>NC_140173.1:109915804-110103304 GCF_963971535.1 Notolepis coatsorum | reverse complement strand
GTGTGAATAGCTCTGAATCAGCAGACGCACCCATTTTAGTGGAAACATGCTTGTGGTACCGTTTCAGTTTCCACATCAGTCTCCAATTAATTGCCTGTGGAGCAGGTCCAGGAACGGTTGCTTTACAGATAAAGCCTCTTATTTCTCTTGTGTTTAGCGATGGAGAATAGTTCGTATAGGCTACACAAGTTTTACCCAAAGTGTGCAAGATCAAAGGAATGAGATGTGAATTCTGTATTAGGGTGGATTTTTGCATTTAACAGCTGATGCTAGGTTTCAGATTCAGATTCTTTATTTTCATATACAGGTACAGGGGAGTAACATTCTTTGGTTTTGGTTCCTTGACCTTGACAATAGAATAAAATAAAGCAATAGAAATAGCAGAAAGATAACATTAAAAGTATAATACCGTGATAATGGTGTGGATATAATGTGTGCAGTGTGAAGAGTGTGTGTGTGTGCAGTAGATGTGCATATGAGCATGTGTTTTATTGTTCTCATGTTTGTGTGTGATTGTTTGCGCACATCTCCATCCACTGATGAGGCGTTGATGTATCCAGTCAGCATAGACTTGGTTTGTGCCTCTGTAGAAGGCCCAGTAGGATTGATTGATTGATTGAAAATTTGACTGAACTTGAAACCCGTCTTAAAGGGGAACTCCAACATTTTGGGAAATTAGCTTATTTAACATCTTCCCTGGAGTTAGACAAGAAGATACATACCTTTTTTGTCTCTGTGCGTGCATTTTAGCTTTGGGAATAGACGCTCCGTTAGCATAGCTTAGCTTCATCACTGGAAGTGAGGCAGGACAGTAGCCTTACAGTGCCTTACAGTGTATTGCAAGGTCTGACATTGACCAAACTTGATATGCATGACCTTGGTGGGCTCTAGGTCAACTCCTGAAAAGGGGGTCAATGTCAGACTTTGCAATCAAAAGTTAGGGGGCTAATAACCCTTGCCATAATTTCAGTGCGCCCCCTAACTTTTGATTGCAAGGTCTGACATTGACCCCCTTTTCAGGAGTTGACCTAGAGCCCACCAAGGTCATGCATATCAAATTTGGTCAATGTCAGACCTTGCAATACACTGTAAGGCACTGTAAGGCTACTGTCCTGCCTCACTTCCAGTGATGAAGCTAAGCTATGCTAACGGAGCGTCTATTCCCAAAGCTAAAATGCACGCACAGAGACAAAAAAGGTATGTATCTTCTTGTCTAACTCCAGGGAAGATGTTAAATAAGCTAATTTCCCAAAATGTTGGAGTTCCCCTTTAAGCCGTTTCCGGCGGAGAAAGTGTTAATTACATGGCCGGTGTGCATGTCCCAGGTGAGGTACTATGTGATGTGTACACAGAGGAACTTGAAGCTGCTGACTCTCCTCAGCAGACACATTGATGTTGATGGGGTCCAGCCTCTCTCCCCCTCCGCTGTAGTCCATGACCAGCTCCTTGGTCTTATCGATGTTGAGAGAGAGGTTGTTTGTCTACCTCACTTCTGTAGGCCGTTTCGTCATTGTTGATGATTAGGCCTACAACTGTTGTGTCATTGGCAGACTTGATCACCATGTTATCGGCAACTTTATAGAATAACACATGCAAAAACTCTCATGGCACTCCGGGGAAAATTACAAGTAAATAACTGACATGATGTGACCTAATTTGAATATGAGCAAGACTAATGCTTTCTCCCTGCAGGTTAGGTGTGACTCTGGCTATGTTTACATGCATGAACTGTTTTGTTCTCAAGCCAGCTACTCAAGTAACCTGGTTTTAGGTCAAATCATGTAATAAGCCTGTATTCTGATTATGAGAAACCCTATCAAAATGCCTGGCTTACTGTGGCATGTTGGTTATGGGTACATTTTGTAAACGCTGACGAAGGCCAGAGGGCAGAAACGTGTTTGTTTGCTCGTTATCTGCTACTGTGCATCAAAAGAAGCATTTAAACGTGTTCCGTGAGTTGCGGATCTCCCCCCTTTTTGATGGTACATTTTGATGTCAACTAAAATCAGGGCGGCAGGCTATGATAATAAACCATCTCATCTGATGATGAATAATGAATAACTGTCATCATAATTCTGACAGCGACTCCTACAGGTCGGTTGGTGCGCCTGCGCAGTAGAATCAGGAAGTGTCGGGGGCAGGGTGAGCCTCCCACGCGTTACTCCTCGCCACTGAGAGATCGAGCTGCGCAGGTGAAAAGATGCGACTGCTGTTACCTCAAGTACCGGAGGGGACTTGTGCTATGTATGACTTAGTCCACATTGCAGCCGGCTTGTGGGAGGCAAGAAACAACGTTCGTGACACGGGAGGGTTGAATTGGATGATATGAAATTGGGATGGGAGAAAATATAGAAAATGGGAGAAAAAGTGGATCAAAAAAAAAAAAACTGTCATCATAATTCTTTCTTACGTATTAGTAAGTAGTAAGTAACAACTGGTTTATTGCCGTTCTCTCTGTGAACGGGACACCATAGGATAGGTGGACAGAAGTATCCTGCTAAATGGTTTATTCATGGAGATGGATACACTCAAAGCACGGGATATCGAAGGAGCATGTAAAGAACTAGACTAGAATAAGACATTAAAGGAACACACCAACTTTTGGGGAAAATAGCTTAGTTGCCATCTACCCTGGAGTTAGACAGGCAGATACATACCCTTTTCTTCTCTGTGCATGCATTGCATTAGGCTTAGGGAACAGCCGCACCGTTAGCCTAGCTTAGTGTCATTCACTGGAAGTAGGTGTGCCAGGGTAGCCTAGTTCCCAACAGTCACGAAATACACTCCAAATACAACTCCGATACAACTCCCTGTTGTGTTTAAAAAAGAAAAACAGGGCTTTTGGGGTTCAAGTTCAAGTTTCTTTATTAGTTGTCATACAGAAATACAGAATACTTTTGCATGAAATGCTTCTTTCTGTTTTGCTCCTGAGAGTGTGCTGGATAAAATAACAATATAGTGTAAAATAGTATAATATAAGTATAAAATAGAAAGTCAAGTACGTAAACAAGTGTAAACTAAATGCGGCTACGTGGCGCAGTGGGCAAGGCGCTCGCAACGAATGCTGGAGACTAGGCTCGAACAGGATGCCTCCTGTTCGAGCCCCGCTCTCCACATTGCTTTCAGTTTAGCTGGTCGTCCACAGTAATACACATTGGCCGTATTACGGGGAGGGAAACGAAGGGTGGGGATCGGGCGTTGTGGACAGCGACTCCTACAGGTCGGTTGGTGCGCCTGCGCAGTAGAATCAAGAAGCGACGGGGGCGGGGCCCCTCCAAAGCCCAGACCCCCGACGCTGAAAGATCGAGCCGCGCAGGTGAAAAGATGCGACGGCTGTTACCTCGAGTATCAGAGGGGACTCGTGCTATGTATGACTTAGTCCACATTGCAGCCGGCTTGTGGGAGGCAAGAAACAACGTTCGAAGACAGGGGAGGGTTGAATTGGACGATATGAAAATTGGGATGGGAGAAAAATAGAAAATGGGAGAAAAAGTTGATAAAAAAAAAACAAGTGTAAACAAAACAAAAAAATTTCAATATACATATGTAACGGTTGTGACAACGTCACCTCAAACTTCGATGCCCCGAGTGGGAGTCGAACCCCGGTCTCCCACACCGCGGGCAGCAACACAGACCGCTATACCATGAGGTGAACTCACTTCTAAGTACTGGGTCTATGCGTCTTTTGAGGATGTGAGAGTGAGTTTAACCCATAGCACCGCTACTCACCCCAGCCCTTCTTGACTGCGCTTCACGATACCATCTGTTACACTCACCCTCTCAAACTCACTCCACTCCACCCAAGGCATCCGGGTCATGGCACCATTGTAACGGTTGTGACAACATCACCTCAAACTTCGATGCCCCGAGTGGGAGTCGAACCCCGGTCTCCCACACCGCGGGCAGCAACACAGACCGCTATACCATGAGGTGAACTCACTTCTAAGTACTGGGTCTATGCGTCTTTTGAGGATGTGAGAGTGAGTTTAACCCATAGCACCGCTACTCACCCCAGCCCTTCTTGACTGCGCTTCACGATACCATCCGTTACACATATATACAGTATATGTCAGGGTTTCCGTTGTCCGGTAATTACCGGTATTTGACCGGCAAAATCTGTTGAAGTCCGACATATTTAATCTCTCCGGTCTTAATGTCCGGTAAAAATTATTCCCTCTAAGCACAATTTGATTATTTGAATTGTATTAAAATAGGCTAAAATTAAATAGCCTATGCGATGAACGAAACAATCATTACATTTGTTTCATCGTTGCTTCACCAAGCAGGTATAATAATGTTGTCAGCGAGAGCTTAGTGCTGGGTTTGCGAGTGCATGTGCAGCTGCAGAGCCGGAGCAGCAGCGGCACAGTGCAGTACTCCAATTCAGCCATTGGCAATTCAGCTGTTGGGTGGGGGGCGCTGTTGAGCGGTCCCCAGATAGAGCCAGAAAACAGCTGAATCTGCTGCTCTGCAGCGCCATACTCTCGCAAGGTGAGGTGGAGAGAGTCATCACGCAAAAACACGATAATGTTTCCGTCTCTCTCTGCCAAATTTCTCAGTTCTTCGCTTGATATAATTAATACAAATGTCCAATATAACGGAATTCGTTAGCTCATAAAAATGTGATTATAACAGACTGCTGTTAATGTCGGGCGACTGCCCACAGACACCTATTTGATTTAAAGTCGGCAGGAGCACGGAGTCTCTGGACTTATTTTATTTGGAATATAATGACTGTATACGCAAAAGTAGCATAGTTTTAAGTTAAAATATTATAAATCTACATGCATTGAGGATGTCATTCTTTATATAGCCTGCCTATCAATTGTTTTTAAGTTCAATAAACTCTGACCGGAATTTCTCTCATTTGACCGGTAGATTTAAATCTACCGGACCCTGAGACCGGCAACAATTTTTTCTAACGGAAACCCTGGTATATGTATAGTCTACTTCTTCTGTACAGTCTATATACAGTCAGCTACTATACAGTACAGTGTAGAATGGTGAGGTATAGCTTAGCTTGTGGTGCCACCTTGTGGTGGTGAGGTGCAATGAGGTGCATGGGATTGATGCCAATAAATATAAAGTGTGTGTTAGTGTCTAAAGTGGGTAAAGTGGGTGCTACAGTGTGTTGTTTATTTAAAGTGAGTGTGTGCGTGTGGATGTGGGTGTTGTGGGTGTATTTGATGGTCTGTTATTGTTCATTGTTCATTGAGCATCCTGATGGCCTGGGGATAGAAGCTCCTTCTGAGTCTCTCTGTGCTTGCAGTGGTTCAGCAAAAAACAAATCAGAGTATATATCTGCTTAGAAAACGAAAATGTCAACAACAACAACAACAACAACAACAACAACAACAACAACAACAGAAATGTCCACATGGTAAATACACAGGTCACAACATGTTTACAGGAAAGTTTTGGCGTTATATTTGGAGTGTAGTTTTGGAGTTGTATTTTGAGTGTATTTCGTGACTGTCGGGAACTAGGCTACACTGGCACACCTACTTCCAGTGAATAACGCTAAGCTAGGCTAACAGCGCGGCTGTTCCCTAAGCCTAATGCAATGCATCCACAGAGTTTTAGTCTTAGTCATGTGTCAAATGCTCTTTTTTCGTTTTCATCATATTTAGTCACCTTCATTTATTTTTCGTTTTAGTCAACTACAGGTCTGATTATTTTATTCTTCGTTTAGTCTCGATTTAGTCTTTTTTGTTTAGTCTTTAGTACAGCCTAATAAGGGGGGGAAGGACAACGGGATGGGTCAAGTGCAGAGACTCAATCGCATCAGTGACCCAACTAATTGCATGTGTGTGTGTTCCTGTGTGTGTGCCGCCCATTGCATGTTTGTCATTGCATGTCGAATAAAGACTTCTCCAAAGTACAGTTATTATTATTATCATTATAAATTGGCGTGAGCAAAAAAATAAATACAGTTGCCTACCTGCTAATACGCTAGCTTCACAACAACAACAACGTGCGGTCCGTCCATATCTCCGTCATGCAGTAATGTAGGGAAGAAAGAGGAGAGTTTCCTTTTCTGTATGGTGCTTTATTTCCAGTTCAATATGGGGTTTTACAGGTTGATAATTCCCTTCTCATACACAATACAGCTGCCTACTAATACGCTTCACAACAACAACAACATAACATTCGGTCCGTCCTCCCATATCTCCCAGGGGGAAACAACACCCCCAGCATAACAGTGGTGCCCCCCTACCCACGGAACAATGTGTTGGGGATAAGGGTTCCGAACGGACAATTATGTTTGTTACTTTCCTGTCTGCAAACAAGCTCCTGTTAGCTAGCAAGTAAAAAGTATTGACGTTGAAGTGGAATAAAGCAAGATTTTATTTTGCAAACTACATTTTGTGTCATCGTTATTAGTCAACAATATTGCATGAATAATTTCGTCACGTTAGTGTCACATGATCTCCATTAACGTGACGTTTCGTCTCGTTGTCGTTAGGGGGAAAAGATTATTTGACGACCATATTTAGTCATCATTTTTGTTGACTAAATTAACACTGCTCCAGGGTAGATGGCAAATAAGCTAATTTCCCAAAAAGTTGCCGTGTTCCTTTAACTAGAATATGACCAATAGCTGGTTTAATCTGTGCATGTAAACGTTGTCACTGACAGCTCTCAGACCACTTTGCAAACATTGCTAACATTTTCTTCTCAGCTTAAATCGTCAGCATCAGTAGACATGAAACAGTGGTTCTCAACCTCGGGGGTCACAAAAAGATACAAAATAATACATCAAGTTTATCATTTTTGGTATACGACACGTAGATGATTTTTTTCTTGTGAAATGGAGATTTTTTAATATTTAAAGCCCTCCTCCAAACATGAATCAAGTTAAATAGCCTGAAAAGGGGAAGTAAAAATCATTGTTTTGTGTCAAAGTTCACCATTCTGTCTATGTTTGACTATGTAGGGGGGACGCAAACGGACAATATGTACAATATATATATGAATATGTACAAACCTCTAGTTTCATATATACTTTACAGCTTTTTATTTGTCCTCATTCCTCCTCCCTATACCTCACCCTCAGCCAACCGTATGTCCTCCGTTTCTGAGAAGTTGAACATTATGTAATAACCATGTTGTCTGGTGCTCTCATCCTCAGGTGTCTGCTGAAATGGCTAGAGATCCGCAGCGTCTGCCCCATGTGTAACAAGCCCATCTGCCGTCTACAGCCAGACCCCCCGCAGGGGGCTGAGGGCCCACAGAGTCGCCTGGAGGTCTGAGTGGAGGGAAAACCACAGACTCTCTCAAGTCAATATCCAATCAAGGTTATTCAAGGGGCTCCCTTTCACTTATACCCCCTTGTCCCACCCGATTGCCCTAAAATCACATTAAGATCACAATCAACTTGACCTTTCACCCTCAATTCAAATCTATTTTCAACCACCCAGCACCAGCTTTGAAGTATCAACCAGTCCCCCCTCCCCAATCCAAACCCACAGCCCCACCCCCTTCCTAAACTCTCCATTGCCCCCAAAGGGAAGTGGAGAGACCACAAATACGTGCAATGGAGGCTATACGAGGAAAATCACGATGTATATAAATGGAGGTCAGAGAAGTCGTGTGAAAGCACATGGAGATGACGGACTGAGAATAGTGTCTTATTGACTGTATTCTTCCATTATTGCACAGCCGGTACCTTCCGTCCTATGTTGCCAAGCTGAGTGAAGATAGCGCTGACGGGCTAGTGGCTTGAGCTGTACGGGGTCTCACTGGAGAACAGAACCCCACACATGCCACTCCCACAGCTGTCACACTGTACAAGAAGGTATCCAGCTACAACAAGGGTCTTAACAAGTGACCAGTCACTAAATAACACATCAATATAGTATATACATAGTCTTTTAAGTTATTTCTAAGGAGTTGTTTTGTATCATAATAACTGGCTTTCAATAAAAAGTATAGTGTTTCAAAGTTCAAGTTCAAGTTTCAAGTTTCTTTATTAGTTGTCATACAGAAGTACAGAATACTTTTATACAAAATGCTTCTTTCTGTTATGCTCCAGAGACTGTGCTAGACAAAAATAGATAAGTATGTACATATGTACAATGTTCAATGCAGAGTAGAAGTAACTGAGTTACCATACAATATACTATATAGTGCAAAGCAGAAATGGGATGAGGTACAATTTAGGTACAATTTACAGTAAGGTGTAATGAGGTATGGGTTGTAGTGCAAATTCTTTACCAATAAATATAAAGTGTGTTTAGGTGTTCTAAAGTGTGTAAAGTGGGTGCTGCAGTGAGTTGAAAGGGCTCTGTCATTTCTGAAATATGTGGATGCTGGACTGGTGTTTGTGTAAAGCTTGGACTGAGCCAACCACTCCGCTGTGAAAAGTTTGCTCCAAAGACCCAAGAACCACTCTGTGCTGATGTGATATAAATAGGCACATTTGGCTGATATCAAGAGCCTGTTGTTTCAGCTACGGTTCCTTGTCTGAGTGAGATGCATGATGGCATATCCCTCCCTGTGGTAACCCTTTCGACACCATGCAATGCTGCCATGTATATACCTGTGTTAAATATAACACTTTGGAATAAGGATGCACTGACCAGTTTTCACTGCCAATACAAAAATGTAGGTGTCAGCCAATATAGAGTTCTGTTCTGATACCTTTACAAAATAATATATAGGCATAGACCTACAGTACACCATTCGTTTTGAATGGTAAGACAAAAATAATTCTACATTTTCATCTATATGGGGAAAGAATTACAGAAATCCAGGTAGCTTTGCTTTGATTTCAGACATTGTTGTTATGTGGCTCTTGGAATCAGATTGTAGTATTGGACAAATTCCACGATGCTGACCCTATTTGAGCCTGCAAATCTACCTGAAATCTGATGCCGGTATGAATGTGGTGCATCATCTCTAGTTTGCAATATTCCTAAAATAACAATGTGGTTGGAATGTTGCAAGTGAATAAGGATGTTGACACACTTTCCTGTAAGGTTCACTTCTTACATAAAAGCTGTACCTGAATCTCAACCTGGCCTAACTGAATTAGACTATTGCATAGCCAGAATACAACAAAAGGATCCTTATTTCTTGTGAGTTCTCCAGAAAACCAATATTACGTGGCCATCACTATGTATGTCAATGATTGATTGATTGATTGAAATTGATTGATTGAAAACTTTCCTCTTCCGCCCGTGTGGTCCGGGGCCCGACCGCAAATGACATCATGTCATAAATCAAGCTCTCCAGACTGTCTTACATAATTATAGTTTTTTTTTCCAAACTTATTCAAGAATAAACATCATAACCATATCACAACAGCAGTTATAATGTATATTTTCATCAATACGTTTGTTTAAATGTGTTGTTGTCATCGTGGAAATCGGTCATTTTGAATTACCGGCCGTCTGTGAATGTAGTAATTTTGAGTAATTTTGAGAAGAGGACACCCAGAGATTGATTGATTGATTGAAAAGTTTATTAACAGATTGCAGAATGGGTACAGTACAGTACAGCTCAATACATACAATTGTTAAGGGGATGCAGACCAGAGAAAGACTTTCGTCTTGTTTACATCAGGGTCCCCCATTTTCAATTCATCATAACATATATGACATACATGACATACAGATAGACAGTACTGCTACATCTATACATTTATGACATATCAGATTTGCAAATACAGTACTGTTTGTGATACAAAAGTGTCCAGAAAAAGAGTGTATATACATTTGGCGTAGAAACTGTACAACTGGTGGGGTTGGGTGGGGTGGGTGGGTGAGGGCTGTACATTGGAGGTGGGGGGGGGGGGGTTGGGTAGGGGACACACACACATTTTACACTGTACATTGGAATACTGACAAAGCCTTACTTGGTCATTTACTGTACAACTAGGTTAGGACATTTGTAGGGGCCAGTTTCGAATTGCAGTCTCACGTAGGTGTTTTTTGAGAGTGTTTTTGAAAGTGGGTAGTGATTCACATTCCTTTACAGCTTTGGGTAGGGCGTTCCACATTGATGTGGCATAATTGCGAAACGTGTTTAGTCCCTTGTTTGAGCCGAATCTGGGTTTTACATGATTTGTGGAGCTCCCTCTGGTGTTGTGATCGTGGTATTCACTGACCTTTGGGAAGTATTTTGACATGTACATGGGTACCTTGGTCGCATAGTGTATCTTGTAGACCAGGCCCATTGCAAGTTGCTGTACTCTGTCGTCTACTCTAAGCCATCCTAGGTTGTCAAAGTGGGCAGGGGTGAGGTGGGTTCTAGGAGTCAGGTCAAGCAGTAGTCTGACTAGCTTGTTTTGAGATGTTTGTAATTTGTTTTTTAGTGCCTTTGAGGTGCTTTGGTACCATGAGGTGCAAGCATAGTCGTAGTACCCTTGAATGAGTGCTCCTGCTAGAGTCTTCAGGGTATTCTTGTTTACCAGAGAGGAGATCCGGTACAAGAATCGCGTTCGTTGGTTGACTTTTTTTATTACATTGGATGCCATTTTGTCACAGGAAAGATTAGCCTCTAGGATTGAACCCAGGTAGGTAATTTCATCTTTCCTTGTGATAATATTGTCACCCACTGTAACCGAGAAGCCGTCGGTCTTGCTGAGTTTGTTATTTGAACCGAAGAGAATGGACTCTGTTTTGCCCATGTGTAATGATAGTTTGTTGTCGTCGAGCCATATGCAGATTTTGCCTAGTTCCGAGCTGAGGGCTTTTTCAACCTGTAACTTGTTCTTGTCAGAGACCAGCAGGGCTGAGTCGTCCGCAAACAGGAACAAGTTGCAGTCACAAGCTGACGACATGTCATTTGCATAAATTAGGAATAGTAGCGGTCCTAGTATGCTTCCTTGTGGAACACCACAGCTCACTGTGAGGGGGGGGGATAGGGTACCGTTTACCTCCACCATCTGTTCCCTCCCCTCCAGGTAGGATTGTATCCAGCTCACTGATAAACTATCAAAACCAATTGCTTTTAGCTTGTCAATCAGAATGGTGTGATTGACAGTGTCGAAGGCCTTTTGTAGGTCCAGCATGACCATGCCGCAGTATTTGCCCGCGTCCACCTCTTGTTTGATGTGGTCGTTCAAGTAGAGAAGGCATGTGTCAGTGGAGTGGGATGTTCTGAAGCCAGATTGGAATTCGTAGATTAGATTTTTTTCCGCGAGGTACTTTTCGATCTGTTCGTATACTATTTTTTCCATGACTTTCGAGATGGATGTAAGGATAGAAACAGGGCGGTAGTTGCCCGGGTCTAATTTGCTGCCCTTTTTGTGCAGGGGTGTTACTCTCGCAATTCTGAAGTCCTTGGGGACGTGTCCCCGTTTTATGGAGAGGTTTATTATGTGTGTGATGACTGGGGTGATGGCTGCTGCTGAGTCTCTGAGGAATTTGGAGGGGATGTTGTCATGGCCAGTGGCCTTGTTTGATTGGAGGGCGCTCAGTTTTTTGAGTACCTCATCTGTAGTTATACCATTTACAGTTTGAAGTCGTCTTTGTGGACGCCTAGGTTCTTGTAGTATGCTACTATGTGTTCTACCCCATACTGCCCTGAGTGGGAGGGTAGTTTGTTTACCAGTGTTGTGGCTATGTTTGTGAAGAAAGTGTTTAAGTAATTGGCTACATCCAGCTTGTCTGTGATGAGCGTGTTGTCCGTCTTTATGTTTATGTTTGAGAACCTGGTTTTAAGTTTTTTACTGCAGATTTCAATGAGCGTTGGAATTTTTCAAAACTACACTTCCCAAAGGCTTCTAGCTTTCTGCAAGCAAATTACTTCCTGATTATTCTTTTTTATTTTTCTTATTACTCTGGATTATATACCACAAAACTGAACGTTATTGGCATATATTTGAGCGCAGTTAGTTTGTCTCCCCTATTTTGAGCATTTAGCAACCATCCGATTTGAAATCAGTTTCAAAATGGCGGAGCTCTTGCAAGAATAAAAAACCTACTGTACATACAGTAGATTTCATTATCTGTTCTTCATGCACGCCTGGTAATACTAAATCCAAAGTCATTTATAGGCCTGCTATTCTATATTCTATAATAATATTTCAAATTGCATCGGTCCGGATGGGATAATTCAGTACTGTATCTACAAAACCTCTGTTTAATCATCTTCCCTTTATTCATTTACTTTTTTTTTATCCACTTTTTCTCCTCCTGTTTTTCTGTGTTTTTCTCCCATCCCAATTTAGTTATGCCAATTCCCCCCTCCCCTTCCTGGTAGTTGCTCGCATGTGCCCCCCACTGGTCGGTCTAGGGAGGGTTGATAGATACTATCACATGTCCCCTCCGATACATGCGGAGTCAGCTAGCCACTTCTTTTCACCTGCCAGCGCGGACTCTCATTGGCGAGGTGTAACGTGTGGGAGGCTCACATTACCCTCACCATCTCCCTTCCTCGCTGTGCAGGCGCCCTGACCGACCTGTAGGAGTCACTGTTTACAACAACCAGATTACCAGAGACGCACATGGATACGAGACACACACAGAAGGTAGGATTACAGTCACGTACCTGAGAGATGCACACACACACACATATGAGACATACACACATACTTACGTGAGACACATACCCACATACACATATCTGAGACACACATTCATACATGTTCTCACGCACACCTACATATATTTGAGACGCATCCTCTCACATGCACTATGGAGAAAGATGGCATCCCGATAGAAGATGCAGCACATACCTGCTCGCAGGTAGATCGGTCTACATGTAACATATGTGCATCAGGGATATATATGCACAATGTATAGTAATGTTTTTTTTTTGTAAGTGCTTTTTTAATTTCCATGTCAGTTGTTAATGTGTTTGTATGAGACTTTTGTATGTTTTGTATGATGTTACGAAAAAGAAAAAGACAAATCTTGGATGTTGCATATTATGCTGTGGAAAGATGTCTTGTGAATATTGGAAAGATTTGTGCAAAAATAAAAAAAAATAAAAAATAAAAAATAAAACAGATTACCACCCACCGGCTTCCCTCCCGCTGACTCTGCCAATTGAGCCAGTATGACGGCCGGCCAAGCCTGTCCACGGAGGCGCGGGCGGTATTTGACCGGGGCCGCAGGGCTCATATCAGAGCTGGTAATGACCTGACAAGTCATATTTCGGCAGGGCTCTGCTGAAATATGACTGCCCCCCCTAGCAATCCTGAGATAGGAGATGATGTCAGATTTCAGTTAGCACCTGCAAATATCAAGAGATGTAATGATATCTGCATTGTGTGGGGGGAAAAAGCACTCACAAAGGTATGGAACGTACTAAACAGAACACAGTATAGTATTTATTGTTTATTTACAATTATTTCCACAAAAATAAGAGAGAATCGATGAGAAATTATCCAACCGTGTGTGTGTGTTTAGGAGAAGCAACGTCTGGCAAAAAAAATGTATATACCACCTTCAAAACCGCTCTCAAAGAGCACCTTCGGGAGGCTGCAATTCGAAACTGGTCCCTGTAAATGTCCGAACACCCTCCTAATGTACATTTCCCTCCCCCTCGTATGTATATATTTACTGTTAGGATCTCTGTTAACAGTACTGTATATTTGCATATCTTGTATGTCACAAATGTAACAGTACTGTATATCTGTATGTCATAAATGTCATGGTTAGATTAGATTGATCATTAGATGACTAGATTCGATTTTTATATCTGTATATCTGTATGTTGTGTATGTCATAAATGTCATTATGAATTGAAAATGGGGGACCCTGATGTAAAGAAGACGAAAGTCTTTCTCTGGTCTGCATCCCCTTAACAAATGTGTGTATTGAGTTGTACTCAGGGGTGCAGTGCTCATGCCACGCGGTACCACGCCGTTCCACCACCTTTCTGAGCAGAAGCACGCACATGCACGAGCGTGCACACAAAAATGCGTTCACAACTTTCACTCGACTCGCCGTGCCGTGTGCCAAGTACCGGTACTCACCTAGCTACTGTACTTGTTGTTACGGCAGCGGTGGCTGAGCCCAATAGCAGAACACACAGGGAGAGAGAGAATGGAGCGTTTTAGGTTGGTTTTAATTACTTGGGTACGAAGCAGACAAGGCAACAGTGAATATACAAGAATGTGCGACTTTGGACGAGCAGGGGCGCTTGCTTGAGGTTCACAGGAATGTCCGAGCGGGCGGTGCGTCAGGAGACGGCGTAGGCCGGGAGTGATGGTCCTGGGCACAGGGAGAACAGAGGTTAGGACAAGGCAGGCAATCAAGACAGAGCAGCAAGGTTGGGTACGTCCTCGTACCTAGGTTGATAGGATAACACTCGGACGATGAGGGGCAGGATCCATATATAGGGTTGATATCGGGGTTGGTGATGAGCGGATGACTCAGCTGTGGTGCTTGCTGCCATGTGACAGCGTGAGAATGCTGGAGCCGGAAGCTGCCCATATAAGGGTGTGGAAGCAGGAAGAGAGAGAGACGCTCTCGCCGTGATTGTGACACTTGTCTTTGCATAACAATAGCATAACAAAGAACGAGAAGAGCAAAACCAAAATACAAGCCCTGTACCAATTGGTGGGGGTTTGCTTGAGCTGTGGAACCTCTCACTATGTGACAAATGGTCCCGAGTGGAAGGATGAGACATTTCTTAAGTTGTGCTTCAGAAGGAAACTGTCCTTCTGTAAACTGTAAGTTACATTGTTAATTTAGTTTGTATTTACTTTTCTAGTTTAAGTTAATTCAATTAAAGAAATTGTAACTAAAATATTGTATCTATAATTACATTTAAAACATTGTTTGTTTTTCAACCATATCTGTTAATAATAATAACTTTATTTGTATAGCACTTTTCATACAGAGGTTGCAGTTCTGTTTCATTAGGGGATCCGCTTGGCATCACTCATGCACTCCCTCGCGTACGTGCACGCGCACTGAATAAATTCCACAAATGTACCTTTAATACCAGTATTAGTCTGACCACACCCCTCATCAGCTTACCTTCATAAGCAGGTGTGTGGTCACCTGCTCTCCTCCTTCTCGCTTTCACCACAAGGAAGTGCCCGGTAGTACCCCACTTGACGTGTTGTTAGTTGAAAAGAGTTGTGACAAGTCTACATTGTGCTTAATTTTTTCTTCTCTCATATCTGTTGTAAAGAAAAAGTTTGGGTCATAATGTATTCTTCGGAGAGTAGACCCGCTAGACCTACTCTTCACCAGCGGTTCTCCATTCCCGCCTCCGTCGTGCGTTCTGGTGCTGGGCTGTTGCCACTTTCGTGGTTGCCGACCCAGCCCAGGAGACAGCCGATGGATAGTTTGCCTCTCCGAAGAGCCGAGGAGTCGGTGCCGTCGCTCCGGCGATGGCCTGATCTCGACTCTGGTTCCTCTGGTTCCAGGGAATCGTCCGTTGGTGAACGGGGGGTTGTCTTGGAGCCGGAGGATTTGCGACGCAAACTTTTCGCGTCTGCCCGTTCACGTCGCAAGATGGTAGCGTGCAGGCGCGAACGGCCTGGTTTTGGGGAACTGCTGGAGACCAGCGAGGATGCGTCCGGCTCTGGATTTCCGATGGAAACTGAGGACTTCATGGAAGAGGCGGACGGATTCTTGTATGATGGTCCCGTGGAGGAGAGTATCCCTCCTATCCAGGAAACACCGGAGGGGGGAGAAATGGCTCCGTGGGACTCCCTGTTCGAAGATGTCGAGGAACCACCTTGGCCTCATCAGCAGGATGCCCTACTATCGGCCACATCAGACTGTGGCTCCTTGACCAGTTGCAGCCTGCTGCATGTGAGGGATGCGGGTTCGGTGGAGGAGGGTCCGCAGGGGGAACTGCGGGCTTTGTTTCCCGAGCTCATGGCGGTAGCCGCCGCCGCAAACGGCGTGCCGCTGCCGCTGCCATTGCCTGCTCCTGTCCCTGATGATCTCATAGGTCATCTCTGGCAGCGTCGCCCAGTGAGAGGGGTGGACGTTGTCTACCCATTTTTCCCCTCAATGGGGGCCTATGTTCGTCAGGGTCAGGCGGTTTCCAACATCATGGGACTAACCCCCACCTACGTACCAGTTACGCGGGTGTCGGGGTTAGTCAAAGGTATGGGGGAGGGCGTGCCTCGGCTTGATAGTCCGATGGCCGCTCTCCTCTGTCCGGATATGGTGTGGGAACCCTTATGCAAGCCGGTCCTCCAGGGTAGATCGGCTAGGCGATTGGCATATTGGGGTGACCAGTCATTCATCGCTGGTACACAATCGCTGGCTGCGGCGTCTAACATCACCCACCTGGCTAGATTTGTATCGGGGATTATGACGGGCGGCACGGATCTGAACGAGGTAAAATGCGATCAGATCACCCAGGCGGCAGGAGCTGTCCTGCACCTTACCCAGGTGCTGGCCATAGCCATGGGGAAAGTGCGCGCCCTGGCCACCCTGGGCCAGCGTCATCTTTGGCTGGAGCAGGCCCGTGTGCCGGAACGGAAGAGAGCCCCTCTTCTGACGGCCGCCCTCTCCGACGCTGGTCTGTTCGGGAAGGCCCTGCGGTTGATGACCTCTACATGCAGAGAGATGGCAGAGGAGAGATCCATCCTCCAACCCCATTTTCCGCCTCCCGTCCTTGCCGGTGGAGTCAGAAGGCTTCCACGACGTTGAGCTGTCTCCGTCGTCCCTACCACTGCCTCCGCCGCCGCTGCTGTCCCCTCCAAGAAGGCCAGGAGAAGAGACGGCGCTTCTGCTACCGCCGGCCCATCCACAACCGGAGGAGACGGTAGGGAACGTCGAGACCAGCAGACAGTAACCTACCGTCCCTCCGGGGCTCCTCGGGGTGGCAAGACTCGAGCGGCGCGAGGTGGCAGACGCCGCTGAGAGTGACTTTTCCCCTCTGTGTCCCCTCTCCTTTACACCCTCCCCGGCCCCTCTATGATTTTGTGCCTTAAAAAACTTGTGATAATAAAAAGTTCCCCGACATTTTTTTTTTTGGCAAACAAACTGTGTGTTTCTTCAACAAATCATATGGTGGGGTTGTGTAAATATGAATCTGCACTTTTACGTTGTGAGATGAGTTGTGTTGTGTTACGAGATTAAGCAAGGTCTGCAACATACACTCAGTCATAGGGGGTTCTATTAGCCTGACGCTCCACATGCAGGTAGAAACTGGTGTTATTCCATTGCTTGAACTAAGTATATGTGTCTCACAATGCTGTGTTGTTAGTTGCAGTAATACTCGTACACACACGTTCCACGGCCTAGCCGTTACTCTCGGTCAGCGTTTTTGCTATGTACGACATAGTCAACGGGTGTAGGATTCACACACATACGACTTGTTTTTTGTTGTAAATCCTGTTCACATTTTGTGGGTAGCGGGCATTGTATTACAATGCTATACATTAGCATTCTACCGGAGGTTTTCAAAATGGCTACGGTTGTTTTCTGTGTGTAGGGAACGAAGGGTTTTTTGTGAGGGGGTGTCGAATAAACCCCTCCTTCCCACTTGATTGGTTTAGGAGATTTTTATCTCTTCTGCTGAGCCAGTCAGGGCCGAGCCGGTAGGACGTCTTGGCAGGGGGGGGGGGGGGGGGAAGGGTTATCCTGCCAACTCCTATTACAAACAGGAGCCGGCAGGGTTTCCCCCCGTCGTAGCGGTGTTGCTATGGCGACGCCTTCCATGAGTTACGGTGTCTTAAGGTGTCGAGTTAGAGCGTAGGGCTCACGGGTCTGCTGCGCTCGATTTATGTGTAACTTGAGTCAGTTGGTCACGTGACTCACAGTTGGCATGTCTTTCTCATGACTACAACTCGTGTGGGAAGGTTTCTGGGAGGGTCTAGTCTTTACTCTCTGATTAAAAAGAGTGACTGGATGTAAAATCATGTGAAAACAGGTTTTTTACTCCCAGCTGTGCAGTTGGGTTCATACGGTTGATGCTTCTTCTTTATTATAAAGAGTTGGATGTGTCTATATGAATTGGAAATGGGGGCCCCTGATGGAAACAAGACTAACGTCTTTCTCAGGTCTGCCTCCCCTTACCGATTGTGTGTATTGAGCCATACTATGTTGTACCCTTTCTGCAATCTGTTGGTTAAAGTTTTCATTCATTCATTCATGGAGTTGGTTGCATCCCGCCCTCTTGTCGTTCCCCTGGGCATCTTGGGGATTCAATAAGATGGTCTAAATAGCCTATTATTGATGTGGGTATGCCCAACGCACACATAGTGCTAGCTCAGGATGTTCTGTTGGACATTAGGTAACTGACTGGCGTGCCTTGATTGCTTGGGGTTAAAACAGCGTTTTTATAAAGCAATTGGGATGGGGGTTTTTCCTCTTCCGACGCCCTGTGTGGTTGTCGACGGGTTCTCGTTCATATCAGGGGATGATAACGGAATGGATCTGAACATATGTGGAAGGGTCTCACGCCCTGGGGGTGGGCCGCCGGGCGCGGTTCGCACCGAAACGTCTGAGTGGCGCCTTCTTTTTATGTTTAAGATCAACACGCATATCTGCCCCTTCTCCTGGAGTTGGCATGTCGGCGTGGTTAGGGCACGGGACTGGTTCTGGTCACGCTGGTCCGGATCAGTTAAACCCGTTGTCCGCCGGGGATGCAGATCTGCTGTTCTGGTACCCTGAGGGACTTGGGCTTTTTTCAGGGGGAAAAATGCTAGGTCGGTCCGGGTGTCACAGGGTTGAGCGCTATGGAACCCTTGTTGGGTACATTGTATTCTACACTGTCGTAATGGCTTACGACCGTGCCAACCTGTACGCGCCCGATCTCGTCGGATCTCGGCCGCCATGCAGGTTGGTCTTGGTTAGTACTTGGTTGGGTGACCTCCTGGGAATACCAAGTACGGGGTGCTGGGGCTGGTTTTCCATTCTTACGCTCTTCTCTTACGCATGGCGAAGAGGGGCCTGTTGGGGTGGTCTTGACCTCCTCGGGGGACCCTGTGCTCCCCGTATCACCGGGCCCGGTCCAAAGTAATGTTTTCGTTGACCCGTAGGCCCGGGATAACCCTGTTGGAAACTGGAACACGGGCTGCGGCAGTGCCGCAGGTGTGTTTTGGGGTTTTTTCCTGAGGGGTTATGGGACCAACCACCGCATAGGGTAACACCTGGGTGGTTGGTTCTCTGGTGTGTTGCTGCAGTGTCAACTCCCGGGTTAACCGGTTTGAGGGTGCCCCTGCACGTTCATGACGTCTGCCAATCGTGTCAGCCTTCTCTGCCTCGACCCCTCTGGGTGGGTTTTTTTTTAAATGGAGGCTTGGTCATGCAACAACGCCAGCATACGCCCCTTCCGCCGGGGCGGCTGTGTTCAGCTGTCCTTTCTGGCGCCTGTCTCGTCCGCAGTCTCCAGGCTAGGGTTAACAGCCTGTTGCCTGGTTTTCCCCGGTACGCTGCCTGCTTCCGTTGGTTAACCTTTTTTGTGTGCTTACGGCCATGCTGACTGCCTGTTGCAGGGTCAGTGTGCCAGGCGGTGTATTGTTGGGGAGGACAGGGCCCGCTCGGCTGAGGGGCCTTTGTCCGAATCCGCTGGCGATGTGGGGGGCGGGGTCACTAAGTGCCCACCTGGTGGGGTCTTGATGCTGGCATCATGGACTTCTCCGGGCCCCCGTTCCAGGGGGTCCAGTCCCTTTGGTGGGTCTGGGTCTTCCTTCGCGCTCCGCTGCTACGGCCTTGCCACAGGGTTGGGTTTGCCCTTGACCCCGTGATTCTGGGGGCAGTAACGAGGTTGTTTCCCTCCGTTCGTTCCCGGGTGGCATGCGGGTTGTGCGTGTGTGTAGTCGTGGGGTCAAGCCACGGTCTGCTCACCCTGTGCGTTGAGTTGCTTGAGTGCCTCTTCGCACGGTCGGGTCCGTCGCCCTCCCGGGAAACCTCTAATAGGGGGGGTGCCCTCCATTAGGGGGGGTCGGGGGGGCTCGGCCCTCCCTGTTCTGTTGGTTGTGGGGGGCCTTCAGCGGGGTGTATTTGTCGGCCAGTGGCTCCGCTTGGCCTCCCTATGTGCATGAGTGATGCCAAGCGGATCCCCTAATGAAACAGAACGATAGGTTATGACTATAACCAAGTTCTGTTAATTAGGGGTGACGCTTGGCATCCGACGCCGCTGCAGCCCTTGACCTCACCTTGTGGTGAAAGCTTGGGTAGGAGGAGAGCAGGTGACCACACACCTGCTTATGAAGGTAAGCTGATGAGGGGTGTGGTCAGACTAATACTGGTATTAAAGGTACATTTGTGGAATTTATTCAGTGCGCGTGCACGTACGCGAGGGAGTGCATGAGTGATGCCAAGCGTCACCCCTAATTAACAGAACTTGGTTATAGTCATAACCTATCGTTCAAAGTGCTTCACAACAGTAAAAAATACAGGCATGAGCGAGCATAGCAAGGTATGGTAAATCACAGTGTTTCACATTAGGGTATAGCATCCCAATAGGCTGTTTACAGTTTCATTCAGTAATACAAATAATAAAATAGTTTAAAATTATTAAGTTTAAAAATTATAAAATAGAACGGACGTACAACAACAGTAAAAAATACAGGCATAAGCGAGCATACACTTTTTTAAATGTAAATAGCAAGGTTACAGTAAAAAGCGTGATAAGATTGTTCAATCAGATGAAAATGGCCCAGTTAGGAGAATCAACCTTGGCTAGGCGGTGAACACCTAACTGGAATGTTAAACAACTTTGAAAAGATTTAGGTCAAAAGTCATCTTCTCCTCACAACAGAGCATCAAGTATTTGCCTGCATTACCCCACAGTGAAATGCCTGAGCAAAGAGATAGGTTTTAAGCTGTCTTTTAAAGATGTCTAGCGAGTTGGCTTCTCTGATGTTTTGGGGTAGTTTGTTCCACAGTTTTGGGGCATAGTTTGACTGTTTCTGGGAGCCTCTAGTAATCCAGCAGCTGATGATCGCAGTGTTCTTGCTGGTGTGTAATTTATTAGAGTGTTGGCGATGTAGCTAGGTCCCTGTCCATTTAGAGCTTTGTATGTAAGGAGAAGGACCTTAAAGTCAATTCTAAATGTTACAGGAAGCCAGTGTAAAGCAGCTAAGACTGGACTAATGTGCTCTCTCCTTTTGGTTAGCAGTCGGGCTGCAGAGTTTTGGATTAGCTGAAGCCTCTCTGTGGTTTTCTTAGGGAGACCTGTGAAAAGTGCATTACAGTAGTCTAACCGGCTAGATATGAATGCATGAATTAGCTTCTCAGCATCGTTCTGATTAATAAATGGTCGTACTTTTGCTATATTTCTGAGATGGAAGAACGATGTTTTCGTCACTTTGCTAATATGAGAATTGAAGTTCAGTTCTGAATCTATGATAACCCCGAGACTAGTAACCTCAGATTTGATCCAAGGGGTTAGTCCTCCCAGGTTCTTTATTAATGTTTCTTTTTTAGTTTTGGGGTTGATAATTAGAATTTCAGTTTTGTTCTCGTTTAGTTTCAGGAAGTTTGCCAGTTTGACAGATTGCCAGTAAGCAGTCTGTAATGGAGCTAATCGCTGTATCATTTGGTTCAGCAGATATGTACAGTTGCGTATCATCCGCATAGCTATGGAAATCTACATTATGTTCTCTGATGATATCACCCAGCGGTAACATGTAAAGGGAGAAGAGTAAAGGACCTAAGCAACTCCCTTGTGGAACTCCATAGTTGTTGTCGTATATATCAGACATGTGATCTCCTAGTTTAACATAGAATTTCCTCCCTCTGATGTATGTTTTAAACCAGCCTAGCACATGTTCTGAGAAACCGACATGGTTTTCAAGACGATCGATTAAAATATCGTGATCAATTGTATCAAATGCTGCACTGAGATCTAGCAGGATAAGGATGGAGATCTTATTCTCGTCAGAGTTTAGCCTGAGGTCACTGATTATTTTGGTGAGGGCAGTTTCAGTGCTATGATATTTTCTGAATCCCGACTGAAATTCTTCTAAGATGTTGTTTTCTTCAAGAAAGGAATTTATTTGAACTGAAACTATCTTTTCAAGTACTTTACTAATGAATGGTAGGTTGGATATTGGACGATAATTTGCCATTTCATTACTATCCAAGTTAGGTTTTTTTAGTAATCGCTTTACAACTGCTGTTTTAAAGGCATCTGGGAAAATACCAGTTCTAAGGGAAGTGTTTATGATATCTAGCACAGGGCTTGAAACACTATTAAACAACCGTTTGAAGAAAGCTGTAGGTATAGGGTCAATGTCTGAGGTGGAGGAGTTACATTCTGAGACAGTTTTGCAGAGTACATCTAATGTGATGCATGTGAATCTTCTCATGGTTACATTGCGCGGTTTGCTGCAATCAGCTTTATTTCCATCATGAGTAATGCTGGCCCTGATCAAGGTTATTTTGTTGTCAAAGAATAGTGCAAGTTCTTCACACTTAACCGTTGATGACTGAGGAGGTGTAGGGGCAGTGTTGAGTAGTACATTAATATTTGTTGACAATATAATTTCTTTATATATTGAATGCTACATCCTGGTGATCCTGCTACCTTTTTCAGCTTCTCTATTTAAAGGCAATATTTACAAAAACTAAACTAAAACTAGTAATTTCCTATACAAACATGTTTCCTACTATTTATGCATAATAATCATTCTAATCATAATGCTGGTTTTGTCATAATCTGAATTATCGCCTCAGGAACAATCTGAACTATCTGAACACAGACTATCCTCTGCCACCCTCTGGCGCTCTGTTTGCGGTACTACAGGCGATTGTCTGGAGCCTGCTGACTGTGTTTTCTATTGTTTTCCCCCTGTATCTGTTATCGGTCCTGTGTTCTCCCCAGTATGTTCAGATGTCCTAGTCCAGCCCTGTGTTCCCTGTGTATATTCTTATGTCCTGGTCTAGTCCTGTTTTCCCAGTGTTGTTATGTTTACAATGTTTAATCCCTTGCTACCTATTATTTTGTGTCTCTATTTATTCCTGCCTGTTAGTTTAGTGTCTAGTCTCTTTCCCTTGTATTCGTGTGTATTGATATTCATGTGTCCTAGCCTGTCAGCCCCCAGCTGTTCCTTGTCAATTATAATTAGTGTCTGTATATATACGTGCCGCCCCCCTGTTAACAGTGTTGCGCCATTGTTTCCTGTTCCAGTACCCTTCTGTGCTATCCTGTCTACCCCTGTATCCTGCCGTGCTATTCTGTATTTCCCCGTGAGTCCTCTCCTGCTTCCTAGCCTCACTTTCCAGCACAGCTGAGGTTTTTGTTTCTGTGTTTGAAGTTCGGTTTTGTTTGGTTCCCCTGTAACTTGTATCCTTGTGTCTTGCTCAGTAAAGCCTATTATTTTGGAACGTCGACTCGTTGCCTCGTCTCTCTCACCCTACACTGTCCTGCGTTTGAATCCTACACCTCTCCTAAACTCCCCATTACGACAGGTTGGAGCTGTTCTGTGCGCATGCGAGGGAACATTTATGCGCGTGACGTCATTAAAACACTGTGCAACCACTTATGAAATCACCACTGCATCACTGGTTGTACTGTAATGTACCCATTCTGCAATCTGTTAATTAAAGTTTTCAATCAATCAATGAATATGCCTAAAGATATAAAAGTTATACGATATGCAAAGAGACAATGATAAGATGTGGTGTATTGTGTAATAAATAAATTAGTTGACCTCGCATTGTGCCAATATCTCTCCGAACTCATCCACTGTGTTTACCTTACCTGTATATAAATACCTGTATATAAGTACATTAATATGAAACTGTACATTAATATGAAACTGTGGTACAATCACAAACACTTTATAATACTCAGTGACCATGCGCAATCTCTCTGAACCCCCTCCCCCAAATAGACAGTCTCCTCCCCACCGTATGTATATTTTCTCCCCACCGTATGTATATTTTTTCTCCCACCCCCTTGATTGATTGATTGAAAACTTTATTAACAGATTGCAGAATGGGTACAATACAGTACAGCTCAATACACACAATTGTTAAGGGGATGCAGACCAGAGAAAGACTTTCGTCTTGTTTACACCAGGGTCCCCCATTTTCAATTCATCAGGACATATATGACATACATGACATACAGATAGTCAGTACTGCTACATCTATACATTTATGACATACCAGATTTGCAAATACAGTACTGTTTGTGATACAGAAGGAGTCAAGAAAAGGGAGTATATACATTTGACGTAGAAACTGTACATTGGAGGAGGTTGGGTGGGGGGGGTTGGGTACACTGGGATATTGACAACCATACTGGGTAATTTACATTGGAGGTGGGGGGGGGGGGGGGGGGGGGGGCACATTGTATAAACAAGCAAAACTGTACATTGAGGGGTGGGGGGGGGGACTCTGTACAAACAAACAAAATTGTACATTGGACTACCATACTGACAACATATTGACAACCATACTGGGTAATTTACATTGGAGGTGGTTGGGGGGGGGGGGCGGGGGGCACACTGTATAAACAAGTAACACTGTACATTGAGGGGGGGGGGGAGGAGACACTGTACAAACAAACACAATTGTACATTGAACTATTGACAAAACCATACTAGGTAAATGACTGTACATTGGAGGGGGTTGGGTTAGGATATTTACAGGGGCCAGTGTTGAATTGCAGTCTCCCGTAGGTGTCCCTTGAGAGAGGTTTTGAAAGTGGGTAGTGATCCACATTCCTTTACAGCTTTGGGTAGGGCGTTCCACATTGATGTGGCATAATTGCGAAACTGCTAATGTACAGTCTTCTCCCCATCATATGTATATAATCTCTGTTAGGATCTAATGTATATTTGCATATCGTATATGTCACAAATGTAACAGTCAGCTGTTTGTACCCATTTGTAAGCTGTTTGTAAGAGCTCCTCCTCTTACTATGTCATTGGATGCTCGTTTTGCCGCAATTTTCGTCACTAATCCCGGAAGCAGCTGAAACTCGAGGGAACTTGTAGCCGTTCTTTTCAGAAGTCAACTATTGTACGAACAAGTTTAAAAGTGTCAGCCAGGGGGTGGTTTATTTTGGCGTGGCATCGAGGAATATGACATCGATTCCTTATTAAAGTGGCGTGTATTTAATGTAGCGCACGTTTGTGTTTTTCCTTTCTACTCTTTGAGATAGCACGTAAGCTAACCTGCCGAGCTAACTGTTAGCTCAGTCAAGTCAGCAGCGTCACGGAGCGACGCCTGCTGTTCTAGTAGTCCGGGGCGGCACGAGCGAGGACCACCTCGTCGACGAGAGCAACGGTTGTCTTTGTATGTTTGTTTAGTTGAGGACGCTAATTAATTTATCATTCTAAATGGGGGAGACCCGGCGGGAGAGGGGGGCATTGGAAATTGAAAGTTGGTCCAGTCTGGGCAACCAGTCGTCGGGGATGTCAACACCAACACATGGCCAGGAAGACAGTCGTCAGAGTTCCAGCACCGCGGGTTCAAACTCTCAGTATGACTCGCCAGACAAACACGAGTCTGACTCATCAGAGGACGAGGTAACGTTAAGTCACGTCACTTAATACTACCTCGATAGCATTGGTCTTATATGCTGAATGAATGAAAACTGTATTTAACAGATTGCAGAATGGGTACAATACAGTACGGCTCAATACACACAATTGTTAAGGGGATGCAGACCAGAGAAAGACGTTTGTCTTGTTTACATCAGGGTCCCCCATTTTCAATTCATAGTGACATTTATGACATGCACAACATACATGACATTTATGGCATAGGGACATACAGGTATTTAGTACTGTACTGCTAATGTTAATTACAGTGGAGACATTTGGAAACCTTTTAAAGAAAGGTGTGCTGGCTACACGAGTGACCGCAACTGCAAAGTATTTGTAATTATTCACCTTGGTTTGGCTGACTTGTTGTTTTGTTGTTGTACAGCCCCAACTCCCTCTGAACCAGTTCTACCCATACATTCGTTGTGCTCTTTGCTGTGGATTCCTCATCGATGCCGCCACAATAACAGAATGTCTACACACATGTGAGTTCGGCTAACGTTGCAGAAATACACACCACGTTTAAAGCCAAACCCTACATAGTTCTGGGGGAGAATTTGCCATGTATACCCAATTCTGCTACAGGGACAGGGCGTCACTTAACTAATCAGTAACAATCTATTCCAATCGTCTCCACATACTTTGTACTGCCCGTGATGAGTTTTCGGAGGAGATTAAAATAGATTAGGTGCCCCCAGGCAGGTTGCAACTGATTTGTAAGTAAACCCCTTCCTGACTCTATACAGTCCCCGTAGCACGGTCTGGTTCACACGGCTAGTACCCGCGCTCAAGCTTTTGTGTCAGTCTGTCTTGATTATTGTCTATCTTGCTAGTCTTATATGTCTAATGATGATGCCTGTCTTTAATGTTGCTGAACTGAGCTTGCCTTTCATGCTGCACCTAAAGCAGAATCAGTTTATGACATCCTGTATATTCCTATTTGTCATATTGCTTGCCCCCTTCCCCCAGTTTGCAAAAGCTGCATAGTGAAGCACTTCTTCCTGAGCAACAGGTGCCCCACTTGCAGCATTGTGGTTCACCAGACACAGCCACTCTACAACATCAGGTAGGTCTAAATGTACATAGCACCCCTAGGCTCAAGACATGCGTTTCTTAGCTTGTTAACCTTGCAGGCTAGTTAAACGGATATTACAAGTGCAATAGAAAAGTGTCTATTTTCTTTTACATATTTCATACTGCTGCTATTTATTTATGTGTAATATCGATGGATGATTGTATATACCTTCCGACCCTAGGATCCACTTCATCATCCATTAACCTCTTAAGCCCTAGCCCTATTTTCTGAAAATCTGCCTAAAATAAATAAATGGAAGATTGCTCCACTTCTACAAGGTCCATTTGCATGTTCTTGGTATCTAGGGACATCTATGGATCTCAGGGAATGTATTCCCAGTGTCAAAAATATTGTCTGTTACTAGGCTTGAGTAAAATGTAATGAACCAAAGCAATGCTAACCACCAAGCACCAACCATGCAAAAATTTACCAGACATGAAAAATTGTCACTGAGCTCATTCAGCACCTTCTTGAGATCACATGTACGCAAATCTAAGCAAATTAATAAAGGGAAGATTATTAAACAGAAGGTTTTGTAGATACAGTACTGAATTCTGCCTTCCGGACACATGCAATTTGAAATATGATATTAAATATCAGGCCTATAAATTACCTTATTATGGCCAAGTCGCACATCTATGTATCAGGCCAAATCTCCCCTTTCCAATTGCAGAGTTCAATCTGGATTTAGTATCACCAGGCATGCAGCAAAAACGTGAATGAAATCTACTATAAGTACAGTTACTTTTTTATAATGAAAGGTTCTCCACCATTTTTCATCAGATTGCAACGCCGTTTTTTTGCTAGACTTTCACAGAAAGGTAGAGAAACTAACTGCGTTATAATTTATGGCAATAACGTTCAGGTTAGTTCCTGCTGTGAGTTATGATCAGAAAATAAAGAGGATTCGAAAGCCCTGGGTATCTTCTCTCAAAAGACTACACTCAAGTTAGGTTGCGCCAAATCCTCGCGCCAATCCTCACCTTTTTCCGACTCGATGCCCTGAGATTTCTATAACTCACATTTCACTAACACTTAAAACCATTGGTAAACAAACGTAGTGCTGAAAATATACACTTTGACTGCTGTTTTGACAGGGTAGGGTCTTTACTCTTGGCTACATTTGGAGAAAAAAAACGTAACATTAAAGTGGTCCGCACACGGCCAGCGAGTGACGCCGCCTGGCGATGCGATCGCCTGGCGACAATCGCTTGGCCCCCCACACCAGAGCCGACCGTTCAGGTATAATAAGCTATATGTGTCGCTCTGTCTAGCTGGGGGTGTGGTTACTTGTTTCCCCCCGGAGGGAGATATCAGAGGACGGACCGGACGTTAGGTTGTTGTGAAGCGAGCGTATTAGCAGGTAGCTGTGTTGTGCATTACGAGGGAACTAAACCCATATTGAGCTGGAATTAATCCACCTATACGAATACAACCTCTCCTCATTCTTCCTGACATTACTGCATGACTGATCACTACAATACCTTCATTACCACCGATTGGACAAGTATTATGCACCCGCTGAGAGAGAATGTTTTTTTACTGAAGACGCTGTAATGTTCTCAACCATCATTTTCTTTGGACAATAAACCTTATAAACCACATCAGCTGCAGCCTGGACATTAAACTCTTGTCAACATCCGCAACTTATTTTGTTACCCGAGTATAAAAACATCTAGTAGGTGCATCGTGGCGCATTGTTCATTTATTAGTTAATGACAAGCGGCCACTATAGCTTCTCCAACTAACGTTGTTTATTTAAATTGTTCCTGTTAATAATAATGAACATAAGTAGCATGGTAATAATACGTAGGTTATTGATCAATGAATGTATTGATAAATTAATGGTGTACAAATGATACACCAGTAGAAGTAATGTTATTTCCTCATTGTCCTTGCTGTGTCGCCTGCCGTCTCCTCAAAAAATAGGATCGAGGCGATTTTTTGCCAGGCGACAGACATTTCTGCGCGACCGTCGCTTCAAAATCTCCTGCCGTGTGGGCTGTCTCATTCATAACAATGGACGCGATACAATTCTGTCTGTCGCCTTGCTGTAAAAATCGGTCGCCTGGCAAAAATCGCCCGCAGTGTGCGGACCACTTAATTCATACATTCTGTAGAGATGGATTTATGGCGTGATGTCATTGTCTGTCTGGTACCGGACCGCTCGGCCTTAAGAGGTTAACAGTCAATCAAGAGTTCTGTGCTTCACAACATTATAGGAAATATGGGTAAGGGCTGTGCGATATGGCCAAAAACGTTATTGCGATAAAATTATAAAATGATTTTCATATAACTCGATATCGATAATTATCGATATAATGTCTGTCAAGTTTAATTAACTTTTTATGCCCGGCGCCGATGGACGGGCTATTAATAGACTTGTTTTTCTGCTGTGAATGTCTCGAGTTGATGTCGTCATCAGTCCGCACACGTTAGCAGTTAGCCAGAGCGAGCAGTGTATCCCATGACAATGTACTAAATAAATATCCCTAAAATACTCTGTTCCGCCACAATACATTGCAACGACGTCCACCGTATACCACACACTACTATAACCGTGGCATCAGAATTCACGCCACATACATACTCGGCACGTAAATATATAAAATAGCGCCGTGCAAGCTAAGTATCCTAGCCAGCTTCGTTTCCAAGCGATGTATTCCATGACAATGTACTAAATAAATATCCGTAAAATACTCTGTTCCGCCACAATACATTGCAACGATGTCCACCGTATACCACACACTACTATAACCGTGGCATCAGAATTCACGCCACATACATACTCTGCACGTAAATATATAAAATAGCGCCGTGCAAGCTAAGTATCTTAGCAGCCTTGAGTCCTGAGCTGTGGTGCGTAAGCACGTCATCACGTAACGTTGGTTGTTGTTAGTGAGTGTGCTGAGCCGAGGCTGAACGGAGCCAAACTTGGAAAATCGATATATCGAAACATTGCGACCACGTTTCATGTTTATTTCGAGGAAATAATTTATCGCGATATTTATCGTTATCGTTTTATCGCCCAGCCCTATGACAGCTTACCGTCTTCTCCAGAGTCAGACAAGAAGATGGATACCAATTTCCTCTCTGTGCATTCAGCAGAAACATATCTGACTGCAAGCTAGCCTAGCTTAGCTCAAATTAATGGAAGCGGATATTATATATTTTGTATAGTGTTTGGTCTTTTACTCTTTTACTGTAATAAAGCACAATCTCAGGAGGGTCATACAGAACCAACATGTACATGTACCTTATATGTGACAAATAAAACAACTTGATACGGACCACTAGCCTAGCTCAACTCCAGGAGAGGAGTTTTTGGCCAAAAGCTAGGCTAGCTGGTCCGCATCCCATCCACTTTCAGCTATAAAAGTGACTGTTCCTCCACTACATGCAAAGCAGTCATAACCTTCACGATAATACACAGTACATGGCAGTACTTAACTATAAATAAACAAATTTACATACAAATCTGTTACTGTCCATGTGTGTGAGGCCATACAATGTTTGTGTGAGCTCTTGCAATTAATTTAGGTTTGAATTCTGGTTCAGACCTTCTCACAATGCCAGAATATAAATCTCATAGTCAGAGCCCCTTTCAGTGTCTATGGTGCACCCCCAGATTTCACATCCTAGTAACATCACAGATTGGAGGGTTCTATCTCTGATTTCTAGCTTTAGGAGAGAGTGGTGCATGTTCATAGATACTGACTGAACTGTCCTGGGGCACAGGGGTGGTATTCCATACTGACTGAACTGTCCTGGGGCACAGGGGTGGTAACTGTCCTGGGGCACAGGGGTGGTATTCCTTTTTTTAAATTACACAACCGCAGCCTCTCACACAACCCACAATATATCAGAGTAGAAAGACACACAACCAAGTTCTTTGATGCCTGTCTTCAAACCCTCATCACCCCACCCATAAAACATTAGTGCGCTTATTTATTATCAGTTTTTTGAAGAGTGCTCCCATGAGAGTATGTTGCCTCACACCCCTTCCTGACAGGGAGCGACGCGAGCGAGCGTGATTGCGAAAATGATTAAAATGTATTAGTTTCAATCAGACTATCCTGACCTGCCGCGAGCGACAGCGAACTGAGCAGCGATGTCGTCCACCCCTCAGATATTCGCTCGCTGTGTCTCTAGTTGAGCGATTACGCGGCCGAGTCCCGCCCCTAAACACTTTTTATTGGTCAAGAATCGCAGCCCCCCCCCCCCCCCCCCACGTGTGCTTCCAGGTAACACACAGACACACTCGGACACGCGCCGCCTCATATCAGGACAGTGTCGCGCGCGATTTCGTCTCTAGTTCGCTCGCTCGCTCCCTGTCAGGAACCGGTGTCAGTCCCGTGTCCCCATTGAAGAATTAGATAGGAACACTTCATGCTGTTCTGACGCACATACTGTAACAATGTTTACTGTTTTATTTGTAGAAGCATCAACTGTTGACCGCTATTGAATTAATCCCACATAGCGCCCCCCCCCTTCTGACAATTATGCATTGTAAAATACAAATTGACGTGACTTTGTTAACTGTTCACTCAAAACCTATAACTCACATCTGTCAGATTTAAACATATCAGATGAGCATCCCTCCTCTCCTTCTCCTCTCCAGGCCCGACAGGCAGCTGCAGGATATCGTTTATAAAATGGTTCCATGTTTAGAAGAAAGTAAGTGCACACATGATCATAATAGGGCTGCAAGTGCAACAACTACATGATTATAAAAATGGTTGGCAACTGGATCTTTGTTATGCTGCACCGCCATGGCCATTTGAATTGCATGTTTACAGTATCACAAATAAAAAAATAACCAAATATTATGCTTGTCTGAACATGTATGACTTATGCATTGCTGTAGTTATCAGAAAAGTAAACCGGAAGGAAACCATACCTTTATGGCTGCATTCTTTGGTAATTTCCATGAACATGAGTGACTAATGGTGGTAACTCTGTGTAGGAGTGTGTGAAATCTCCTGATAATGCAGTTATCAACAGTTATTAATAAAACGTAATACTGTGGTATCATGGCAATAATACACTATTGGGCTATAGTGTGATTTTTGCACTGCTGTGCTATTCTACCTTGTGCCTGCATCAAATGTTTAGGCTACATATATATCACCTTCTGTTCATGTTGATCATGTTCAGTTGAACACCGTGTATATTTGCTTTGCAGGGGAGAGAAACCGAATGTATAACTTCTACAAACTGAGAGGCCTGGAGGTTCCAAAACAAGGTAACATAGTTCTGAGGTTCCAAAACAAGGTAACATAGTTCTGAGGTTCCAAAACAAGGTAACATAGTCCTGAGGTTACAAAGCAAGGTCATAGAGGTTCCAAAGCAAGGTAACATAGTTCTGAGGTTCCAAAGCAAGGTAACATAGTTCTGAGGTTCCAAAACAAGGTAACATAGTTCTGAGGTTCCAAAACAAGGTAACATAGTCCTGAGGTTCCAAAGCAAGGTCATAGAGGTTCCAAAGCAAGGTAACATAGTTCTGAGGTTCCAAAACAAGGTAACATAGTTCTGAGGTTCCAAAACAAGGTAACATAGTTCTGAGGTTTCAAAACAAGGTAACATAGTTCTGAGGTTCCAAAACAAGGTAACATAGTCGCGAGGTTCCAAAGCAAGGTCATAGTTCTGAGGTTCCAAAACAAGGTAACATAGTTCTGAGGTTCCAAAACAAGGTAACATAGTTCTGAGGTTCCAAAACAATGACATAGTTCTGAGGTTCCAAAGCAAGGTGACATAGTTATGAGGTTCCAAAACAAGGTAACATAGTTCTGAGGTTCCAAAACAAGGTAACATAGTCGCGAGGTTCCAAAGCAAGGTCATAGTTCTGAGGTTCCAAAACAAGGTAACATAGTTCTGAGGTTCCAAAACAAGGTAACATAGTTCTGAGGTTCCAAAACAATGTGACATAGTTCTGAGGTTCCAAAGCAAGGTGACATAGTTATGAGGTTCCAAAACAAGGTCACATAGTTCTGAGGCTCCAAAGCAAGGTGACATAGTTCTGAGGTTCCAAAGCAAGGTAACATGGTTCTGAGATTTCAAAGCAAGATGACAGATCTGTAGCAATAATGGTAAATGGTTTTGTAGCTGTTGTCTTTCTCTCTCTCTCTCTCACACACACTCATGTCTGTCTGTCTGTGTCTCTCTCTCTACACCATGCAGTGATGGTGTCCTCTATACTAGGTCCCGCCCAGCGGAAACAGAAGAAGGATGTGATACACCAGTCGGTGTTCTCCATCCCTCCAGAGCTGGACGTGTCCCTGTTGCTGGAGTTTGTTGGGTGAGACTTCCTGTAATTCATTCAGCATTAGGAGGAGGAGGCCACACTGTCCTGTCTATCGGTCTACACCTGCTTCTTAACACTTTCAGTGCCAACAACGAGATATCTTGTTTGTTCATGCCGACCGTTCAGTGCCAACGACGATAGATCTTGTTTTTTTTTATTAGCGATTTGAATTCATATTTCATCAATCTAGCCTCACGTTAGTGCTGCAAACTCTCTCTGAGCTCCATTGGGAAAATACCGCCCCCTATCGTCTCTCCCTGTGGTACTGCACCCCGTTGGAATGGATTGAATGAAACTCATGGGGGAAAAAAAATCCTGCTTCCTCATTTTACTTCTCAGACAAGTCACCCGAGACGATCGGATTCATTGCAGAGCCCCAGAACAGCGTGGAATACATATTTCCAGTACCCAGCGTTGGATCAATAAACGCGATCGATATTTGGAATGGCGATCAGGAATTGGAATAATCTTTTTGGAGAACATCTCATCTGAGGTAAGGAATCTATTTTACCAGTCTTAGGATAATCAGAGCTTTTTTCACAGATATCAATGTGTGCCGTGTGTGTATGCTGATCAGGAAATGAGAATTGATTTTTCAGCCCGCTTCTATAGAGTGCATAAGTACACATATTCTATAGTTTATTTGAAAACGATTCATAAATAGGCCGAAAAATGACGTTTTTTGTGTATTCCAGAATATTCCAGTAAAGGGCGTTTATCACAGAATCTTTATATTTTCCTGAAACTTTCAAAAAACTAGGGTTTTGCAAAATGGTATAAAACGGAAATGAACCGATTTAAAAAAAAAAAAAAAAAACCGTTTCGACAATGTTGACTGCAAACAAGTCATTGATAAGCGACGGCCAGATTAGACACAGCCATAATTTAAGATGTAGTTTATGCGTTCGCAAATATGAGAGCGCTATCATTGAAGTGGATGGTGGCACTAAATCGTGCGCCCCCTGCTGGCACTGAAAGTGTTAATGTCTTCTTGCGATGAAGACTTGTCTGTTTTATTTGGTGAAAGTTTGTCTAGTTCTTTAGTCTGGGCACTTTCAGTGAAAAGGGAACAAAGCTGCCAAATAAAGTGAGGAAGAAACCCCATGTCACAGTACTTTGTGAAAAGTCCATAGAAATAGTTGTACTTCATGACTTTCACCAGCAGAGGGCCATATAGTGTTAAATTCACAATTACCTCCTTATAAATAGCTACAATTCAATAACCATTGTATGTTTATTTTATTTGTATTTCTTTAGAGCTGAAGAAGGCATCAACAACTACAAGGTAATACTTAAAGGCAAGCTCTTTTCAAATCATGTTATCGTACCTCATTTGTTGTAAATATCACAATTGTGTCACAGAGAAACACTACCATTAATGGAGCAGGGACTTCAAAGACTTCAAACAGTGCAGCTCACATTGATACTAAATCCAGTCACGAGATCATGTGAGAATCCATCTTGTTAGGCTTCCAAGTTAGCGCTTGTGCCTGAACCACAGCGGGTTTGAGGAACTACTGGCAGCTACAGGTGTGATTCAGGGGTGACAACAGCGGGAAGAGCGTTGTGTGGAGTTTGTTCAAAAACGACGAGGGCGATTGTTGAAGAGGTTAGCTGCTGCTATAACATTTGTTATATCAGAACTGGAGGGTGTGTCTTCATTGAAAGAAGAGCAAAGTCAGTGATGGACAGATGGTTGATCCATTCACCTGCCAATGTTTTGTGCTGGCCCTATTCCAAACCATTTTAATGTGTAACAGACCATCTGGTGGGTCAGTTTAGTCATGCATTACAAACCTAACACCCCTGTGGTGCCCTTGAGCAAGGCACTAAACAACTAAAACATTTGGATTATTTTGGATTGACTTTACAACTGTAAACGTATGGGATGTATACAAAATTTCAAGTTTCATCTCAAGGGTTCAATTGACGAAAAATGTATCATCTTCTGTTCCATTGCAGCCGTTGGAGAGGCGCTATGTGCGTGTGTCGGGGGAGGCCACCATCCGCCACGTAGAGCTGTTTATTAGGAGGAAAATGGAACTCGGCCCTGCTTGCCAGGTCAGTGGGTGTAGCCTACACATAATGAGACCATGAAGTGTCATTAACTCATTGGCTGCCAGCTATTAGCCTTGGCCCTGTGGTAGCACTGCCACGCTTTAAAAGATAGGAGTGAGTCACCTTGTTTGTAGAGCTATAACTATATTCTATATTATAGCTACTATGGATACAATACTATGGCCCATTTGACATAAAGTATCTATCGTTCAATATGTGAAAAAATAAATAAAAAATGTCATCCATACATTCCTGCTTTATACCGTGGTGAATATGAGTATGGTTTTAGATTGGTCTGGGGTAATTCCCGAAATTCTGAGGAATAGCCTTATGCGTGTATTATACTATAACCGTTGCCGTTTCTTGCCTGGACCCGCTATTATTCTCAAATCCATATCATAGGTATTATGTTTCATCATGAATGCATGAAGGGGGGGGGGGGGGGGGGGGGTCGTTTTTTGATGCTTTGATCGTCACCAACGGCATACGTTGTGGAGTAACGTTACACACACACGTTCGGATCGATATGAAGACATGGTTGGATCAATGCAAGATTGATATCGTATAGCCCTTACCTTGACTATGATGTACCCCAAAAAGAATATTCCAATTATCTGATCGCAATTCCAAGTATTGATGTCCATCGTGTTGCAAACATAATCCACCACACATCATGCATCGGGATTCGGGAGCATTTGATCCTTCTCACTCCGACCGCTATAACCGCTCAGCTTGCCCGGGGAAAAAAAGCCGACCCGGAGACATTTGATCGACGCACAGGCCAAGATACAAGGTTTCAAAGAGTGCTCGATACCGCCACCTGGGAGGATCTGGCTGCAAAATTTACTGTGGTACCGCAAAGAGCCACACCATATATACCAGCGTTTCTCAACCTTTTTTTCAGTCACGGCACCCTTCATGTGTTTATAGGTCCCAACCTCTGGCTTCTGATGTTGCTAATGTCTTTTTTATTTCGGCCTCGCAGGGTTAATCTTTTAAGCCTGAGCGGTCCGGTACTGGACCGCAAATGACATCGGGCCATAAATCCATCTCTACAGAATGTATGAATTAATTTTGCGTTTTCTTTTCAAATGTAGCCAAGAGTAAAGACCCTAACCCTGTCAAAACAGCAGTCAAAGTGTATATTTTCAGCATTACGTTTGTTTACCAATGATTGTAACTGTTATTAGTGAAATATATGATTATAGAAATCTCAGGGCATTGAGTCGGAAACCGGCGCATATTGACGGAAGGAAGTGGCGCAGCCAAAAGTGAGTGTAGTCTTTTGAAGGAAGAGACCCAGGGCTTTTGATGGACTTTCGAATTTCGAAAAACTACCCTACCCTGCTCAATCATCTGACCTCTGGATAAACTTTTTTTTATTTCTCTTATTTTTCGGGATTATCTCCCACAAACCTGAATGTTATTGCCATAATACAGAAGACAGTTAGTTTCTCTACCTTTCTGTGAACGTCTAGCAAAAAACGGCTTTGCAATCTGATGAAATATTTTGGAGAAATGTACATTATAAAAAAGTAACTGTACTTGTGAATCACACCTGGTGATACTAAATCCAGATTGAATTCTGCCATTGGAAAGGGGAGATTTGGCCCGATCCATAGATGTGCGACTTGGCCATAATATTGTAATTTATAGGCCTGATATTCTATAATCATATTTCAAATTGCATGTGTGTCCGGATGGCAGAATTCAGTACTGTATCTACAAAACCTTCTTTTTAATCATCTTCCCTTTATTAACCCTTTTCTCGCCAAGAACGTGTTACCACGTCATTGCTCGCCATGCGTAATCTGCCAATGACGCCGTAATCAATATTTCAAAAATCTGTGATGGCAATCATATTTCACCCACGGAGACTTGAGACTTGCTGTTGATCTCCTCTCAACTCTCCAACGGTTCAAGACCGCCATCTGGTGGCCGATCGGCGAATCGCCAAAACCGGAAGTGACGCGCCGGAAGTGGTGCTCAACCATATTTCGTCCGGCTACTCGCTATCGCTAGCGGGACTCCAGCTCGACACACTGGATAGCGATCCGTTGCCAATAACTCGATAAACAACATGATTTGGACGTATATAGCATTATACAACCTGGACATGGATCGCATATATCAACATCCCATAATAGCGAACTTTCTGCTCGACGCTGATCGCCCAACGCTACGAGGAAGCTGCGGTGAGTTTCAGCGTGTTTGATTATTATTAAACGTATAATCTGCTCTGATATATATCGCCCATACTAAATAAATTATTTAACGTCGGCCACGGACTTATAACCCCCCCCCTCCGGTCACCAGCAGATGATGAGGCATGACGTGTAGGACCTTGTACAATTTAAATTTTTTATCTGACGTCAATCGTATCAAACTACATTTGATGATCTAATATATGTATTTAGGGCTATAACTCGCGTTCTGCAGAATGCTGCAGAAAACGATAAAAACATATTTATACTTTAGACCGTATTTTAGTATGAATATGTGAATGAAAAAGTAGAACGTTGCTACATCCTAAACGATAGATACTTGACGTTGAATGGGCCATAGTAATGTCAATTTAGCAATACAATTTAAAAAGTTATAGCCCTGCAAAGAAGGGGAACATCTCCATAGACCAGGGGTGGGCAATTATTTTTCCCGGGGGGCCGAATGAGCAACTGAAAATATGTTGGAGGGCCGGGCCAAAATTCCAAACTCAATTATGCATAATATACATTTTATTTCTATATAAAAAGCAGTAAATGGCATTGTTTTGACCCCTGGTAAGAGTGTATGTTATTATTTGGCAATTAAAAGGTGAGGTTAGCTTTCAAAAATATTATTTATTCAAATAGAATTTATTTCCAAAATGATAAACAAAATGTGAAACATTAATAACAAAGGGCATGTATGAAAAAGTGCTATACAAATAAAGTTATTATTTTGAGTTTCATATACTATTGAAACAAGGATTTTCTTAGCTTTCTAAAGACATCACATCATCTTATAGCCAAAATAAACAAGACATGTCACTGAACTGTGTAAAGAAAAGTGTCCCAGTTTTGTAGCCTTTTTTACTTTTCATGCCTATATTAAACATTTAATGTTTTCAGAACTGTGCAAAAAAAAAATATATATCAAGTGTCCCATTTCCACATTTTAGTGTTCTTCAGTTCTTTTTTTTTCATTCAGTGATAAATCCAGTATCTGTTGAGTTTTAACAAGTCCATCAAAGTCAGGTTGCATGTCTGAGGTGGAGATGCGAAGCACAGCTGCCAGATGTTCATCAGTGAGAGAGGATCTGTACCTGGACTTGGTAAACGTCATGACTGAGAATGTCTGTTCACATAATATAGGTGGATCCAAAGAGAACCAACATCTTCTGAGCATGTCTCCTCATGTTTGGAAAGTTCTCCTCCTTGAGAGCAGAGTAGAACTCTAGCAGTGATGCTGACTTAAAGTGCTCTTTCAGTAGTGAATCAGACTGCAGGTCAATGAGTTCAAGCTGAACATCAGTGGGTGCACTATCAACACTGCAGGTAAAGGGAGAGGAAACCAGCTGCATTTCATCCTCAACCTTTTTGAAATCTTAAACGCCTTGAAAATTCATCATGCAGTGCTCCTAACATGGATGAGTACCTGTGCCGGTGATCAGCTGATGGTTTGACTTCTTTCAGGGTTTTCATGTGTTCGAGATTGTTGCTGCCTAGTTGCCTTGAAATTAATTGCAAATAATTTTTTTTTTTTATTACCTACCTCGGTTGTGGGGAAAAACCACACTCGACAGTTTTTAGCTTGCCATTGCCCTGACTGCTTTGTTGTTGAATCAAGTAAAATCCTAGGTAAGCGTATATTGTGCGTGTGAATGTTGACATGAAAAGAAAAAATGTATAAAAAAAGATATATATTTCTTTTAATTATCATGTAATCTTTCGCGGGCCGGTCAGAATCATCCCGCGGGCCGTACAATGCCCAGGTCTGCCATAGACTTATAGTGGTCTTTTGGTTCATTACAATTTACTCAAGCCTAGTAACATACACAATATTTCTGACACTGGGAATACATTCCCTGAGATCCATAGATGTCCCTAGAATCAGATACCAAGAACATGCAAATTAACCATTTAAAAAAAATTCTGTAAATGTGTATTCTATGTCTTATGGAATGAATGACAAAAAAATATATATATGAATTTTTCTATTTTTTAATGGAGGGAGGAGCCACACATTGGCGGGCAAAGAGCCGTGGCCACCCCTGCAGTATGCCTTCTACCAGCAACATACGGGTCCCTGACATTGAATAGGATATTAAAATCCTAACCCGCCAAACGCATATATAAACGTGGTTGGTGTCCATTGAGTTAAAGGGAACCTTGATTTTTACTTTATGAAAACATTATTATATATATTTATATTTTAGGGCATTTCTGTTTGCCAGTGTAGAGTGACAAAGAAGCAGAGGTGAGGGAGGATTGGTGTGTGCATCCTAGCCATCGGGTCATCGGGACCCTGGTCCTCATACTTTGCTTAACTAGTCCTGGATAATATGACATCTGTGGTATCGTGTTCAGGGTTTCTGCTTCGTGCCGCTCCACTTGTCCTGGAAGATTTCAATGTCCCGGACAAATGGGAGAAATTCTGGTCAAATATCATCTGTGTTTATTGAGCTTAAAACAATTGATATGCTATATAAAGAATGACATCAATGATTATACATTATATTCCAAATAAAACAAGTCCTGTCAATAGACTCTAATGCGAGTGTCAGACTAGTTTAGCCATAATCCAATCCAATCCAACTTTATTTATATAGCACGTTTAAAAACAACAAGATTGACCAAAGTGCTTCACAATCAACCATAATATAGTAAAAAGAAAAAGAAAATGCAGTCATGGATTCAATCATCCAGGAGATCGGTGCGAACCCGCCTTGGCATAAAGGGAACATGGGGAGGTAGTCGAAGCCGTGATGAACGATTGATGGAGGCATAACTGTAAAAGGAAATACCTCCTATTGTCTGCAGTTGAGTAAGTGAGCTATTATTAATACTCTTTCAATGACGGAAATTATAATCAAAATAGGTGCGTCCAGTAGGATAGCATTACTATATGTTTTTTTTGTTTTGTAGAATTGTTTTTTTTATTGGCGAAACAGACATACACACTCCGACACAAGGTAGAGAGCGTTTTAGAATGTTAACAGGGAGAAAAGTACTTGCCTTTCCAGTTGGATATTTGATCTTTTCAGCACAGAGAAAGATACATAGCAAGGACGTGAAATGAATACTATTCCACGTTTACATTCACTTGATGTCATGGTTACTGTAGGTTCTTAAGCGCCCCCCCGCCAGTAAGTGTACTAAGCTGTAACACACATGTGAAGGGATTTAGAGCTTAGGCTGTTCCCTTCCCCTGGCCTGTCTGAAAGGGCAAACGAAGGAGGGGTGGAGGACAGAGGAAGGGTGACATACATAAGGCTCAGACTTAAAAAGTTTCATTCTGTCTTCAACAAATAAAGTTAAACTAGTCCTACAGTATGAGTTAGTTAGAACTAGACTACATAGAGGAAATTAATATCATATTTATTATTATCAATATACATTTCTCCCCCTCTTAGATATTGATGTGTGCTTATGTATGCAAAATCACATTTAGTTCATATTAAATATCAGTTCTTCGTGTTAAAATAATCATCCCTGAATGCACGCAAATGGCGAATAATACCAAAAAGGTTAAAGTTGCAGAAGAAACCCGCCCAGAAGAAATGGAGCATCTGCATCACTTTTCAAACCCATGCACACATAACAAAGGTTTTCCACAGATTCCTAGAGGCACCAGCAGCTTTAAGCAGAATTTAGCAAAAAGAACAATAACAAATATTTCCCAGCCCCTGATCGGCAGGTGATTTTGCACACTGCGTTTACTTTTTGACGAGGGACGTGATGGTGGTCTGTTTTCAGATGCGACCCCAGGACACCACTTAGTAGGCCAAAAACATCTGATTGGTTATTGATGCAGGGAGCTGTTTTTAGCCAATCGGATGTTTTTGGCTTGTGGTGTCCCAGGGTCGCATCAGGAAACCAAGTAAACGTGCCCTTGCTAATTTCTCTGACGTTTGCCTACTGCAGCTTTTTAAATCTTAAAAAAGCTAGTTATTTCCAGAATTCTTTGACAGATGAGCATCTAGCAGTATTTCCCACAACTACTTGGTAGTGCTGGGACGGGGAGTGGAAAGGACTGGACACATGCAAGACGGTTTATTAAACGGTTCTGGACGTTTATTTGTGGTGGGCTTGGTTGATATTGTGGTGGGCCACCACAAATAAATCTATGCTGCTTATATAATAGGGCTGAGTATCGGCACTGATTACCAGATTTCAAATTGTATTAGAATTTCGATTTGATACCGATTCACTTAGGCTTGAATGCACTAAGTTTCCGTAGTAGTACAGCAGAAACTTGGTGCAAGGCAAACTAGAGACATCTACATGTCGATACAATCGATTTAAAGATCCATCTCTGGATTTTAAGATTTGATTCGATTCAAATGAATCTATTTGCTATGGATTTCTTTCCTTTATTTTTTCCCTACTGTAACACTGCTGTGTGTCCCACAGGTGGACGTGGTTTGCGGAGACCACCTCCTGGACGACTACCAGTCTCTCAAAGAAATTCAGGACTCCATGGGAGAGGACGCTGTACAGGTGGGTCAACTGCATAGCATTCCAACATGGACAGCTGGTTGCAATCAAGTAACTGTTGTTGATCATTACATGACAACCGTGGCCAGTGAGCTGTGGCATTGCGCCATATTGGTAGGCATGACACGTCATGAGAATACTATGAATACACACTAGGGCAGGACGATTAATCAGCGTTGTATCCAAATCACAGGAGGGGCAATATTTAAGGCTAAATGTGTCAGAATACCATTTAAAATGTATATTGTGGTGCTGCACGTTGTGTGGTACAGATCCCCCTGCAAATCACACCATGGTCATTTGATTGTTTATCAAAGAACATTTTAATAATGAGGCAAAAGCTATCATTCCCTCCAATATCGTGAATCATATCGCAATATCAGTCGAGATAATTGCAATTATATATTCTTTTCTATTATAGAATACACACACGGCACATCAAATAGCATTTTTATGGGTCACGGCAACTCACAAGTATAGGCTGCAATCCTTGTATTCCTTTATCCTGTTCAAAATATTCACCATGATTAAACACAAGTCATCAAAAGCTTGAATCATTTATGGCGGCACCCAAAAAGAAAAGAAGAATTAATAATTGAACCTTTGGCCCGAAGAACCATATAACTCAGTTTAAATGTTTTGGACAGCACATGTATTTGCAGTTGTAAAGTCGATCCAAATCACTCTACTGTCTTTAACTATGAATAAACCCAACACTCTTAACTTACCATTTTTACATACCGGTAATATAGTTTGAAAACAGTGTTCCTCTTAATACAGAGTTATATGGTTCTTCATCTGAGGTACTCAATTGTGAAGAGGTGTGGACTCTCATACGTATAGCGTTAATGGCAATTGGGATGTAGAGGGGAACACCGGTACACAAGGACTTATACAGACGGTGATATTGAGTGTGAATATGGACATTTATCCATGTTATGTGTAATGTCTCTCCCCTCCTATAGGATGGACTTCTGGTGCTCCACTTTGGCCTCGTCCTGCCCTCCCGGTCTTGAATGAAACGGAGATGCACATGATGTAATCCTACTGGAGCATTAGCCTACTCAAGGATATAATTCTGACGCTAAGTCTGGGTTCTCAGGGAACAACTCTTCGCCACCCAGCTACTACTGTCTGAAGGAGGAACAGCAACTCTTCACCTCGCTGCCAATGTGCCTGGCAAGCCAACACAATATTGTATCTTTAAAACCTATGTAATGTTCAAGCTTGGCTGATTAAAAAAAAAAAAAAAAAAAGACCACTCTGGTCAGCATCAGTTGGGGGGGGGGGCATATTCTGTTCAGTTTGAGAGGTCAGAGCGCAGGGTCACCTGCATTGATTGCTGAGTTTAGGAGTTCAGTGCCTTGCTCAAGGGGTTTTGGCAGACATGGTGGACACCGTAGATGTAAGATGCGTCTATACTTTCCGTAGCCGCATTTCTGGCAGACGCTCTCTGATTGTCCGACGTCAGTTTCTACACTGGTTAGGCTTAGGCACTCTTCGAAGTTGGTTAAGGTTAGAGTTTGTCTTGGAGCGTGACGATAGACCACCAGGTAGTTTGCAAGCTGTTCGACGCGAAAATGGGCAAAGATACAGCTCGTCACGCGATTGGCAAACATGTCAGTGGCCATTCAGAGAGCGTCAGTCAGTGGCCAATCAGAGAGCGTCCGCCAGAAATGCGGCTACGGAAAGTATAGACGCATGTAAGATCAGTCACCAGCTCACAACTGGAATACACCTTCCTGTCTGCGCCAGGGATCGAGCCAGCGACCTTTCGGTTACTGGCCGGCCTCTTTCCCTCTAGAGACCATCCTGGGAATTTGCAGGCCTGATCACACTGGGAAGTTGTTGGTGATAAAACTATTTCTGCAAATAACATGTCAGAAAATGTGTTGTACAAGGTAAAAGAAGAGCCTAATTCTAACAGGCTCAGCAACACCTCATTTAAAATGTTTACATTTTTGACATTGATTTTGCCATTATGTCATTGAAAATTAATTCTGTCCAGTTTGCGGTCTACCGCCACAGGCTAAATACAGTATAATTCACCCTCTCTTTGAAAACAACGGACCACTTTCTTTGTTCTGATATGTGGACCTTGTGGTTTTAGGTTAATGTCTTGTTTATTTAGATTTCAATGAGATGCTTGTGTTTTCAAAGGGCTCGAAACTAAATGACACATACTGGACTGCTACCAAAGGCTCTTTTTTTAAACATAGTTTAAATCTACACTATATAGAATTTATTGCCTCTGAATAGATTTTTTACACATGTAATTCAAGGGCTACTAACTTTATTTTCAGACTGTCGATGCTTATAGATAAACCTGTTTCTCTATAAGCAACGGGTATTTAAAGGGATAAATAGAACTTTGGAGGAGTTTGTTACAAAATAATAATTTTCCTAAATGGAATAAATAAAATGACTGCAACTGTGAGCGATATCTGTTTTATTTCTTTTTTTGTGCCAAAAGGTTATGGTCAAATGAAAAGAAATGTGTAATAAAGAGGCCAGACACAAATCCATAGAGGACCAAGACGTCTTAAGACACATGGAGTTTGTGTCGTGTGTATGGGGTCTACCGTTAGTCAGCAGTAAGACTAATCTGAAGGTGGCCCTGCTGTGTTATGTGGTGATTACTCTGGCATTCTTTATCTACTCATCTAGGTCAAGGAAATATGAATTGCTACTAACAATGTCTTAAAAGTGATTATCTGGACCCTCCATTTGTATAATGATATCGTATAATCTATAAATGCTAATGTGGTTATAGTGAAGACTTCAGTGTATATAGCTGACATACCGTATGCTCCTCGATCAATCAAGTGACTTGACTACCTTGTTGGTGGGGTTGAGACTGTTTTTTATTTTATTGTGACATACTATGCTTCAATTTGCATATTAATAGGATGGCCCTATTTCTTGCTTACCAATGATGTCAATTGGTAGAATACTTTCTCCGCACAATCCATTCCTCTTAGTAGCTCCGGCTAGTTGGCCACAAACTAATGCTAGGTCAAGGGGGTCAAGCCCCTGTCGTATAAGCTGACTGAAGTGTACACCACACTGCACGCAAAGTAGATTTCAGTAAAATTTTACAGACTGGAGCATGACCCTCTTGACCTAGCATTAGTTTGTGGGAAACTATCCTATGAGGAACAGCATGGATTGTGCTGAGAAAGGACTACTGATTATCACTGATAGGAGCTAGGTTTCCAAAAATCTGAACTACCCCTTTAAGCTCTTGATTGCAGCTGTATTAATACACGGCTCATGTTTGGACGGTAATGAGAAATAGTTGCATCTCCACTTAACATTTCTATCACCAATTCAGATGTGTGGTTTAAAAAAGATTTATTTTTATTTTTTATCAGCAGAGAAACTTGAAAGGTACTAGAATAGGAGGTCTGCAATAATTGATACTGCTAATTGTGCAGAGAGAAAGTCAAGTTATTTTACAGGTCAAGTAGCAAAGGGTGAAGGCCAAGGTGTCTTTGTTTGGAGAAAATGTGGCCTATTAGTGGAGAGTCACCTGTTAATCCACCAGCTCAGTGAGGCCTGGAGGGAAACCAAGCCTATTTTCTATTCTTGTAGACCAACTTCCTCAAACGTATTAAGTGATAAGACATTTCAACCATTTATTTTAACTTCCAAGTTTAATCACTATGAGGACATAATTCACAATCAGTGGTTTTCATGTCCATACTTTGATCATGTGCCGTACTGGTATGGTGGCTGGATGCCGGCATTCCAACTGAAATGAGATAGCTAATACTTGTGTTTCCACACAGAGAAATGTATCGGATTGAAATATAGACTCCTAAACTAGAAAGGTGTGCTCAGTAGATCACAAATCTACCAGGTGGCAGCCACACATTTCTCACAGCAAACATGCCTACAATATTTCATAAATCAGACACAATCTATACATACTATTATACACCATTGCACTATTACATGGTATTACACTACTAAACTATTATACTATCACGCCACACACAATTAAAGTAATAGTCTACTGAGTTCATTGACACCTCATAAGTCACTCAATCACTTGTATTACGCTCCCACCTGGTGGAGATAAAAAGTAATCCCAACTAGACAATTCCGTGCGGGGGAAATTGTGAAAGTGTGGGTGACGCCTGTGCACCGCCGGCCAACGGGAGAGGGTCTCTCGCGAGTCTCTATGACAAACAAAAAAACGTATTAAAATGACGACTCAGGAATGAGACTTTTCCGAGTTTTTAAAAAAATTCTGACTTTTCCGAGTTTTTGAAATTTTTCCGACTTTTCAGAGTTTAAAAAAAACTGACTTTTCAGAGTTTTTGAAATGTTTTCAGATTTTTCCGACTTTTTGAAATTTTTCTGAGTTTTAGAAATTTTTCTGGCTTTTCCGAGTTTTTGACATTTTTCTGACTTCCGAGTTTTTGAAATTTTTCTGGACTAAGGGGGCGTGGTCTAATGATCGGTGGAGTGGTCAACATCGACCAATGAAAGAGGATATCCCTACCGAGTACAATGGCACAACCCGCAAGTCTCTATGACAAACGGTTCAAGAGATACACTGAGGGGTGTGGCCTAAGGGGGCGTGGTCTAAGGATCGGGGGAGTGGTCAACATCGACCAATGAAAGAGGATATCCCTACCGAGTACAATGGAACAACCTGCAAGTCTCTACGACAAACGGTTCAAGAGATACACTGAGGGGGTGTGGTCTAAGGATCGGGGGAGTGGTCAACATCGACCAATGAAAGAGGATATTGAGTACAATGACACAACCCGCAAGACAGAGGGCGCTGTCAAGCAATTCAGTACTGTAACACAGAGGGTAACTTAAGGGTTAAGTCCAGGGGAGGTCATTGGCAGGTCAGCTGAGCCATGAGCCTCACAGCTGTTAGGCTGAACCAATCATGCATCAGGTGATGCAATCACGAATGACTTTGCATTTTCACTTTGAATGTATTCCAATGGGGGCAGATGCATGACTGTCACGATGATTAAAAACACGATAAGAGATGAAGCGTTGTGAAGCGCACATGAGCACTTCAAGGAGTAGGTGAAGGGTTGTGTGCGATATTGTGGCATTCCGTCGACAATTGTGGCCCTGGTGGCGATCGGAACAGAAGGGGAAAAAAGCTCAAAAATCGTATTTCTAGAGTGGGATTACATTGGTGTCTATGGGGAGGAGAACCTTCAAACAAATGATCAGTTGAGATAGAAATGTCCAATTCCATTTATTTCTCTTTTGTGAGCGAACAGACAGTCGTGTCATCGTTTTGATGTGTTTGTTTTTTTTCTACGTCCAAAATTGAGATCACTCTCGCAATTTACCCAAGGTAGTGGAAAAAAAATTATTCCAGCTCCCGCACTCTAACTTGCAATGCATTTCCAATGGGACCGAAATGTTCCCGTTTAAAGTCGATTCGTAGCCAAACGGTGCAGTGAAACTTTCAGAGTTTGAATAGCGCTGTTGCCATAGGCAAGCCGGTCATTTTGATACCTTTCACGTGTATGGGGCGCGAACGCTCTGGCAAGAGTAGTGTTTGCAAAATCGGTGGAATAAAGAATAAAGAAATAAAAAGAGAATAGATTACTATAGTGTGGGTGGCAAAATCGGTGGAATAAAGAATACAGAAATAAAAAGAGTATAGATTACTATAGTGTGGGTGGCAACCTGGCTTCGCCAGGTCACCCACACTAATTCAAATCCCAATGGACAATTGAATGGAAATTCATTCAAATAAAATACTTGTCATTGACCGATCTGAATAATATTCCAGAATTCAAGTCCCTGGCCTATGTGCGACATTTCATCCAAATCTGTCCTGTAATTTGTGAGATTTTCTGCGAACAGAGGGACAGACGGACGCAACTGATTACATAATTTCCCCCCAGGCTTCCGCCTGGTGGAGATAACAATAGATTTCTTTAGAAAACTATATCACCTTTCAACAACTCACCAAATCACAAGGAATCCATCTAGCAATATTCACGGGGACATACTGTAGCATTATATCTGCGACACATAAAGGAAACCGTTGTTTTAGTGACATATGAAGACATACAGTACATTATCTCTGTATATCTAGATTAGTGTCTGTTTTGAGGTTATCACACGTAATACACACTCCCTCTCTAGCTGTTAGAGTTGATGTCTGCCTCATCATGCTTCTCCACCTTCTCCTCTGCAATATCCTTGAATACTTGAGTGGTATCTTTCTCCTTCCTGATGCTCCTCGTAGGTCCTGAAGGACGGCGTTGGTAGCTGTAGCTAACGCTGTGGTTGGAGGCGCCATATGACACCCCTGTGTTGAAGTGAGTCTCCTCCCCCTCCAGCAGTTTTCTGGGGACCAAAGGGTTGTGTATAAAAAACCTGTGTTTTTAACTTGACACTACAATGTGTATGATTTTCTTTGTTTGAATTTTTCTCCAAAACATATCTTAACGTATAGACACACTGACTCACAGTCTACTGAGAGCGAGTTTCATTGGCCAGGGTAGCAGCGGTGCAGATATATTCCATTATAAAGTTTCAGTGAAAGTGGACTGTGAGTTTGGTGCGTTTATTTTAGAGCAAGATTCAAACTAAATAATTTGATTGAAAATATATATTGTTGCTTTAAGAGTTTACTGGTTTTGTGGTCATAGGACATTGATCAAATACTTTTCCACAAACATATAACATGCCAACTGTTTCCAATGACTCATTATAATCTATAACTAAAGTGGAAATGAGTATGATATTGTATATTTAAAAAACGGTCATAATAAATTATAAACAAGGCCCATTGTTTTTTTAAGGGAAATTAAACTGCAAAGCAACATTAAACTAATTTACCAGATTGAAGTATAACGGATTTCTTCTCTATGTGGCCAAAGCGATCTCTACTCAAACATATCAGCAGTGGAAGGTGCTAATTTGGTAGAGCTATATTATGTCATAATGACATGTAGCTCTACCCTCACTCAATTTTGAAGAACTACAACGATGGAGTTTCCTGATACCTTGATCGTCTCTACATCAGCTTCCCTCTCTCTCTCGCCAGCTAACAGTGTAACCAGAAGTGTGCTCAGTCCCTGCCCTCCTTGTGTGTGATTAGTAGGAGTGGCGACCTTTGACTGGCATTACCCTAACACGCCCTTTTTCACCTTAGTGTAGTCCTTTGTATAACAGGAAGCTGGAGCATGTGCAGGAGTTTAGGGTTATAACTCCAGCCTGATGAAATGCGCAGAGCTGGCTGTGGGCTCATTTCACTCTGTAACTTTTCTATAAATACAAGAGAGACCCAGAGGGGAATTCCCCTGTAAAGCCTAATGAGAGGCTAATGAGTAGGAACTAACACCTAACCAACATGTGTTCATAAGGATCTATACATTTACAATGGTTCTATTTCTTGTCACTCACTACAGTATACACCATTGCAGCAAGGTTTAGTCTTCAGAGCTGTAAGCTGATTGATAGGCCTGTGTGTTGTGTTTGAACCAGTAGGTTATACTGTACCTGTAGGCAGCTATCTCTATGTCTAGGGCCATCTTGACGTTGAGTAGATCCTGGTACTCTCTCAGGTGCTGGGCCATCTCACCCTTGATGCTCCTGAGTTCATTATCCAGGTGGCCAATAGTGTCCTGTGTTGAGAGAGAGATTATTAGAAGCAGGTTTTCCCAAAGTGTTGTGGGGGCTATTTTGGCCCTCCACAACACACTTTCAGCCCTCCAAATTCTCCCAAAGGGGAGTAAAATATCTTCTATTAATTAAGGTATTTTGAGAAGAGAACAATTTTGAATTATACAGCATAAGCATATAAGCATCTTCATTATTTAAGAAGACAACTAAGAAACGATATATTATATTACTTTTCTGAATAAACATCAACTATATGTTTGCCCTGTGACCCCACTGCCCATGTTAAATTGTCAAAACGTTCGGGCAGTCCAGACTCTAACTGCCATTGGTCTGAATTAAGTCATTGGAATCTCATATGGTTATATTGAAGATAGGGCTTTTCAAACATATGCGGTCATTTTACATTGCACTAATTTCTATTATAGCATAATAGTAGCCTAATATATACCACTGCAGGAGGATTGCCCGCATCTGTTAGGGTTTCCTTTACCATTCCTTAAGAAGCCAAGCAAAACCGGTGTCCTTCCAATCCTATTAGGATAAAGTTAAGGGTTAGTCTATTACACGTGGGGTCAGTCGTCTAAGTACATTGGCCAGTCACAATTTTAGGTTAACCCCAAGTTCCCCAACTATCACGCGGTGTGAGGATCAGCATTGGCAAAGAACTTGAACACGCTATCTGCGTGCTACCAATTTCAACACCCTGGACAGCGACACCTGTTCTGACAGCGGGGCGCATTTCAGCACCCTGGACAACAACATGCTGTTCTGTTTAAGTTAAAAGTTTAATATACCTTAAAAATATATATGTTCAATGTAATCAATTTGGGGTCCTTTAATGTCGTAATTTCCACGTCGAAGCCTAAGTAGAAAATGTAAAGAATATGGTCCTGCGTATACCTGCATGACATTGATTTCGCCATTGTGTACGTCTTCCATCTCTCTGAGCTGCCGCTCCAAAGACTCACTGGTTCGCCTCAGGGTCTCCATCTCGATGGTCTTGGACTGCAGCTGCCTCCTGAATTCATTGATCTCCTCCCTGCTCGCGCGCATGGCCTCGTTGCTCCTGGTTGCCTGCTCATTGAGAGTGGCAAATTTGTTTTTATACCACTCCTCCGCGGACTGCAGGTTCTTGGAGGAGATGGACTCGTACTGACCGCGGATTTCCTTCAGAGCTGAAGTCAGGTCTGGTTTGGCGTGCTCTACCTCCACGGATACCTGAGCCGCCTGCATCAGTCCATTCAGCTCGTGGATTTCCTCGTCATGTACTTTCCTCAGGAAGGATATTTCATCCAAAAGGGACTCCACTTTGCGCTCTAAGTCCAGCCGCGCCACTGTCGCGTCGTCCACGTCTTTCTTGAATGACTTCAAGATCTGCTCAGCTTCCTCACGCGCCATCGCCTCGTCCTCATATTTACCGCGAAGCTTCTGCAGCTTCTCCTCGATGTTGTCCCGGTCAATGAGAATGTGATTCTTCTCGCTGCCCAACTCCTCCACCTGTGCCCTGAGGTCGCGCAACTCTTGCTGGTAGAGGTCAGCGATGCGGGAGGGCTCGTCGTGCTGCTTCTGGCGCAGCGTCACCAGCTCTGTCTCCAAAACTTTATTCTGCTGCTCGAGGTTCCGAACTTTATCAATGAACATGGCGAAGCGGTCGTTGAGACCCTGCAACTGCTCTTTCTCATTGGTCCGGATGGCTTTTAACTCATTATTTACAGCGGAGGTCTGTGTCAGGTCGAGACAGTCGCCTGGGACCGGGGAGAAGGAGGAGGACCGGCCGGTCCTTCTGTAGTAGTCCAGGGAGGATGCATTGTTGCGCGACGGAGTCAGTGACCTGAAGCCAGAGGGGGTGAAGCTGCGAGACGATGAGGCTGGAAACCGAGGAGAATCTCCGAAAAGTTTTCGGTAGGATGACGAAGTATATTGGTCTCCGTAGTTCATCTTCGCAGTGAGGCAGATACGACTGGGAGACTTATGAGATTTGCTGGAGCTTATAGTCTTACAGAGCGGACCGAACCATTATTACGCACGGCAATGTATGACTATGCACTTGCTTTTGTACAGAGACATGTACGTCGCTTGATTGGGTATTCTAGTTACTAGTACAAAGTATTCAAACTAGTGGGAAACATGTAAAGGTAAATAGGTAATTATCGTGCGTAAAACTGTGGAACTGTCCATTTGTTGCAGTGCTGATTTGACATGGCGGATAGTGGTTTGATTGATTGATTGAAAAGTTTATTAACAGATTGCAGAATGGGTACAGTACAGTACAGCTCAATACATACAATTGTTAAGGGGATGCAGACCAGAGAAAGACTTTCGTCTTGTTTACATCAGGGTCCCCCATTTTCAATTCATCATAACATATATGACATACATGACATACAGATAGACAGTACTGCTACATCTATACATAGTGGTTAGTTGTTACCCATTGCATGTCGTTGTGTCGTGTCGTTGCATGCCGAATAAAGACCTATCTAAAGAGGTCCTGCATTATTAACTCACTGTTACCCCACAGCAAGAAAATCGGTATTGGGTCCTGCTGCCCTTATATATCTCCAGACTTCTGTCTTTTTATACTTGCTTTTTTAATACAGACGAGCAGCAAATGGGATGCTTTTAAATGTTCCTTTGATGCAGTCAGAGCTTGGTAAAGCTGCATTCTCCCACTATGCTCCCTTTTTATGGAATACGCTGCAAGTAAAACGTTGGTACCAAAGCACCTCAAAGGCACTAAAAACCAAATTACAAACATCTCAAAACAAACTAGTTAGACTACTGCTTGACCTGACTCCTAGAACCCACCTCACCCCTGCCCACTTTGACAACCTAGGATGGCTTAGAGTAGACGACAGAGTACAGCAACTTGCAATGGGCTTGGTCTACAAGATACACTACACGACCAAGGTACCTATGTACATGTCAAAATACTTCCCAAAGGTCAGTGAATACCACGATCACAACACCAGAGGGAGCTCCACAAATCATGTTAAACCCAGATTCGGCTCAAACAAGGGACTAAACACGTTTAGCAATTATGCCACATCAATGTGGAACGCCCTACCCAAAGCTGTAAAGGAATGTGAATCACTACCCACTTTCAAAAACACGCCCCTACAAATGTCCTAACCCAGTTGTACAGTAAATTACCAAGTATGGCTTTGTCAGTATTCCAATGTACAGTGTACAGTGTGTGTGTCCCCCCCCTACCCAACCCTCCCCCCCACCTCCAATGTACAGCCCCACCCACCCACCCACCCACCCAACCCCACCCCACCTACCCAACCTCCTCCAATGTACAGTTTCTACGTCAAATGTATATACACTCTTTTTCTGGACACTTTTTGTATCACAAACAGTACTGTATTTGCAAATCTGGTATGTCATAAATGTATAGATGTAGCAGTACTGTCTATCTGTATGTCGTGTGTCATATGATGAATTGAAAATGGGGGACCCTGATGTAAACAAGACGAAAGTCTTTCTCTGGTCTGCATCCCCTTAACAATTGTATGTAATGCTTAAGTACTGTACTGTACCCATTCTGCAATCTGTTAATAAACTTTTCAATCAATCAATCAATCAATCAATCAGACAGACAAACTGGTAGAAAAACAAACAGACACAGACACACACAACCACACAACCACACACACACACACACACACACACACACACACACACACACACACACACACACACACACACACACACACACGGCTCAAACAAGGGACTAAACACGTTTCGCAAATTATGCCACATCAATGTGGAACGCCCTACCCAAAGCTGTAAAGGAATGTGAATCACTACCCACTTTCAAAAACACTTTCAAAGAACACCTATGGGAGACTGCAATTCGAAACTGGCCCCCACAAATGTCCTAACCCAGTTGTACAGTAAATGACCAAGTATGGCTTTGTCAGTATTCCAATGTACAGTGTACAGTGTCCCCCACCCACCCCCTACCCAACCCCCCCACCTCCAATGTACAGTTCCCCCCCCCCACCCACCCAACCCCACCCCACCTACCCAACCTCCTCCAATGTACAGTTTCTACGTCAAATGTATATACACTCTTTTCTGGATTGATTGATTGATTGATTGATTGATTGAAAAGTTTATTAACAGATTGCAGAATGGGTACAGTACAGTACAGCTCAATACATACAATTTTTTTTTTTTTTTTTTTTTTTTTTTATATTTTTTATTATTATTGCAGAACAAAAAGTTATTAAAAGTCAGTACTCAACACACAATGCATAATGAAACTTTCAGTAAAGGTGGTTATAATATATGCAAGTACAGAAACAGGATAAAACAAAAATAGTCTATAATAACATTTTAGCCGTATACAGTGTATATCCAACGAAATTACAATTATATAAATGTTAGTATATAATATACCCCTAATACCTATTTTCTTTTTTTTTTTTTTAATTTTTTTTATTATTGCAAAACAAAACTTATTAAAAGTCAGTATTCAACACACAATGTATAATGAAACTTTCAGTAAAGGTGGTTAAAATATATGCAAGTACAGAAACAGGATAAAACAAAAATAGTCAATAATAACATTTTAACCGTATACAGTGTATATCCAGCGAAGTTACAATTATATAAATGTTAGTATATAATATACCCCTAATACCTATTTTCTAAAACCCTACACACATATGCTCCAGCTCAAACCCCCCCCTCCCGGACCCCCTCTTGGATAGTACCTCCATTATCCCTCACTCCTAACCAGACATCACCATTATAGGCTAGCTTTTATTCTCTCCACCACTTCTAACCACATTGACATTTTGGATTCATTGAGCCCCAGAATTCTTGCTGTAGATATTTCTTGATATATCACATCGAGATATGTAAGAAACCACACTTTCCGGCACATTTTTTCCGGTTGAAACCAACGTGATGCGATCAGTTTTTTAGCTACTGTGATACCCGATAAAACCAATCTTTTTAGTTGTGGATTCACTGCAAACTCAAAAACATCATTCAATAGCAATACCGCGGGGTGTACAGGTATATTCCAGAATACGAGTATTGATAATTGTTGGGACACATCTTTCCAGAATGCCTTAACTGGTGGGCAGTCCCAATACATGTGCATAAATGTTCCTTCGTCCCCATTTGTACATTGGGAGCATTTGGAGTCTTGTATAAGCCCCATTTTGCACAGCCTTATAGGAGTCAAGTATGTCCTGTGAATATAGTTCAGATTGATTTGTTGATGATCCGGGTTCCTTGATGTAAGTCGGACATTTGCCCAGGCTCCTTGCCAATCAAAGTCATTTTCCAGGTCTGGTATATCCCTCCTCCAGACATTGTCTAGTTGAAGGGTTTCATACGAGGACGTTAGTAATTGGTAATAAAAACCTGATACAAAACCTCCCAATGTATCTCTTTCATAGAAAAATTTGTGGTATCTGTGGTGTTCAATTGGTATGTGTAATGGAACACTGTGAGATCTCATACAAAGTCGTAACTGTATGTAAAAAAGCCATGTGGACTCGGTGAGGTTAAACTTTATGCATATTTCGACATAACTACAGAGGCCCTTGTTATTAAAAATATCCCCTAATGAGTGTATGCCTCTTTCTTCCCATATAGGGAATCTTATAGGTCGTTTTCCCATTAAGAGAGCTTTGTTATTGAATATGGGAGTGTGATTATGCCATACTTGAGGGTTAGGACATTTCCTTTGTGTTTCCCGCCATGTCCTGATTGCATGGGTTATTATTGGGCCAAATTCTCGCTCACAATGCTTGATTGAAAGTTTAGTGTATGCTATGTCTTTCAATCTCTGTGGGGCTACTATGTTTTCTTCTAATTTTCTCCAAGATACCAAAGCCTCGGGGTCAAACCATATCTTCTTCAATGGTCTTAATGTGAAGGCATTAAAATATTGTAAAAAATCTGGGACTGCCATGCCACCGTCTGCTTTATTTCTCTGTGTGGTGGATCTTTTTATGCGAGGTGGTTTGTTATTCCAAATAAATTTGTATGTGGAGGTTTGTAATCTTTTCCAGTAGCCCTCTGGAGGAGGTAACGGAAGCATTGAGCTGAAGAAATTGATTCTTGGTAATACATCCATCTTAACTATTGATACCCTTGCCTGTACTGAGTTTTTAAGTTTTGCCCACCTGTCCAGGTCGTCCTTGATTTTGTTCTGTATTTTTGTGTAATTGTGTTTCACCGTTTGTCTTATGGTGGGAAATATTTCCACACCCAAGCATCTGAAATGTTTGACCATGGGTATCGCACCTGGGAGGGTTGTCTCTTTTTTTGCACTGGTGTTAAGAGGAAGAAAAGCCGACTTAGGCCAATTTATTTTAAATCCCGATAAATCACCAAAGTTCTCTATCAACTTGAGTATAAGCGGCAATGTGTTGTTGGGGTTTTGCATGAACAATATTACGTTGTCCGCATATAAACTAATTTTATGATGTGTGCCCTTGATTACTATTGGTTCTATGTGTTGGGATTGTCTTATAAATTGTGCTAAAGGTTCTAATGATAGATCGAATAGTCCGGGACTAAGAGGGCAACCTTGTCTGGCTGAGCGTGATACCGGAAAGATATCGGAGATGAATGTGCCTGTTGTAATCCTGGCCGATGGGTCCTTGTATAGTACTTTAATCATATCAATGAAACCTTTTCCTAACCCCATCCTTTCCAATACTGCCCATAGAAACGACCATTCCAACCTGTCAAATGCTTTCATAGCATCCAGGGATAGTATCGCCTTAGGTGTGATGTCCTCTTTGTCTGTATCTAGTACGTGCAGTATTCGCCTTATGTTATCATTGATCAGGCGACCTTTTATGAAGCCTGTTTGGTCCGGATGAACTAAAGACGTCATATGCTTTTGCAATCTGATGGCTAATATCTTAGAGTACAGTTTGACATCGGTTCCGAGGAGGCTTAAAGGACGGTAACTACCGCATTCAGTGGGGTCTTTGTCTTTTTTGTGAAGAACTGAAATGAGTGCGGTATTTTGGTGTTCAATGAAGCTTCCCTCTTTGACTGAGTATAAGATCATATTTAGTAATAAGGGTCCAAATATGTCCCAGCAAGAAATGTACATTTCTGATGGGATACCGTCAATTCCCGGAGCTTTGCCGTTTTTCATTCCGGATATGGCCTTCTTGAGTTCCCTAATACCTATTTTCTAAAACCCTACACACATATGCTCCAGCTCAAACCCCCCCCTCCCAGACCCCCTCTTGGATCGTACCTCCATTATCCCTCACTCCTAACCAGACACCACCATTATAAGCTAGCTTTTATTCTCTCCACCACTTACATACAATACATACAATTGTTAAGGGGATGCAGACCAGAGAAAGACTTTCGTCTTGTTTACATCAGGGTCCCCCATTTTCAATTCATCATAACATATGACATACATGACATACAGATAGACAGTACTGCTACATCTATACATTTATGACATATCAGATTTGCAAATACAGTACTGTTTGTGATACAAAAAGTGTCCAGAAAAAGAGTGTATATACATTTGACGTAGAAACTGTACATTGGAGGAGGTTGGGTGAGTGGGGTGGGGTTGGGTGGGTGGGGGCTGTACATTGGAGGTGGGGGGGGGGGTTGGGTAGGGGGGTTGGGGGACACTGCACACTGTACATTGGAATACTGACAAAGCCATACTTGGTTATTTACTGTACAACTGGGTTAGGACATTTGAAGGGGCCAGTTTTGAATTGCAGTCTCCCGTAGGTGTTCTTTCAGAGTGTTTTTTAAAGTGGGTAGTGATTCACATTCCTTTACAGCTTTGGGTAGGGCGTTCCACATAGATGTGGCATAATTGCGAAATGTGTTTAGTCCCTTGTTTGAGCCGAATCTGGGTTTAACATGATTTGTGGACCTCCCTCTGGACACTTTTTGTAACACAAACAGTACTGTGTTCTGAGCCCCCTCCTCTACTCCCTGTACACACATGACTGCGTAGCACAGCGGAACAACAACACCATCATCAAATTTGCTGATGACACAGTAGTGGTGGGCCTGATCTCTGCCAACGACGAAAGGGCCTACCTGGAAGAGGTAGAGAACCTGTCACAGTGGTGTCAGGAGAACTGCCTCTCCCTGAACGTCAGCAAAACAAAAGAGATGATTGTGGACTTCAGGAGGTCGGGGGTCAAGGACTACAGCCCCCTCAGCATCGCCGGGGCACCGGTTGAGAGAGTGAACAGTTTCAAGTACCTCGGAGCCCACATATCCGAGGACTTGACATGGACCACACACATTGACAGTGTTGTGAAGAAGGCACGACAACGCCTCTACTTCCTCAGGCGCCTAAGGAAGTTCCAAGTCAGTCAGAAGATCCTTAGGAACTTCTACTCATGTACAATAGAGAGCATCCTGACCGGCAACATCACCTCCTGGTTTGGGAATAGCACTGCACAAGACCGTAGCAGACTACAAAGAGTGACACGTTCAGCCGAACGCACAATTGGAGGGGGGCTTCCCACCCTCCAGAACATTTACAACAAGCGGTGCAAGGGGAAGGCTAAGAGAATTATTAAGGACTCGAGCCACCCGAACAACTGCCTCTTTGAACTGCTGCGGTCAGGCAAGCGATACCGGAGTCTTAAGGCGAGCACAGAAAGACTCAGAAGAAGCTTCTATCCCCAGGCCATCAGGCTGCTAAACTAACAATAATCGCTAAACGAACAATAATCACTATGCAACAACCATCAAATGCACACAGCACACACACCCACACGCACACACTCACTCAAACAAACAACACACTGCAGCACCCATTCTCCACACTTTAGATCACACAAACACACTTACACTTTATATTTATTGATAAAGGATTTGCACTACAACTCGTACACCTACTGTGAATTGTACCTAAATTGCACCTCGTCCCATTTCTCCATTTCTGCCTTGCACTATATAGTATTGTATATTAGTACACTGCACAGTATTGTATATTGTATGGTAACTACGTCTATTCTGCATCGAACATTGTACATATGTCTAAACTGAACACTGTGACCTCATTTTTTTACTTCTAATTTTACTATGTTATTTTATTTCATACTTATCTTGTCTTGCACAGTCTCTGGAGCGCAACAGTAAGAAGCATTTTGTACAAAAGTATTCTGTACTTCTGTATGACAACTATTAAAGAAACTTGAAACTTGAACTTGTATTTGCAAATCTGGTATGTCATAAATGTATAGATGTAGCAGTACTGTCTATCTGTATGTTGTGTGTGTCATATATGTTATGATGAATTGAAAATGGGGGACCCTGATGTAAACAAGACGAAAGTCTTTCTCTGGTCTGCATCCCCTTAACAATTGTATGTATTGAGCTGTACTGTACTGTACCCATTCTGCAATCTGTTAATAAAGTTTTCAATCAATCAATCAATCAATCAATCAATCAGTCTAGAGGCTCTTCTTACTGTGAATGCTTTTAAATATGCTATGATTAGCCCTTTATGAAACATGTAACTGTTTTACCTGATGCTATTGCTGATCTGATTATGCTCCTTGCCACTGCACAAATGGCCTTCTGTATTTATATTTGAATTGTATGTTTTTTGTTTAATGCCCTGTTTTATGTTGAAACTTGTTAATGTAAGCTGTCCACTACCTCTAATTAGTTGGGATGGGTTAAACGCAGAGGAAAAATTTCCGTTATATGTAAAAATTTACTTAACAATAAAGACATTCTACTTCTACTTCACTCTGGGGGAAGATGGAACAACACAGCACTTTCATGAATTACTGAATGTTGCACTTTTCTATAGTACTAGGACACATTTTCCAATGTGTCCCCAGTGGAAATGGAACTTCCAACCCTAGCAGTTTTTTTTGCCGTTTTTTTAATTATTATAAAACACAAGATACTTGTGCCCTAATGATAAGGATAAGCACTGAATGAAGAAACATAATATGTGTATTATGGTGTGTGTGTGTGTGTGTGTGTGTGTGTGTGTGTGTGTGTGTGTGTGTGTGTGTGTGTGTGTGTGTGTGTGTGTGTGTGTGTGTGTGTGTGTGTGTGTGTGTGTGTGGAGGGGGGGGGGGTTAGGATACAAACCCGGTTTAGGGTAAGGGGTGTAGTAGGGGCAGGGGGTAGGATACAAACTGCAAGGTAAGGGGTGTGGGTGCAGGAGGAAATGGTTCAAATGTGAGTTTTGACCATGCTGATGCTACATACCCTACCACATGGCCCCCAATGGCCACCACAACACAACGTGGCAACATAGGCAGTGAGAGCCAGCACAGCACCAGGGTTGTCAAGTGGGCAACTCCCTTCACTGGTGTTTCGAGTGCCATGCTCAGGGTATTAAGCACTCTACCCACTGAGCTACACAGGACCACTTACTGTAGGTCTCAGCGGCCGTGCCTTGTCACTGGGACATTGGGACAACCTTGTGAAGGCCACTGTACAATTTCTACAAATAAATAAAATGAAATTATGTGAGACATATTTGAACCTTTCAGTAAAAACAAGGTACATATTTGTACAATGTCTGCTTCTTTAAAGTATGCTAGTATCCATAAAATATACAGTTATGTAATTTGTACCTCATAGAGCTGAATGGTACAGAGTGTATACTCCTATATTTGAATGCTTCTCAGATCATGTGATATGGCTGCAGCTGTAGCTATACTGAATCATAATCAACATAAATAACAGTACATTGTCAATATCCAGAACGCAAGATATTTCCTCTCTGGTTTATTTCTGGCTTCTTATAGTTATTTGGTTACACTAGTAAAATACTGAACATAATCTTTTGAATAATGGTAATTCCTATGAAACCTTTGGAAAGGGTATTTTTAAAATGATGTTGTTGTGAATGTACTGTGACCCGTGGAAGAGAACTGGCCAAGGCAGCTGCAAGAGGAAGCTGTTGTGCAAACTCTAGTCTAGTGGTTCCCAAAGTCGGGGTCGCGACCCAAATGTGGGCCGCAAGCAGCCACGGGTGGGCCGCGAGATGATTTAAAAAAATAAAATAAAAAAAAATAAAAAAAAAATATATTTTTTTAATTTTTAATTTTTAATTTTTTTAATTTTAATTTTTTTTGTCAGGCCACTGAACTTAGAAGCAGGCCAGGACAGTGTTTCTAGTTGTATTCTAAAATTATATTCTATTGTATTCTAAAATGTGACTATATGGTTTTATATTAACTTAATAAATAAACAAAAACGAAAAATCTACTTATTTCAACGAACATTTCAAACTAAATAACAGATTATGCACATAAAACGCTGAAAACAACCGAAGCAACAATAGTATTTTGATGAGGCTATTATTATTATTATCATTATTATTTTGCAACAAGTTAGCCCTCTCATAAATAGCACATATAAATGAATAACTAACTTGAACTAACTTAATAGGATTGAAGTGATATTTGGCTTAAAAAATCGGTCGCCTGGCAAAGAAAAAAGAAAAAAAAGCCAGACGATGTGCATTGGGCCGCGGCTCTCTGACGCCTTATTTTCTGGGCCCCGGCCTGAAAAGTTTGGGAACCCCTAGATGAAGGATGTGGCTGCCATACCCTACACTAGAATCTATAACTCACCCAAATATGTCTAACACTTTTCATGTATGGTATTTTTATCCGATTTGATTCCGTCAGTAAGCCAGGATATTGTCTGCCATAAAAGCTTTATTTTGGTTTAAAAAATAAAAGAAAACGACAACCTTAGATGAAAATGAATGTCTAGGTAATTTGGCTGTCATCAAGGTAACCTAATTAATTGTAAACACTGACCAAATACATATGTCTGCAATGCATTCACAAGTGATCCCCTAACCTAACCAAATCCACCAAATCACCATAATCAAATTGTTACATGATCACTAGTTACGCACTGCTATTCTAATATATTTGTAATGTCATTGTTGTCGTCTAAATTCTCTTTTTGAAAATACGTATGTGTTCAGGTGAGAATAATGCCATACAAAAAGCCTGCACTGTCCGTTCTATGCAATGCATTTCTAGCTGCAACAGGTTTAGATGGCTTTGCGCATGCCCAGTAAAGTAAACAATCACTGGGATTTTACAAAATATAAAGAAGGGTGAGTGTTTTTGCCCTCAGTAAATAAATAGGTCATTTCCTTTTCAAATGCATTTCCTAAAACACATTTTACACGAGAGTAGAGCGCTTGCTTCCATTTATAGCTCGCTTTAATTGTGCGTGTTATTATGCGAGGCTCTGGCTCATGAGTCATGACGTTTGCTTAAGTTTGATGCACTATTTGGCTAACCAGCTAAGTTAGCTTAGCCTGGAGGGGCAGCTGTTACCACTGTCTGGCACTAGCTGCTGTTGTCAAATCGTTGCTAACTAGTAGCTCATCAGCAAAGTAGTCAGTTCCATATCGATATTGTTTTGTTTGATTTTCACAGATGGAAACTGCAGTCAATCCCTGCAGCTAAAAGTAACATACTATAATTAATTCAGTCTTCCTACAGTACATGGTGCTACCGTGTCCTTTCTGACATTGTTTTGGTCAGGACGTTGCCTCATCATCTGGTATTCGATGATACACTCTTATCATCGGTAGACGTATTTGTAAAGCCACAGTTGTCTAGAAACAAAATATCTCCAGTTCTTTATTTACCACAGTCCGACTGAATGGTCATGTCTTCTCTTAACACTTTCAATGCCGGAGATCAGTGCGAGCTTTAGTGCTTCCTTGCCACCACCCACTTCAATGATCGAGCTCTCATGTTTGCAAATGCATAAACTATGTCTTAAATTATGGCTATGTGTCTAATCTGGCCGTCGCTTATCAATGACTTGTTTTCAGTCAACATTGTCGAAACTGATTGTTTTTTAATCGGTTAATTTCCGTTTTATACCATTTTGAAAAACTTTTTTTTTAAGTTTCAGGAAAATATAAAGATTATGTGATAAACGCCCTTTACTGGAATATTCTGGAATACACAAAGAACTGTAATTTTTCTGCCTATTTATGAATCGTTTTCAAATAAACTCTAGATTATCGATAGTATATGTGTACTTATGCACGCTAGAGAAGCGAGCTGAAAAATCAAATCTCTTATTTCCTGATCACACACACACACACACACACACATAGGGCACCCACTGATATCTCTGTGAAAAAAGCTCTGATTATCATAAGGGCTTGTGTCCATAGGGAACGTTTTATGAGTTGTCAGCTCCTTTCTGTCATTCATTTCTATGCTACAGGCGTGACAGGCGCGCTCCTCTTCCCAGAGCCGCGCCTCTCGTTTTATGAGCTCTCGACAGCAGCGTTTTTGGCGGAGCGCTCCCAGCTCATAAAGTTGAAAGTAGTTCAACTTTTGGAAAAGCAGCGCGCTCATCAAGGTAACTCATCGAGGAAGGGGCGGAGCCGCGGCTGGCGCAAGCTCTGGGGAGACCCAGAAAAACGCTTGGAACTTTTTTTTCTTCTTTTTTCAAAGCGGTCCACCTCGTAAAAAACGCTATTAGTGGACACATAGCTTAAGACTGGTAAAATAGATTCCTTACCTCAGATCAGATGTTCTCCAAAAAGATTATTCCAATTCCTGATCGCCATTCCAAATATCGATCGCGTTTATTGATCCAATGCTGGGTACTGGAAATATATATTCCACGCTGTTTTGGGGCTCGGAAATGACTTGGATCCTCTCGGGTGGCTTGCCCGAGAAGTAAAATGAGGAAGCTGGATTTCCCCCCCCCATGTGTTTTCATGCAATCCATTCCAAAGGGGTGCAGTACCACAGGGAGATGATAGGGGTGGTATTTTCTAGGGCTGCACGATTTTGGGAAATAATGTAATTGCGATTTTTCTGACAGATATTGCGATTGCGATTAAATTTGCGATTATAATATATATATTTTTTAACAGCCCCACAGAGGTTTATTGTAAAATGCGGCTTGCCTACGCGGTGGGTCTTTTCAGGACACCGAGCCTGAAATTTTTTCTTTTTACCTGGGAATCGATACCGGTACCCAACGGTACCTTTTTTTCTGTACTTTACTCTCCCTCTCTGAAGTCTAAACTTCACAACACACAATCTAAAACCCCTTACCTCCCTCTCCCAAACCGATCTTGTATCTCAATGGGACTTCCTGGTTAAATAAAACAAAAAGCAAAAAAAAAAAAAAATGCGATTTTCTTTTTTTTGCGATTTGATAATTGCATCATTCCAAATCGCGATTTTGATTTAAAATCTATTAATCGTGCTAGGGCTGTCTTAAATACTTCGAAGCTTCGTTCGATGGCACAAGCTTTGAACATAAAAAAAAATCGAAGTTTAAAAATATTAAATAAAAAAATATATAAATTTTTTTTAAAATTTTTTTAACTTCTATTTGTGTGTGTGCGCGCGCATGGGGCCATTGGGTGGGGCCGGGGGACAAATACACTGGAGGAAAGTAACCCAGCTCAGCACTGCCCAAATTATATCATCACTATTGCCTGTTTGAAGGATATCATCCTCAAACACATATACACCTACATGCCTTGTAGAATTCCACACATGAGAAAGAAAGATACTGGGATGAATAAACAAAATAGGAAATAAAATGTAGAAATGCATGCAATACATAAATAAATATGAATCTCCATATATGAAATAGAACATTTAGATAAGGTGCTACTGAGATGTTTTGGTGAGTTCTTTGTTTTTTTGTGGAAGTAGCCCTTCTTAAAAATGCATGAACATTCACTGATAATTGGTCTGTAGTGGAGTCTACAAGGTCTACATTGCCGGACCATGTAGAATCCGGACCTTGTAGACTGACATAATTTTGTGCATAGTTTAGTCTACACAGGCCATATTTCAAATAATCAAAATCTTACTTCATTCATCTTAAAAATTCTTGATTTGGGGGATTGGTAGTTCCCATGAAATCTGAAGTTGTTCAAACGACAACAGCGATCCACCTTGAATTAAATCACACAGCCGAGTGAAACCTTGTTGGCTGCGTCACAGTCACGAAAGGGGCTACTTAATTAATTAATCCAATCCACTTTATTTATAGAGCACATTTAAAAACAACAAAGTTTACCAAAGTGCTGTACAAGTCCCACAACATAAAAAAAAAGATATTATAAAAAAAAATATATATATATATATATATTTTTTTCCCCCGAAGCTTCGAATTAAAATCGAAGCTCGGCCCCGAAGCCAAAAAAAGCTTTGAAGGTCAGCCCTAAATCGTGCAGCCCTAGTATTTTCCCAATGGAGCTCAGAGAGAGTTTGCAGCACTAACGTGAGACTAGATTGATTGATGAAATATGAATTCAAATCGCCAATAAAAAAACAAACGACATATCGCGTCGTTGGCAATGAACGGTCGGCATGAACAAACGACATATCGCGTTGTTGGCATTGAAAGTGTTAACAATGCAGTAAACAATCGGACTACAATTTGATGCTATTTAAACCAAACACTTTATTCCAACCACAAATCACCCAATTTATCTAAATAAATACCCCTAAATGTTCTCAGTTTTATGTTATTTTTTTTTTAAACAAGTTTTATGGTTTTAAGCAGGTATTGAAAATAAATGTGATCACTTTTTAACGGCAGCTCCGTCGGCATCGATACTTCTTTTTCTGATCAGAAACGGTTTCAACAGTTTGAAATGACGACGTCGTGGAGCGACAGGCTGCAGAACTATGCCGACCTCCCGGTCAACAACATGGACGGTGTGGCGATGAAGAAATATCGTCGCGAAGCGCACCACAGGTACACAATTATTCTGACGATATGAAAGAAACCGAGTCAGTGCTGCTGAAACAACAGAAAGACACCAGCCCGTTATTCCTCCTGACACAGTGTCCCTATAGTTGTATACTATTATTTGCCAACACAATGAACCCGGACATTTTGGAACCACCAATCTTTTATGATAGATATGGATAGTATGGGTCACCAGCACTTGCACATAGAAACTGCCGGATGCTAAGTTGTTGGGCAAATTTGTTTATTTGCATAATTAGCATAATCACCTAAATGGACAAATCTCGGAAACTACTTGATCAATTTCAACAATGTTGGAGTGGTTTTGGGGGTTATTCGGGATGCTGAATCCATTGATGATATTCAAGAGTTTCGAAATTGCAACATAGTAGTAGATAATTACTTGTTTTGGAGTGTACGTCTTCCTGAAACTTCTCACTCAGAAAGTGGCTACCGTGTTCAGAACTCTGAATCCACATCATCAAACTCCTCATCATCAAACTCCTCCCCACTGTCTTCATCTGTTCTCCTAGACCAGTCAGTGTTCAGGTGGGGTATCTCCATGTTCTCTCCAGACCAGTCAGTGTTCAGGTGGGGTATCTCCATGTTCTCCTAGACCAGTCAGTGTTAAGGTGGGGTATCTCCATGTTCTCCTAGACCAGTAAGTGTTCAGGTGGGGTATCTCCATGTTCTCTCCAGACCAGTCAGTGTTCAGGTGGTGTATCTCCATGTTCTCTCCAGACCAGTCAGTGTTGTTCAGGTGGTGTATCTCCATGTTCTCCTAGACCAGTCAGTGTTCAGGTGAGTACAATAACATAGCTTAATAAAACAGAAATAACAAAAGAAAGGTATTTACATTACTCAAGCATATAGGCCACAACATAACAATATGCGCTTCCTCCTACTACATAGTAGTAGATAATTACTTGTTTTGGATTGTAAGTCTTCCTGAAACTTCTCACTCAGAAAGTGGCTACTGTGTTCAGAACTCTGAATCCACATCATTAAACTCCTCATCATCAAACTCCTCCCCACTGTCTTCATCTTCCTCTGAATTTACTTTAATGTCATCTTTTTTCTGCGAGTGTGTCAGTGAGTTGCAACGTGCAAAGGCAATGTGCTGTCATTGCCTTTGCAGAAGCAGTAGTTGGTACAAGCCAGGCCTGCAGCTACGCAGCTGCACTTTGCTTTTAAACATGGCTTCAAACCTGCTTTGCAGTTGCAACTAATCATTTCCAAGAGGGCAGGCGGAGCAACTGGGCTTGCATCCAGGACAGGCATGATGACTTCCTCTCCCTCCTTTTCACCCTCCTTCTTGTTCCATCCAAACTCTGTGATGTCCACACTACAGCTGGTGGGTCTGGGCGGTCTGCTGCTTTCCAAAGCAGCACCTGTAGATTAGGGATGCACGATAATTATCGGGCCGATATCAGCAATTATGACGTCATCCCGATAAACCCGATAACGTTATTGATAGCTCCGATAATATATAATACATTTTTTGGTTAAAAGAAATCCGGTGTGGGTGGATTTGGATGAAGGGCGCTTGTTTTTATTATAGCCTCCTCCCGTTTTGCCAGTACTGACAGCGTGTGGTTTAGGAACAGGGAGTTTTTCACAAATCCAGCGCTCCCTTTCTTGGCTGTGACGTAGTCACGCTACATTCGGAGGCAGACAGTCGATCTGCCAATTACGTCCCACCGCTTGCACCCACCTCTTCTTCTTACCACCAATCAGAAGCTCTCGTTCGTTTATTTACCTCCGGATTGTCGGCCATTATTCTACTCGGAGCTCAGGCTAATAACGTTAGCTCCCCGCCAGCCACATTGACAAGTACCAGCGCTTATACATTACTGGCAAATGTCTTGTTGCACTTGTGGCAACGAGCGTTGTCAGCATCGACTTTAGTAAAATAGACCCAGACTTTTGAACGTTTCGTTCTGTCTGCCATGATGAGAGCAGAGCTGTCTGTACTCGGCAGCACCCGTGTGTGTGTGTGTGTGTGTGTGTGTGTGTGTGTGTGTGTGTGTGTGTGTGTGTGTGTGTGTGTGTGTGTGTGTGTGTGTGTGTGTGTGTGTGTGTGTGTGTGTGTGTGTGTGTGTGTGTGTGTGTGTGTGTGTGTGTGTGTGTGTGTGTGTGTGTGTGTGTGTGTGTGTGTGTGTGTGTGTGTGTGTGTGTGTGTGTGTGTGTGTGTGTGTGTGTGTGTGTGTGTGTGTGTGTGGTGGGGGTGGGGGGTGGGGTGGGTGGGTGGGTGGGTGGGTGGGTGGGTGGGTGGGTGGGTGGGTGGGTGGGCGGGTGGGTGGGTGGGCGAGCGGGTGAGTGGGCGAGCGAGTGAGTGAGTGTGAACACAGCCCGCTCCTCGCGCAGGCAGAGACACCGAGGCAGGAGAGATATAGAAAGCGGCCAACAAGATTAGTTTGCGACGTTTAAATTCCTCAAAAAAAACTCCATAATTTCTCGAGTACCGATAGCAGTACCGATGACGTCGGAGCTTATAAATACTAAAAAAAATAAAAATAAATTTGATATATATATATATACATTTAAAAAAAAAAGATTATAATACAATAAATATCGGTTATCGTTATCGGCTTGAGGAGCATAAAGTTATCGGTATCTGTGTCAAAAAATCAATATCGTGCATCCCTGGGCACGTCGTCCATGGAGAAGAGCGTTAAGGTCTGTCGGAGGCAGTGTCTTCAGTGCTGGGGGGATTTGCGCTTTCGGTAGATTTCATATCTGGCATTGTTGAGAGATGCTGATCTTCTCTGGTTGTACAGAGCCATGAAGACTGTCTCTGTGATTTGTGAATCTGTAGTTCCCTCCTCTCCAATGATGTGAAGCAGATCACCAGATACTGCTGTCATGGCCTTAAGCGCAGATACCTTTCCTTTCCCACATGGATACGAGGTGGTGGTGTCACATCCGGAGAGAGCATGGATAGCCAGGATGGAGCGACACTGCTCACCAAGGTTTTCTACTGTCAGATTTATGTTGGGGACAGTCTCATCCCATCTCTCCATCTGTAGATGACAGGTGATGTCCCTCTTCCAGCACCAGTAGACCATCAGGACAAACGCATCAGTGTCATTGCTGAGAATGCGGACTGTTTTAGCTCCACTGATGGTGGCATCCAGCATGTATGAGATCAGGGAGACATCGGCCTCGTTATGTGTGACAATGCTGTCTGCTCTACTAACCATTGTGATGTGATCTCCTAATACTGTGTGTGCACAGAAGCTCACCCAGTCTCCGTTTGTTAGCTTTGTTCTTCATCACTTTTTCGCGACTAGGTAGAGGAGTTGTCACTGAAAGGTGGTACTCTGTGGAGCTCTCCCCAGCTCTTCTCTGCCTCTCATGGTCTTTGGCAGACACTTGCTCATAGCGGTCAAAGATGACACATGTTTGAGTGTTGTGATTGATTGATTGAAAATTTTATTAACAGATTGCAGAATGGGTACAATACAGTACGGCTCAATACACACAATTGTTAAGGGGATGCAGACCAGAGAAAGACGTTCGTCTTGTTTACATCAGGGTCCCCCATTTTCAATTCATCATGTAGCGTTTAAGCCGGTGCCCCATGCCAGCTGCGAGGTCAGCAACGGTGCCTGGCGATGGCCACACCACGTGGTAGATGCGTTGCGATGCATCAACGAGTATGACATCATTTTCTCAACTTACTTGCATTGAAACAACAATCCTTGAAAATCAGGGGTCTGTATTTGCTGCAGCTGCAGTTGCTTGTTGCCACAGTAGGAATGAGATCATGGTGCAAATTAGCCACTACTCACTTGGAAGTTTTGCGTTAACGATTAGCGCACTGAAGTCTCAGTCAAGGCTAGGAACTGGGGTTCTGAGGACATTTTATAAGGTAACAGTCACATACAAAAATCCAATAGAATAGTTTCTAGTTGTGGCAGCAAACTGCTCCGCTGCCACGTGGACTCATGGCAGAACTCAACTGCAGCAGTTACCCCAGTAACCAAGCATAAGCGCCTAGAGTACCCCATTAGGCGCTCTACAAATTAAAGTTAAAATGTTTTTTTATCTACTTTTTTTCTCCTTCTTTACGTGATTTTTCTCCCCATCCCAATTTTACCTCCCGTGCCAATTCTCCCTCCCCTGTCCTGATCGTTGCTCGCATATGCCCCCCACTGGCCGGTTGTAGGGAGGATAGAAGCCTTTCATCACATGTCCCCTCCGATACATGTGGAGGCAGCCTGTCACATCTTTTCAGCTGCCAGCGCGGACTCTCATTTGGCGAGGAGTAACGTGAAGGAGGCTCACACTGCCCCTGCCATTTTCCTGACTTTGCTGTGCAGGCGCCCCAAGCTGTTCACAACGACCAGACTACCACCCTTCGACTTCCCACCCGCTAACTCTGCCAATTGAGTTAGTATGACGGCCGGCCCAAGCCGGAGGCAACGCCGACAGCCGGATTCGAACCGGTGTATCTTGCGTTGGTGACGAGCGCAATATCCGCTGCGCCACCCAGCCGCCCCAAATTAAAGTTATTATTATCATTATCATTCTGTTTACGATTGAACATTCCATGAAAATGATCTATAAATTCAGCATCTTCTGAAACATTTATAAACTGAAAATTCATAAAAGAAATGGCACCAAAATGAGTAGGAATTTGGTAAATTCCAGTAAATATTGCAATTTTGAAACTTTTTTCTTCTCTTAAGTATCATATGGATTCAGCATCCCGAATAACCACCAAAACAACTCCAACATTGTTGAAATTGATCAAGTAGTTTCTGAGATTTCCATTTAGACGATTATGCAAATGTAGGCTAATTATGCAAATAAATAAAGTTGCCCAACATTTACAACTTAGCATCCGGCAGTTTCTGAGTGCTGGAGACCCGTACTATCCATATCCATCATAAAACGTTGGTGGTTCCGAAATTTCCGGGTATGTAATGTGTCTTATGTCTGTGTTGTGTGTTGCTAGCACAGGCAATTCCTGGAGAGTGTGGATAATGTGGAGGCTATTCATTACAGGCTAATAAACAGTCCTCATCTTGTGAATGGGACTGGTAAATCAAGCAGCAGTGTGGAGAGTAGTGGTCGACCAATATGGGGTTTGCAATGGCCATACCGATATTTAGAGATAAATTATTTCATAATTATAAATTAGAAACAAAAACACCCATATTTTATGCACTATTCCTTTTTTCTTTTAAATAAACAAATGTATCAAACTAAATAAATGGATGGAAAAAAACTTCAGCCGATACTAATTATTTCCAAATGCCAGATATCGGCCTGATTAGTCAGTCTATCACTAGTGGTGAGACTTCAGAGAAAGGGCAGGCAAAAAATAAAATAAAATACAAAAAAAAAGAGAAAGGGCAGGCAAGGACTGCATCCTCTCACACTGTCATCATCGCACAATTTATTCTTTATTGCAAAGCTTTCCAAGGGATCTGGCTCATCCTGCAATGAGGTACGCCACCACCTTTGTTTTTGAAAACTGCGCCTACTGACTGAATGACACCCCCCCCCCCCCCCCCCCTCCTTTTTGATGTCCATGACGTGAATTGATTCTCCATCCATCTCTCATGGAAATCCATTCATGCTGATGCTAAGTGTGTGAGGGACGGGTTGTTGTAGTTTCTCCATGGCGATGGTAGTCGCTGGTCATCGTGAGTTCTTGGTGTGAGCTCTTCGTTTCCTTCTCCCTTCTCCCTGCATCCCTGTTCACGTTTCTACTCCTCAATAATGCCACCCTCCCTGTCCATTGACGCCCGTCTTGAGTCATCGCTCGCTCCATCTGAATGGAAACCTCAGAATGATGTGATAGGCTAGCTGACACATGCAGACTGGTCACTGGTGTGATAGGCTAGCTGACACATGCAGACTGGTCACTGGTGTGACTGATAGGCTAGCTGACACATCACCACTCGAGGTGACTGCCTGAACTAGTTCCACAGGCTTCGTATCATCATCACTAAAGCCTACATAAAAGAAACATTTCTAAATTCTGAACTACTATGGAGACTTTAGATGCTGGCAGTTTTTTTTTTATCCACTTTTTCTCCCATTTTCTATATTTTCTCCCATCCCAATTTCGTATCATCCAATTCAACCCTCCCCTCTCACGGACGCTGTTTCTTGCCTCCCACAAGCCGGCTGCAATGTGGACTAAGTCATACATAGCACAAGTCCCCTCCGGTACTTGAGGTAACAGCAGTCGCATCTTCTCACCTGCGCAGCTTGATCTCTCAGTGGCGAGGAGTAACGCGTGGGAGGCTCACGCTGCCCCCGACACTTCCTGATTCTACTGCGCAGGCGCACCAACCGACCTGTAGGAGTCGCTGTCCACAACGCCCGATCCCCACCCATCAGTTTCCCACCCCCTAATACGGCCAATGTGTATTAGTACGGACGACCAGCTAAACTGAAAGCAAATGTGGAGCGCTGGGCTCGAACTGACGAGCCCAGCGTCTCCAGCATTTCGTGGCGAGTGCCTTGCCCACTACGCCACGTAGCCGCCCAGATGCTGGCAGAGTTAAACATTGGTGTGGCTGGGAAGCTTTCAGTTCAGATGTTCTTGGCTGTCAATATAACCAACAGAATTGCATGCTTGTTGCTGTTGTGGTTATTTTATTGGATTTGAGTGACTTTGTGGTAATTCCCCCTAAAAAAATACCAAATATAAAATAGCAGCATTTAACAAACCTACATATTTCAAATCAAAGTGATGCAAGTAAAACCTAAGTGTCTAATTCTTATTTGTATTATATATTTATTTGATTCTTATATATTTATTTGTATAATATATTTAGCTTTTTTTCTATGTTTTTTTTCTTTATTCTCCCAGTTCCCTTTAGAATAAACACCATATGCATAATTATAATACCGGTATATATGATAGATTCTTCATTACCAAATTTAAATATTTAGTATGAGGTACAGAGTGACAATGAGGAAAGGCTATGACTACCGTAGCTGTTATTAGCTTGATTTGATTTTTGCAGCGTTTCACTTTGGTTGCCTTGTTTCATGCGTTGATGGGCTGTATTTCTCTTACCAGAGTATTTGTCAACCGAAGCTTGGCCATGGAGAAGATCAAGTGCTTCGGTTTTGATATGGATTACACTTTGGCAGGTGAGTTCAGTCTCAAAAGCTTATTTTAACCTCAACACATGGCAATTGTAAGCTACGCTAATGTTGAACACTATGCAAAATAATCACCTGGTGAGTACAATACTCATACTGGCCTTGTCCCAAACAGCCTGCTGACCTACAGTATTCATATCGGCCTTGTTCCCCCCTGTCCCCCCTGAACAAAATGTATCTGAGATGCTTCTGAGTCATGTGCAAGAGTAAACCAATCATTATCCAATGGTGTGTTTGTGTCAACCAGAACTTGTTGACTCCCTTACCAAGTGGAGATGTTTGTAAAGGCTTCAATTATTGTATTTGGTGTAAAAACCCATGTTTCCGTATTATCATTATTTGAAATATCTCCACCGGTAACTCCCATGTTCACGTTATTGCGTTTTCATTCCAAACAAACATTGATGGACCACGTCCAGCTCTGCGGAATTCTGTATCCGGCAGTGCCAACTTCCTCACCTCTATATTGGCCTAGCGGTGACTGTATAAAGACTGTGCTCTAAATCAGGATACATACACGACAGCAGGCATCTGTAGAATGTATAACCTCTAGTCATACTGAACTACTACATTGAAGGACCTTTTTATAGCTTAGTCCTGCTCCCTCGTTCATGTTGGCCAGCTTGTTGGCCAGCTTGGTTCTCCCTGAGTGAACATGATGACACTGTCCACACACTGCACACACATCATTAACCTCTCGCCCTACTTGACCTGTTTACGCCTTTCACCTCTCTAATATAACACGGTCATATTCTCCAGCATTGTTTAAGTCTGCTGTTTGGGCGCATTACACATTTAGTTCTGCCTACGATAGAGATGGATTAAACAGCGACTGTCAATAATTGTAACGTTATGGATCAGTTCACATCGCTCCGGTCCGGAGAAGGACCGATCCGGGAATGTGTTTTTACACAAAACAACCTCTGTATTTAGATTCCGACAGGGCCAAAATCCATAACCAAATCCTTAATGTTGTTATTTATAGCAAACTATATGCAGCCCAATGCAGTCGCGTTTGTTATTCCAGTGCATAACGTCGAGCCACAACGTTAATACTTCCACTCATAGTCACTTCAGTAACAGGTCATTTCCAAATTTGGAACAGACACGAGGCAGAATTGTCACGTCTACTATAGTCCTACATAGAGGGATAGATAGACTCCAGTGCAAAGTTACCAAACTGCCCACAACTTTGATTACACCGGAATGAGAAAGTTATTCAGATTCATGAAAGCCATCTATAATATCTCCCCACTGACCTGTACCGAACCGAAAACCGTGATATGAACTGAACCGTGATTTTTGTGAACCGTTCTACCCCTGTTGGACTGTTGCACCTCATGGTACCAAAGCACCTCAAAGGCGCTAAAACAAAATTACAAACATCACAAAACAAACTGGTCAGACTACTGCTTAGGGCTGCACGATTTTGGGAAATAATCTAATTGCGATTTTTCTGACAGATATTGCGATAGCAATTAAATTTGCGATTATAATATTTTTTTTAAGCAGCCCCGCAGAGGTTTATTGTAAAATGCGGCTAAAATAAACTTGCAAAGGAGATCTTGTATCTCAATGGGACTTCCTGGTTAAAAAAATTAAATAATTTGCATCATTCCAAATCGCGATTTCAATTTAAAACCCATTAATCGTTCAGCCCGTACTGCTTGACCTTACTCCTAGAGCCCACCTCACCCCTGCCCACTTTGACAACCTAGGATGGCTTAGAGTAGAAGACAAGAGTACAGCAACTTGCAATGGGCCTGGTCTACAAGATACACTACACGACCAAGGTACCCATGTACATGTCAAAATACTTCCCAAAGGTCAGTGAATACCACGACTACAACACCAGATGGAGCTCCACAAATCATGTTTAACCCAGATTCGGCTCAAACAAGGGACTAAACACGTTTCGCAATTATGCCTCATCAATGTGGAACGCCCTACCCAAAGCTGTAAAGGAATGTGAATCACTACCCACTTTCAAAACCACTCTCAAAGAGCACCTACGAGAGACTGCAATTCGAAACTGGCCCCTGTAAATGTCCTAACGCAACCCCCTCCAATGTACAATAAATGTCCTATTAAACCCAATAATACACAAGACCCTCTTCTTGGGACCAAGTAAGGTTTCGTCGATAATCCAATGTACAGTTACCCCACCCCCCCACCCCGCCTACCCAACCCCCCCCCCACACCACACCACCTCCAATGTACAGTTTCCCCCCCACCCCACCTACCCAACCCCCCCCTCCACCCCGCCTACCAACCTCCTACCTACCAACCTCCTCCAATGTACTTTCTTCGTCAAATGTATATACTCTCTTTTTTAGACTCTTCTTGTATCACAAACAGTACTGTATTTGTAAATCTGGTATGTCATAAATGTATAGATGTAGCAGTACTGTCTATCTGTATGCCATGTATGTCATATATGTTATGATGAATTGAAAATGGGGGACCCTGATGTAAACAAGACGAAAGTTCTTTTCTGGTCTGCATCCGTATTGAGCTGTACTGTATTGTACCCATTCTGCAATCTGTTAATACAATTTTCAATCAATCAATCAATGCTGTGTCCAAGTTGGACCTTCACTCTCTGCAGTAACCCAATCTTTACCTTTGCCCCACATAACCCAGGGAACACAGCAGGGTGAAAGGTTAAGAACTGAGAGGGGGGGGGGGGGGGGGGGGGGGGGGGGGGCGGTCAGGTGGCGTAGAGGAGATTGTGCTCGTCACCAATGCAAGAGGCTGCGGTCTCGACTCCCGGAGAGTCAGCATTGCCTTGGCTTGGGCTGATCGCTATACTAACTTGTTTGGCTGAGTTAGGGGGAGGGAAGCCGTGGGTGGGTCCTGGGCGTTGTGGACAGCGACCCCTACAGTTCGGTCGGGGCGCCTGCACAGCGAGGGTAGGATCTGGAGAGAGGTAGTGCGACCTTCCACACGTTACACTCTCTCGGTGAGAATCTGCGCTGCCAGGCTGGCTGCCGGCTGGCTGCACGTGTGTCGGAGGAAAACATGTGACAGTCTCCGGCCTCCCGGACCAACAGTAGGGGGGGTGCGCAACAACCAGGAAGGGGGTTGGGAATTGGCATAACGACTAACAGTGGGATGGGAGAAAAAATCTGAAAATGGAGGGGGAAAAAGATTAAAAAAAAAGGAACTGAGAGGTGATGTGTGTTTGTGTGCAAAAAATCACATCATGATCATTTCAGTATGTATTTCAATGAAAATGAGAATAATGATGCAAAAATGATCATTCCCTTCACTATCGCTATCAGTAAAAATATTTGCAAGTAGATATTTTTAAATCAGTTCTACTTTCAGATCAGAACAATGAAGACACATCATGAGTGAGAGTACCAGCGTAGCAGGATCCAGTATTCAAAACCCTCAAGTCACAGAATTCTGTAGAAAATGGTAGAATGCGGCCTGTTACTAGGCTCGTGTCCTAGAGTTCCCTGAATCACAGACAACCCATATGATCAGTTTATTACAAGAATTGAGGCTGATGATGATTCACTGAACCACCCATGAAACATTTATACATTTTTACTCTGCTCCGTATCCATAGTTCCATACATCTTCTTCTGCCCCCACATAGTGAAGATTATGTCCCGCTCCTGCTCGCCGGACCTTGAGCATTTAGCCATCCTTTGTCGCCCGTTTTATCTCCCCCGGGAATTCACAGCAATAATAACAGCATTTGCCTTTTATTGGGCGTCCTCACTTGTTGGCCAAAGCTGCAAAGCCACAACTCTTCATCATTTTCACCTTAAAAGTAGTTTATAAACCTATCCCTAACCTTAACCACTCCTACTATCTGCAAATTACAAATTAATGTAAAAGTGTTCTTGCCTTGGGATCTAGTATCTACCTACAGTACATATATCTCTGTCTATGTCACTCCTCAAACTTACACTGCCCACCTCAGCATCTACGGTTTCAACTTGAAAATGGAAACCAACACAAATCATCCTGCCGTCACTACAGCCAAGCAATGAGTTACATCTTCTCTGACCATAATTAATGGGAAAAGATGCTGAACCGGTATTATTTGCGACTTTCACATAATAGGAAAGGAATGTTCTCTATTCTAAACTGTTCAACTTGGCTATGACTTGATATCAGCAAGCACTGCAGCAAAGCCAACAGGAAATCCACTGTAGTTTTTAGGTCTTGCCTTTGCAACACATCAAACATTCCATTGAATCAGGCTATACTGTAGGTCAGGGGTTCTCAAAATTGTTTATACCACGACCCCATTTTATTTAGGATTTTATTTGGCGACCCCACACCTGTATCGCGTCATTTCAATGTGGAATTAAGGAATAACAAAATAAAAGCACACGTTGTTGAACTTGATGGTCCCCCCAGGGCTGTGTCCTCAGCCCCCTGCTGTATTCGCTGTACACACATGACTGTGTGGCCAGGTTCAGCTCCTCCAACTCCATAGTGAAGTTTGCGGACAACACGTGGTGGTGGGCCTGATCTCTGACAACGATGAGAAGGCCTACCGGGAGGAGGTTGATGTCCTGGCACTCTGGGGACACACACACCACTGTGGATAAATGGGAATATTGTGGACAGGGTGAGCAGTTGTTGTAAGTACCTGGGAGTCCACATCACAGGGGACCTGACATGGACAACACACACAGACACTGTGTTAAAAAAAGGTGAAGCAGAGCCTCTACCACCTGAGACAACTCAGGAAATTCAAAGTATCAGGGAAGATACTCCAGTCCTTCTACTCTGGGGCTGTGGAGAGCATCCTGACTGGGAACATCACTGCCTGGTTTGGCAACTGCACTGGCCAGGACAGGGAGGCTCTGCAGAGAGTAGTGCGCTCAGCGTACTACGGGTATTGCACTACCACCCCTGCAGGACTTGTACAACAGGAGGTGCAAATCCAGAGCCTGCAGAATAATGAAGGACCCTCACCACCCCAACAATAGCCAGTTCAAGCTGCTGCGGTCAGGCAAGCGCCTCCACATACATGCTGCAAGAACAGAGAGACTCAGACTCAGCTTCTTCCCCCAGGCCATCAGAACACTGAACAATGATCGGCCTCATTCACCAATACTCTCTTATTATTTTTCTTATATTCTTTCTTACCTGTCTGTTGAGAGAAAAATAAGAAAAGCCACCGCCACATTCATCAAGCCGTTCTTAAAGTCCAAATCCGCTCTTACCCAGGTGTGTTGAATGATGAATCCCACCTGTTCTTAAATTGAAATGTGTGTTCGCACTCAATTCATTTGCATACAGACATGCCTCGCCTGCTCCTTATAAGGCGAATGAGGCATCTGCAAAACAGCTTGAGAGGTTCGGCATTGCATGCTGACCCATTCAACAGGATAAATAAATGGCTTTAAAGCGAGGCAGCCTTTTAGCGCACGTCCGAGAGGAGAGGTTGTAAATATGCGTTCTATGCGTATGGCCAGAGCAACTGTTCTAACAGCAATATATAATCCATTTCAGAAGCAGAACGCACGTAATAAGTTATAATAATAATTATTATTATTATTGAAAAGTTCTGGGTTTATAAAGTCGTATTTGGGGGCAATTGACCAATGGTTTGCTTTCAACCTATGAACTCCTTCCTCTCTCACCTTTTTATATATATTTTATTTTCTCTACTAAAACTGTATTGTATTGTTTGTTGTGTAAAGTGTCTTTGAGTGGGGGTGGCTAAGTGGCGCAGTGGGAAAGGTGCTCGCCACTAATGCAGGAGATGCTGGGTTAGAGCCCAGCTCTCTGCATTGCTACCAGCTTGGCTGGTCGTTCATACTAATACAATTGGCAGTATTAGGGGGTGGGAAGCTGGTGGGTGGGGATTGGACGCTGTGGACAGCGACTCCTACAGGTCGGTTGGTGCGCCTGCGCAGCAGAATCAGGAAGCAACGAGGGCGGTGTGTCCCTCCCACACAGACCCTCGCCGCTGAGAGATCGCGCTGTTCAGGTGAAAAGATGCGACAGCTGCCTCCTCGTGTACCGGAGGGGACACGTGATGCAAGGCTTGGTCCACATTGCAGCCGACCTGTGGGAGGCATGGCCTAACAGCGTTCGAGACAGGGGAAGGTAGAATTGGACAATATGAAATTGGGATGGGAGAAAAATAGAAAATGGGAGAAAAAGTAGATAAAAAAAAATAAGTTAAGTGTCTTTGAGCATTAGGAAAAGCGCTATATAAATGTATTATTATTATGAATGGTAGGCTTTTAAAAATGTTTCTCATCTGGGTAAGAGTTTCTTATCTGGGTAAGAGTGCTCTCAACCACTCTTAGAAATTTGGTCTTGCCTAAGAGAAAAGCAAAAATAAGAAAACATTGCTGAATCCCAGGTAAGAACAAAATAAGAAGAAATTCTAGTTAAGAACGAAATCTGTTCTTATATTGCTTCGTAAATGAGGCCCAATGACACACACACACACACACACACACCACACTTCCTGCATTCTCTCACTCACACACAAACACACTACAGGTCACTTTAGGAAAAAGCAAAGGTCACTTTATAAAACATATAGTTAGTTAGTATACTAAAGTATAGTTAGTATAGTATAGTTACATAGCATAACTGTATATTGTATAGTAGTGTATATAAGACTCATTACCTTAATTCATAAGCTTAGCATTGTATTGTATTTTATCTTAGTATACTTTATCATGTCTTTATTATTTATTTTATTCTATTATGTATCTATTCTACAATCAAGGTGGGTATGGCCACCTTCATTTCCCTACGTGTCTCGTGTATGTATGTGACAAATAAATCTCTTGAATCTTGAATCTTGATCATGCATATTTATTAGAAAATGTAATTACAGCACTATGTTATCAATACACATTTATAAAACGAGGCATATTTAGCCAAAATATGGTGCCAGAACATAAAAAGAAAAACATTTTACTTGCCAATGCGCCAACCCCACTGTCACCTACCCACGACCCCACTTTGGGTCGCGCCCCATAGTTTGAGAACCGTTGCTGTAGGTACATTATGCTGACTTTGTCCCCCTGTCCTGCTCCAGTGTATAAGTCTCCTGAGTACGAGTCCCTGGGGTTTGACCTGACCGTGGAGCGCCTGGTGTCCATCGGATACCCACAGGAGCTGCTTAACTTCGTCTATGACCCCGCGTTCCCCACCAGGTTGGTCTGGGAAAGCCCACCGCTGTTCACTGAAAGGGTTAACGCTCCCAGTCGGGTGAATGCATGAAGTAGTAAAGCTTCCACCTTCTCTCTCTCTCCGTCCACACTAGCAGTAAAATTTGTGATTTTATTTGTAAAAAAAAAATGCAACAGATTAGAGCTGGACAGTGTATCAAATTCATATTGATATCACCATCTGAAATAATGTGATATTCATGTCATGAAGGGCACATTATGGGCCATTTGAAATCATTACTAAAATACACATTTATCTTTTATTTAGCCAGGAAGGTCCCGTTGAGATACAATATCTATTCTTCCAAAGGGATAAATTAACCTTTATGTCTTTAATCACATAATGGGGGAGTAATTAAACTACATGTAGATTCTAGACTAGAACTTAAAAATGATTGCACAATTTAAATGTGTCACATCTCTCATACAGAGCATACATTACCTTGTAGCAGCGCCATCAGATGACGTCGGAAGAAAGAAAAAAGCAATAGAAATGGCATTAAAAAGAATACAAGCTCTAGCTTGTTAGCTCTAACCTGCAATACACTCATTTTCAATAATCACATTGTGGCTGTAATCTGTGCAAAGTGGCAACAGAACAACAATATGGTAGCTCTAGACTACAAGATAACAACCACAGCATGGGTGTCGTGTGTGCAAAGCAGCAGTAAAAACAACAGTAATAATAGCACTAAATTACAATACAATCACAGTCCAGATGTAGTGTGTGCAAAGTAGCAGAAGAGACAACAATAAAGTAGCACCGCGTTCTAATAATAGTCACAGTATTATAATCACAGTACAGGTGTAGTATGTGCAAGTGGCAGCAGAGACACGGTAATAGCACTAAATTGTAATACGACAGTCACAGTACAGTGAGTGAGTGAGTAGTGGGCAGACAGGCAGCAAGCTGTTATTTGTTTATGAGCCTTACTGCCTGAGGGGGAAAACACTGTCCTGGAGCCTGCTGGTCCAGGCCCCAAGGCTCTGTTGTATGTGTCCTGGATTCTCTATTCTTACGACCCTCTGTAGCGCTTTGCAGTTGAGGGTAGAGCAGGTCCCATACCGGGCGGTGATGCATCCAGTCAGGATGCTCTGTGCAGAATTTCGCCTTGCTGTACCTGATATGTGATACAATATATATGAAATCTCTCTCTCTTTCTGTCCATTATGGATATGTGATACTATATACTGTATATAAAATTTCTCTCTCTCTGTTCACTATGGATATGTGATACTATGTATATCAAATATTCTCTCTGTCTCTTTCACACCTTTCTCCCTCCCCATCTCCCCCCTCCCCCCATATCTCCATCTGCAGAGGTCTGGTGTTTGACAAGATGTATGGTAACCTTCTGAAAGTGGATACGTATGGCAACATCCTGGTCTGTGTACACGGCTTCAACTTCATGAGGGGGTGAGATTTTATTTTATTTTATTATATTATGGATCCCCATTCGCTGGTGCCATAGCAACCAGCTTGTCTTCCTGGGGTCCACACAAAAAAAAACATACAAAAACAATTATTATTGCAAAACAAAATTATTAAAAGTCAGTACTCAACACACAATGCATAATGAAACTAACAATTAAGATGGCTAAAATTACATGCAAGCAAAGAAACAGAAAACAAAAAACAAAAGAAAATACTTTCCAGTGTTAAATACAATTTACAGGCATTGTCCAACTAACACCTCTCCCGAAGGCTAACCGGCCATGTCCGCTTCCATTCATTGTGCTAAGCTAGGCTAACATGCAGCCAGATAGCTTTCTGCTGAACGCACAGAGAGGAAACTGGTACATATCTTCTTTTCTCTCTCTGGAAAAGACGGTAAGCTCATTTCCCCAAATGTTGGCGTGTTCCTTTAACTTCTAGTGAATTAAATAGTGAAATTGAACTATTCCATGTTTTTTCCGGGAACCCCCTTAAAACAAAACATTGAGAAGCACTCCTCTAAGTCCTTTGATTGGACAAAGACTGACAAAGCTTGCCAAAAGCTCAAACAGTGTTCTCCAAGCCCACGTGGAAGAACTCAAAATACAAAGAAACGGACTAAGAAACGATGTAAACACCATGATCAAAACCGTTAACCGTTACTTCACAGTACAAATACGTGAGTCCCCTGTTGTGGTTGTGAGCTTAACTCCGTACAGTAGCAACATCACACAGGTGTATCTGTGTAGACAGCCTCCTCCCCACCGTATATTCTCTCCCCACCGTATGTATCTTTTTTCTACCACCCCCTCCTCCTAATGTGCAGTCTCCTCCCCATCATAATGTATATAATCTCTGTCAGGATCTATGGGTAACATTACTGTATATTTGCATATCATATATGTCACAAATGTAACATTACTATATACCTGTAGTATGTCATGTATGTCCCTATGCCATAAATGTCATGATGTCAATGTTGTGTAATGTCATAAATGTCACTGAATTGAAAATGGGAGACCCTGATGATGTAAACAAGACACGTCTTTCTCTGGTCTGCATCCCCTTAACAATTTGTATTGAGCCGTACTGTATTGTACCCATTTTGCAATCTGTTAAATATTGATTGATTGATTGAAAATTTTATTAACAGATTGCAGAATTGGTACAATACAGTACGGCTCAATACTGTACATTGGATTATCGACGAAACCTTACTTGGTCCCAAGAAGAGGGTCTCGTGTATTAAATAAAGTTTTCATTCATTCATTCACTCTGGATCTGGTAAATCCAGTAGCAATACACACAATTGTTAAGGGGATGCAGACCAGAGAAAGATGTTTGTCTTGTTTACATCATCAGGGTCCCCCATTTTCAATTCATAGTGACATTTATGACATACACAACATACATGACATCATGACATTTATGACATAGGGACATACATGACTTACAGGTATATAGTACTGTTACATTTGTCACATATACGATATGCAAATATACAGTACTGTTACTCAGAGATCCTAACAGTAAATATATACATATGATGAGGAGGAGACTGTACATTAGGAGGGGGTGGGTGGGTGGTAAAAAAATATATACAAACGGTGGGGAGGAGACTGTCCATTGTTGTTGTGGCATAATTGCGAAACGTGTTTAGTCCCTTGTTTGTATGATAACAAGCCGTTTAGTTCATGGTTCAAAGTAAAGGGAAAAGGGTGCTAGCTTGCCATCAATCAGAAGCTAGCCACAAGACTTGCATTCACGCTCTCCAGCACACAGCCTCCCTGTCTGGCACAACAACCACAACAGTAGGGTCTATAGTCACAGTCAGGACAGTAGGCTCTACAAGTAGGCTCCCTTAAAACGCTAACGCTATTAAAAAAAAATAGGTGGAGGTTAAAATAAGAATATGACTTGGCCTGAAAAAAGGTTCAGTCAGGAGATTTTTTTTTGCTTTAATCCCTGCAGTACACCTGGGTAAAACAGAGTCCATTCTCTTCGGATCAAATAACAAACTCGGCAAGACCAACGGCTTCTCTGTTACAGTGGGTGACAATATTGTCACAAGGAAAGATGAAATTACATACCTGGGTTCCATCCTAGAGGCAAATCTTTCCTGTGACAAGATGGCATCCAATGTAATAAAAAAAGTCAACCAACGAACAAGATTCTTGTACCGGATCTCCTCTCTGGTAAACATAAATACCTGAAGACTCTTAACAGGAGCACTCATTCAAGGGTACTACAACTATGCTTGCACCTCATGGTACCAAAGCACCTCAAATGGTACCAAAGCACCTCATAGGCACTAAAAACAAGATTACAAACATCACAAAACAAACTGGTCAGACTACTGCTTGACCTTACTCCTAGAGCCCACCTCACCCCTGCCCATTTTGACAACCTAGGATGGCTTATAGTAGACGACAGAGTACAGCAACTTGCAATGGGCCTGGTCTACAAGATACACTACACCACCAAGGTACCCATGTACATGTCGAAATACTTCCCAAAGGTCAGTGAATACCACAACCACAACACCCGAGGGAGTTCCACAAATCATGTCCAACCCAGATTCAGCTCAAACAAGGGACTAAACACGTTCCGTAATTATGCCACATCAATGTGGAACGCCCTACCCACAGCCGTAAAAAATGTGAATCACTACCCACCTTCAAAACCGCTCTCAAAGAGCACCTACGGGAGGCTGCAATTCGAAATTGGCCCCCGTAAATGTCTGAACCGCCCTCCCACCCACCCCCTCCTAATGTGTTCCCTCCCCCTCGTATGTATATATTTACTTCCACCCACCCACCCCCTCCTAATGTGTTCCCTCCCCCTCGTATGTATATATTTACTGTTAGGATCTCTGTTTAACAGTACTGTATATCTGTATGTCATGTATGTCATAAATGTCATGATTAGATTAGATTATTATATCTGTATGTTGTGTATGTCATTATGAATTGAAAATGGGGGACGCTGATGTAAACAAGACGAAAGTCTTTCTCTGGTCTGCATTCCCTTAACAATTGTGTGTATTGAGCTGTACTGTACTGTACCCATTCTGCAATCTGTTAATTCAAGTTTTCAATCAATCAATCAATCAATCATGCATCAGTCAGTCCCCTCTCTGTCCTTCCCTCCAGGCCTGAGACCACAGAAATGTACCCCAACAAGTTCATCCAGCGTGGAGACATGGAGCGAATCTACATCCTCAACACACTGTTCAACCTCCCCGGTACATCAACACATTCACTGCCTTACAAAAGCAACTGCTTTTTGCCTTTGCAGGTTAGAGTAGCTCTCTACATATACTAGGGCTGGATGATATCATGGCCAAAATGTCATATTATAATATTTATTTCCCTTAGTTTTGACAGTGTTTAATTTTCCAGTATTTTCCAGTAAAATGCTCTACCACCGAGTCACTGTCGGGTGGTCTTAGTAGTGCTTTCATTCTGGTGGTCTTACTAATGCTTTCATTCTAGTGGTCTTAGTAGTGCTTTCATTCTAGTGGTCTCAGTACTGCTTTTATTCTAGTGGTCTTGGTAGTGCTTTCATTCTAGTGGTCTTGGTAGTGCTTTCATTCTAGTGGTCTCAGTAGTGCTTTTATTCTAGTGGTCTCAGTAGTGCTTTCATTCTAGTGGTCTCAGTAGTAGGGATGGGTACCGAATTCGGTACTTTTGAGGTACCGAACCGAAACACGTCGGTACTACCGAGTATCGAATCAAGTGAGAAACCGAAAAAAAAATAAAAAAAAAATAAAGAAATTTTTTTTTTTTTTTTTTTTTTTTTTACTTTTTTTTTTTTTTTTTTACTTTTTTCTTTTCATGTCAACGTTCACACGCACAATATATGCTTACCTAGGATTTGACTTGATTCAACAACAAAGCAGTCGGAGCAATGACAAGCCGAAAACTGTCGAAATTGTAGTTATTTGAAGTTTGGATTTTTTTTTACGACTGAGGTAGGTAAATTAAATTTCGACAGTTTTCGGCTTGTCATTGCTCCGACTGCTTTGTTGTTGAATCAAGTCAAATCCTAGGTAAGCATATATTGTGCGTGTGAACGTTGACATGAAAAGAAAAAAGTTAAAAAAAAAAAGTTAAAAAAAAAATTAATAATTTTTTTTTTTTTTTTTTTTTTTTTTTTTTAAAGTACCGAAAAAAGGTACCGTTGGGTACCGGTATCGATTCACAGGTACCGGTACCGGTACCGGTATCGGTTCAAATGTGAAAGGTACCCATCCCTACTCAGTAGTGCTTTCATTCTAGTGGTCTTGCTAGTGCTTTCATTCTAGTGGTCTTAGTAGTGCTTTCATTCTAGTGGTCTCAGTGGTGCTTTCATTCTAGTGGTATTAGTAGTGCTTTCATCCTCCCTGCATATCATTGTTATTTCTCATTTATGGTACATATTGATGTTCAGATATTGATGCATTTGTCTTATAAGACACCGCCATCTGTTCTTTTTCCTTCTTGTCCAGAAACCTACCTCTTTGCTTGCTTGGTTGATTTCTTCAGCAACTGCTCCAGATACACAAGGTACAGCACGCTTCCGTATACAAGTACAGGTTCATTGAACGTGTTTTATATTACCAACCGCAATGTTGCCATCAGCATATAATAATAGTAACGTGTGTTGTTGTATTCACACCATTGTTGCATTCCTTGTAGTTGTCCGACAGGTTTCAAAGATGGTGACCTCTTCATGTCCTATAAGAGCATGTTCCAGGATGTTCGTGACGCTGTGGACTGGGTTCACTTTAGGGTAGAAACACTTCTTTCCCTTTTGTCATTATTTTACTTGCAATTTCTTTTACTATACAATGTGTCATATTTAAATAAGAAGTCAGTCCGAAGGCTTTTCTGTGTGCTGTGAAATTATTTGTATTCATGGACATTGATGACTCCTGCAGTCACCAGCACCTTTTAAAGAAATGCACAGCTGTGATTCAGATTCAGATTCCTTTATTAAGCCATATGTGTAACCACATTGGTAATTGTCTCAGCGATACAGAGTATGCATTTTTCCATAACATTTTCTTTTCACATAACAACAGTACAAAGACAGTGCAGTGCAGGATTTATCATTTGAATAAATATATATATATATAAAGTGTAAAGTGCAGTGCAGAGTTCCAGGTCAGTCCCAGTGCAGAATTCTTGCCAGTGTCATTGATATTATTGTGCCAGTGTCACTTGGGGGGGGGGGGGTCCTGAGGCATTACTCTATGACAAGCTTTCACAGCCTTTGGGATCCGCAGCCTTCTCCCAGAGGGGAGCAGGGTGAAGAGGCTGTGTCCGGGGTGGGAGGGGTCGGCCATGATCTTCAGTGCCCTCTTCAGCGCCCTGGAGTCATGCAGGGATCTGAGGGAGGGCAGGGGACAGCCGATCACCCATGTTCAACAGGACATCGCCTTCACTTAAAATACTTTCCACGTGTTCCTTCCTTCCTACCAATCTTGCATAACTCCACGGCCAATGCTTTATTCACGAGTCCCCATTTCTGCCTTTTTTAATTTTTGGTTTTCACAGGGATCTTTAAAAGAAAAGACAGTTGAAAACCTGGAGAAGTACGTGGTGAAGGATGTAAGTACGTCACCTCAGTGCCGTCTGCCTAGATACATATTCTGGAACATCTTTTGACTGCGTTTCTTTTCCTCCACCAAGCCGAAGCTCCCGCTCCTCCTCAGTCGAATGAATGAAGTGGCCAAAGTGTTCCTGGCCACCAACAGTGACCACAAATATACACAGGTGAGCTAAATAGAATAGAAGCTTTGCACAGATTGTTTAATAATAAATAATAATTTATTTATTTTGTATAGCGCTTTTCAAAGACCCAAAGTCGCTGACAATAGGCAAAAAAGAAACAAAGAAAACAAAGAAACTGAACCACAGGGAAATGGAGGACAATAAGAATACACAGGAAACATAAAACCACGAGTAACGGATAACAAATACGGGAGTGAGTAGGGGAGACAGTCGGGAGGAGAGTAAGGGAAAACCAAGGGGGGTGGGGGGGGGGGGGGGGCAGGAGAGGAGAGAACGTGGGGCGGGGGGAAATGGTGACGAGTTTAGAATGCCCGTTTTCCTCCATGTTGGAAGAAACAATGGATGTGTTGATATCTATGAGAAAATATAACAACAGTAATGTAACGATTAAGTGTCTTATTACAGGATCTTGTAAACTAGTAACAATAGAACAGTAATATAATTTTGTCCCTGTGTTTTACCTACTCTACCACTGCATAGAAATGAGGTATTTTCTTTTACCAATGGTTACAGGCAGCCATGTTGGAAGAAAAAATAACAATACAACATTCAATGCAAGGCTTCTATTAGTATTTAATATTACGGTACACCATATGCAGTATGGCTTACAGGAAAAAGCACACGTTCATAATTACAAATAATTACTTGTCATTACCGGATGTTAGCAGAAATGACCATTTGTGTTTATTTCTATGTTACTGCACAGTAATCACCTCATAATTGTACTGAATGAAGTGCTGCCGAATTAGCTAATTATTCTTTGCTCCAAACAAGTCGTGACTGGATACTAGGTTGATGTGACTCTATAGTTTGCACTTATTGTAATTTGGTTTGAGACATCTGCTAAATGTCTGAAACATGAGTGTCAATGATTTGTGACCTTTGACCTGTCTTCTTTCAGAAAATCATGACCTACCTGTTCGACTTCCCTCACGGTCCAAAGGTGAAGCAGGCAGATGATTGACAACAGTGTGGTTTTCCCTTGATACATTATTATGTTTTAAGTTAAGTTTCACACTCAAACGACCCCATGTGAAATGGAAATGTAGTCCCATGCTCTGCTGTCGGGTGGGGGCAGCCTGGAGAAGGTGATGGTCTGAAGTAAATAACTGGACACGGACATAGTGCAGCCACTTCATCATAGAAAACATTTCCACCCTCGTGAATCTTCATCAGCGTCCGATGTTTTGGTTTGAATGTACGGTTTGACTCTGAGGAAGATGCGGGTGCCTCCTGCCTTCTGTAGTCGTTAATGAAGTAATTGTCCGATATCTTTGCATGCTCCAGGAAGTTACTTTGGACCAAGAGTCTCTGAAGTTTATCGTCTTCTCGAGGCAGTTTGATGTGTGACAGCTTGTCAGTGAGGCGTGCTGAGTGTAGATGTGTATTGCAGATTGGAACACCCCACAGACCCTGGCAGTCTTACTTTGACTTGATTCTGGTGGATGCCCGCAAACCTATGTTCTTCGGAGAGGGGACGGTGCTGCGGCAGGTTGACACGGTGAGTGTGTATGTGCGTGCGCACGCTTGTTTAAAAGGGAGTCCCACCGCAAAGCAACATTAAACTAGTTTACCAGATTGAGGCATAAATAATTAATTCTTTCTGTATGGCTGGCCAGAGCAATCTCTGCTCAGAAACATGGGCGGTGGAAGCTAATTTACCCAGTGTGCGAACCATAGCATGGTCTTTGGGTGAGCCAAGGTTCCTTTTTGCGGGGGGGGGGGGGGGGGGGGGGGGGGGTGCACCTCGCAGGGCGGAGTCGGACAGTCGGATACTGTGATCGCAGACGTTACTGTAGCCTGTAGTAGGTAGGCCTTGTGTATGTATGTATGTGACAAATAAACCTCTTGAATCCTGTCATATATTCAATCAGTTTCAGTAACTACAGAACTCATAGACAACTCACTTGTTGATGTTTGGACGGTCTGGGCTTCCACAGCACATTCCATGATAAAAAAAAGTATCCATTTAGTTAGTCATCATCCAACACTGTCTACAGTATCTTGTGATTATCTCTCAGACTCCTGACTTACTAACTCCACCGGGCGTTGTTGTCAGAGATATAATAGTCCCCGCCACCGGAGCAGCACCAGCAGCAGGTGTAACCGACAACGGCTTTGATTTGTGCCGTGCGTGCAGGCTGCAGCGCCGCCGCGCTCCGAATGGTAATTGCAAGAATAGCATGCATGTTGCCATATTACATGTGTGAATTAGTGCGCAAATCATTAATCATACATCCAAAATAGCATACGTTTATTATTATACACGATGATGATACAGAAAATTACAGAAAAATGAGAAATGCATGGCAAAAGTAGCATTTATTTTCAGTAATTTAGAGACCCCCCAAAGATTCACAAATCATGTTTTCAGGGGAGCTGATGTCTGATCTAAGGGAGCCATGGCTGCCCCAGCTCCCCCGTGGATCGCACCCTGGCTCTACCCCTCGCTCAATTTAGAGGAACTACAACAATGGAATTGACTGATACCTCTATCGTCTCTCGATTAGCATCCCTCGTTCCCCTGCCAGGTATCAGAGTAACCAGAAGTACATCATAAGGGCTTGTGTCCATAGGGGACATTTTATGAGTTGTCAGCTCCTTTCTGTCATTCATTTATATGCTGGAGAAGCGTCAGGCATGCTCCTCTTACCAGAGCCGCACCTCGCGTTTTATGAGCTCTCGACGGCAGCGTTTTTGGCGGAGCGCTCCCAGCTCATAAAGTTGAAACTAGTTCAACTTTTTTGGAAAGCAGCTCGCTCATCAATGTAACTCATCGAGGAAGGGGCGGAGCCGCGGCTGGTGCGAGCTCTGGGGAGACCCAGAAAGACGCTTGAAGCATTTTTTTTTCTTCTTTTTTCAAAGCGGTCCGCCTCGAAAAAAAAGGCTATTAGTGGACACATAGCCTAAGGGTAAAAAAAAAGCAAGTTTAATGAAAGAACTGTATCAGCCACCATCTACAAGCCGGCCTGCATATCCTAGCGCTTCTGGGTCATAGAAATTCACTTTTCTTTTGCCATGTTGGAAAGTGTGTGTGTGTGTGTGTGTGTGTGTGTGTGTGTGTGTGTGTGTGTGTGTGTGTGTGTGTGTGTGTGTGTGTGTGTGTGTGTGTGTGTGTGTGTGTGTGTGTGTGTGTGTGTGTGTGTGTGTGTGTGTGTGTGTGTGTGTGTGTGTGTGTGTGTGTGTGTGTGTGTGTGTGTGTGTGTGTGTGTGTGTGTGTGTGTGTGTGTGTGTGTGTGTGTGTGTGTGTGAGTGAACATACAGTATACTCTTAAACACAGGTGTGTTTATGTGTTGCAGATCACAGGTCGGCTGAAGATTGGCACATACACAGGCCAACTCCATCACGGCATAGTCTACTCTGGAGGTAGATAATGATCCTTTTTTAATCTAATCTTTTCCAGTTACCGGGAGGCAAGGATAAATGAGAGTGAGTGAATTGTTAGGATTGTCAATAACATCATGTCAATGTAATGTCACTTGAGGCCGACACAAGACCTGTCGGTCACCATATTCACATGGTGGCCATTTTGCTCTTATGTCATGCTCTCCACCCTGGTCCATTGCTTGAAATTTAAAGGATCCTACTACTAGCATGGTGATAAACCTATGATCTCCTGTCGGCATGGTGATAAGGAATCCCAACCTGAGCATGATATAAAAGCAAAATGGCCACAGTCTGAATATGGTTCATTACTTGAAATTTGAAAATTTAAAATTTAAAAGGACCCTATCGACATGGTGATGAACTTACAGTATGATCTCCTGGTCGCACTAACAAATTGGTAGCCTCTAAATCGATGTGCGCATTGTACCAGAAAGGCACTTCGGAAAGTGGTGAGTTAATGTATGTAAACAAGGAAGTACACAGAGAGAGAGAGGGAGAGAGAGAGAAAAAGAAAATCTAAGGTGTGACCAATTTGTTAAGTCAAGATCATTTTGTGTAGTTTTCCTCTATGTAATTCTATGGTTTATCGGCATAACATTTGCATACAACATTTATTTTCTCTAGAAAGGTACCCTATACGCAGGAAAATGGTCAGCGTTAATGTAACATACATACATGTACAATCAGTATGTGTGCTGAATGATTACCATACTAGTAAATGGTCCTTTAACACTTTGGGCACCAGCCGCTTTAGCCATCTTTGTACTCGGTGTGCCACCACTGTAACGTATAGGGATTTTCACTGTGCGTTGCGGTGTTTGCAGGGCTATATCTATATTATATATTATAGCTATGGAGACAATACTATGGCTCATTTGACATTAACTATCCATCGTTCAACATGTGAAAAATAATAAAAATTTTCATGTATACGTTTGCGTGTTATACCGTGGTGAATATTGTATAGTTTCAGAGTGATCCTGGCTAATTCCTGGTAACTGTGTTATGGAGCAATACATGCATTTTGCTAAAAGCGTTCACGTTGCTCGCCTGGACACACTACTATTTCCAATTCAAAGGTATATAATAGGTATTATGGTAGGTTTTTTGATGCTTTGATATGAAATCATTGTAGGATCAAGGTGGAATTGATGTCATATAGTCCTTACCTTTACTACGAGGTATCCCAAAAAGAATATTCCAATTGTCTGATCGCGATTTCCAGTATTGATGTCGATCGGGTCCCTGACACGAAGTGGCACAAGATATGCCTCAAGTGTGCTGAACGCGTTTCGAAGTGGTCGGATGAAGCGATTCACTTGGCTTGGTCTAAATTCTCCGCCCGGACCATATACGATGTAACACACGGTGTGAAATAAGGTTTTAAAGGGTGGGCGATACTGCCACCTAGCAGGATGCGGCCGGTATTGCACTTTTGGGATCTCAGAATGAAACACAGAGGGAATTTACTGTTTTTTATTTGTGTTATTCCAATGATCCTGTTCAATAAACAACAACTGTCTCCGTAAGCTGGACATCAGAGCATCAAAACTTTTATTTGTGATGCATCAAGTGACACTTTTTTGAGTCGGTCCATTAACCCATTCCCCGCCAAAATCGCTGTTCAGCGTTATTGCCCGCCATGCGTTGTCTGCCAATATCGCTGTACAGCGTGTTTCAAGTTCATATTTCATATTTTCGTCATGGAATTCATATTTCACCCACGGAGCCTTGTTATATGCTGCGGGAGCCATCACAACTCTGCAACGCTTCAATACTGCCACCTGGTGGCTGATCGGCGAGTTGCAACCGGAAGTCTGTCTCTTGGGTTCCCGGTGCGTCTCACTATTCCGTCCGGGCACTCGTTTATCGTCCCTGGACTCAAGACACACACCGTGGATATCGATCCGTTGCCATAACTCAATAATCCACATGATTTGGGCGTACCGGTATATTAGTATTATACAAACCGGAACTGGATCGCATCGATCCACATCACATAACTGGGATATGTTTGCTCCACTCTCATCGCCCATCGCTACGAGGAAGCTGCCGTGAGTTTCAGCGTTTTTCTTTATCATTTTCGATACAAACGGCTCTGATCTATACATCACCCATACTACATAAATCATTTAACGTCGGTCACGGAATTATAAACGACCCCCCCCCCCCCCCCCCTCCGTTCACCCGCGGATGATCAGTCATAACGCTTAGGACCATGTACAGTTGAACATTTTTATATAACGTTGATCGGTATCAAACGGCATTTGATAATCTAATATATGCATTTATGTCTATATCTCACGTTCTAGGAAATACTGCAGAAAACGATAAAAACATATTTATACTCTAGACGGTATTTTCGTATGAATGTGTGAATGAAAAGTAAAATGTTCCTACATCCTGAACGATAGCTAATCGATGTTGAATGGGCCATAGTAATGTCAATTTAGCAATACAATTTAAAAAGTTATAGCCCTGCAAAGAAGGTGAACATCTCCATAGACTTATAGTACTGGCAGAGAATGGTTTAGGATGATCAAAGTGGTGGCAGAGAATAGGTTAACACTGAATTAGTCATTAACTCATTCCCTGCCAACAACGAGTTTACTCGTTATTGGGTGCCATGCGTTGAACGCCAACAAAGAGTAAACTCGTTATTTGTTGTTTTTTCTTTTATTCAATATTTCTATTCATTATTCATCCACTGACCTCGGTGTTGCCATAGGAAAGGATTCTGAGTTTGCCTAAGTGCAATACCGGCCGCATCCTGCTAGATGGCAGTGTCGCCCAACCTTTGAAACCTTATATCGCTTAATACCTTATACCTTAAATCGCTTTGACCACTTCGAAACGCAAGTTGTGCCAAATTATGTCCGGGACCAGATGGACACCAATACTGGAAATCGCGATCAGACAATTGGAATATTCTTTTTGGAATAACCCCCGATCAAAGGTAAGGACTATCTGACATCAATTTCAGCTCCATCCAACAATGTTTTCATATCGATCCAGCTGATCAGCGTGTGTAGTGTTCAACACGAATGCCGTTACTGGCCATCAAAGCATAACCCCCCCCTTTCATGCATTCATGATGAAACATAATACCTATTATATACATTTGATTTGGAAATAGTAGCGTGTCCAGGCAAGAAACGCCAACGCTTATAGTAGAATACACGTAGCGCCCTATAACTCAGCTTTTCAGGAATGATCCCGGATCACTCCTAAACTATACTTATATTCACCACAGGATAACGCGCGAATGTATGCATGAAAATATTATCTCTTTTGCATGTTCAACGGAAGAAAGTCACTGTCAAATGACAATAGTATTGTCTCCATAGCTATAATATAGGAATATAGATATAGCTCTCCAAACATAGTGACGCACAGTGAAAATATGCTATGGAAACCTGGCACGTTAGCCACAAGGACCAGGCTAATGGCTGGCGCCAAATGTGTTAATAATAGACATTACAGAAATAATATATATTATGAATTCTACTTTAGGGTGGAGTTTCCCTTTTTTAAGGTCAAAAGAGCCAGCTCCTAATGTCAAACATCCTATCAATCATTTTTACAACACAAACACAGTAATGAAGACATGATCCTTCCCTCATAAAAATGTGTTGACAGCATCCGTGTCAGGACCCTGTAAGGGAACACCTTTCCTCACTACACACATTCACATCAGGTCATGGTCCAAAGGGGTCTTCTAGAAGTCAAAATACTGGTAACGCCACACTTGTCTCTTCTCCTAGGTTCCTCAGATATGGTGTGTGATCTTTTGGGGGTCAAGGGGAAAGACATTGTCTACATTGGAGACCACATATTTGGAGACATTCTCAAGTCCAAGAAGCGGCAGGGCTGGAGGACCTTCCTAGTCATACCTGAGCTCGCCCAGGAGCTACATGTCTGGACTGACAAGAGCTGTAAGCAGGGTTAACCACTTTGTCCCAAACTGAAGAAAAACCATCCCAAATCTAAAAGAAATATGGCTATATGTGAAGTAAACCTTTTTTCATCTACCGTCCCAGGCCAGTCCTTAAATCTTATTTTGTTCTGTGCCTTGGGCTATAGACGGGTGAATCATGTGACTGAGTTGCCCTCTACCTGTGCTGAGCTGTGGCACTAAAAAAGTACAACAGGGTTTTATGGAGAAACCATGGCACTCCCCTGACTAAAAGTAGTTTGAAACGAAAACATCTGTGTGAGCTTTCACAAATGCAAATATATTGTTGTTTGACGTGGGGGGGAAAACCTGCCGATACATGGTCACTCACTCACTCACTCATACATGGACGTTTTGTGGAGGGACGTGCTTAAGGACGTTTTCTATGACATGTAGGTAGTTCTAGCAATGCCTTTCTCTGCATCTTCCAAAAGCATCACCTTGAACGTCATTATCCACATTATCCCGTTTTCACTTGCAAAATATTCACAACACACAATGCAGCCCCCAGCTGCTAGAAATCATCTGATCCAGAGGTCTAAAAGGGGCCGTACTGCTCCTCACACTGGATTTACAAACCACAGCTTTATTGACTACTTTAGCTAACCCAAACTAGTTAGCAACCATTGAATTATTGTCAGAGTTTTGGCGCGACTTATACTAAATGTGCCAAATGGCATTATCATAGCAGAGTCAACGAAGCACAGAGATGTTTCCTACATCAAGGCTGATGGTTAACCTTGTTTTGGATCTTCAGAGCTCACTGTGGCCAGGGCACAGAGCTATTGCAAAGCTAACAGGCTATACAGCTAGCGTTACAGCCTTTTTCCTCTACCTAAATGCTTGCCGGAGGGATCAGCTTGAACAGAACACAAAATATCAGAGGGATTAATGAATGTTTCAAATAATAACAGACAGAATGTAGGGAGGGTATCCTGCATGCATGAGTAGCAGATCAGCATTAGCCATCGAACCAGTATATAGCCCTGCTAGCATTACTGTGCTAGCACACACATGGATGCATGCACACATACATTATGCTTCATAGAACTGCACTTTAACCCTTAACATTTTTGTGTTCTAGCCATATTTGAGGAACTTCAGTCTCTGGACTGCTTTTCTGCTGAGTTTTACAAGTGAGTACCCTGCTGTTGCCATGAGAATGTCCTGTAACTTATTATTAGGATTATTATTATAACAAATATTGTCTTTTGTACTCAGACATCTGGACAGCAGTAGCAATGAGAGGCCAGATATCAGCTCACTGCAGCGAAGGATTAAGGTAATTTCTTCTCATCCTCTCCTCGTCTCCATACAAAAAAAGCAGTGGTCTCTTGCTTCCCCTCCACCCCTCACATCTTCGTATTTCTCCCCAGAAAGTGACTCACGACATGGACATGTGCTACGGCATGATGGGCAGTCTGTTCCGCAGTGGCTCCCGACAGACCCTGTTTGCCTCCCAGGTGATGCGCTACGCCGACCTGTACGCCGCCTCTTTCATCAACCTGCTGTATTACCCCTTCAGCTACCTCTTCAGAGCTGCTCACGTACTGGTGAGTGCTGCTGAAACACGGGGAGAGGGTCATTTACGTATCACGCACATGGCCATAATTTGTGGGGCGGCGTGGCTCGGGTAGAGCGGGTCGTCCAATGATCGAAGGGTTGGTGGTTCGAATCCCGCTCAAGCCCATGTCCATCCCACTGCCGTTGTGTCCTTGGGCAAGACACTTAACCTACTTGCCTCGTATGAATGTGTATGCATGTGAATGAATGTTGGTGGTGGTCGGAGGGGCCGTAGGCGATGATTATTCGCCATGCTTCCGTGAGTCTGTAGCTTATCACCACCGGTATGACTGTGTATGAACGAATAATGGACTCTGTAAGTGTTCTGGGGTCACTGGGGTGTCATGAAGAGCGCTATATAAATCCAATCCATTATTATTATTATTATTATTAATAGTCCGCGATTACAGAACAATATTTAATTATGCAACAGCTGTTGTGAATCCTGCGCTATAGTCAGTCTTCTCTCTTTTTTCACCGCATTGTTGTGGCCTATCAAAAAATTTAACAGTTTGTGAGACTACGTTCTGACCCTGTATATAACCTTACCGCACGTAGCCTAACTTAGCGGAGAAAACTTTGGAAAGAAGTCTGTTCTCGTTAGCAAAATAATGCAAATATGCGCCTAACGTGAAGTGGACTTTCACTTTTACTCTGAACTCTGAGTCCCTCTTACGATAGCCTCCAAGCTCTCCATATAATATATCGGAATGAGACCTTTTAAAGATTTGTAGGTGTAAAGTGGCCTCTCCATCTGAATGATCGAACACGGTATGGGATATATAAGTGACTTCTGTTTATTTATTCAAGTCCAGTCCCTGAGGTTTCAAAGAAAATATGAATCATCACCCCCCCGGTCACTAAGTGAAAGTACAGATTAGTACCCGACCGATACAGGATTTTTGGGACCAATATTAGGGAGTAAAATATTCCGATATCAATATGAGTATTATTATTTTTAAATGTAGTCACACACTTTAAATACAATTAAACAATGTAAACTAGTTTGCATTGCATCATGCATGTTCTATTCCAGGGGTTCCCAAAGTGGGGGTCGCGAGCCACCGCGGGGGGGGGGGGGGGGGGGGGGGGTTCGCCAGATGATTAAAAGAAATGTATGCAGTCAGGCCACTGAACTTAGAAGCAGGCCCAGGCCAGTGTTTCTAGTTGCAGCAGCTCTCTTGCTCTCACACACACACAAAGGGAGCCGCATGTGATTGGTGGAGGCGGGACCCTTACAAAAAACTGTTGTTGCTAATCATTGACACATGCTAGCCTGTAATAATCCCCCCCGGAAAAATCTACTTTGCATTTGATATATTGCAAATATATGCCATCACACACACTGGCATTTAAAGGGTTATAATTATAAAATGAATATGTGGTGTTATGATCAGGGCTGAAGTTGAATAAAAGATTGTATTATTTTCAATCTGACATTACAAAAAAAAAACGAAAATCCATCAAAATCAGTGTTGTTGCTAATCATACATATTATGCTAGCCTGTTTTTTAACAATAATTTGTGGGGGGCGGCTAGGTGGTGTAGTGGGCAAGGCGCTCGCCATCAACGCTGGAGACGCTGGGTTCGAATCCAGCTTGGCGTTGCTATCAGCTTGGCTGGTCGTTCATACTAACACAATTGGCAGTGTTAGGGGTGGGAAAGCTGATGGGTGGGTCCTGGGCGTTGTGGACAGTGACCCCTACAGTTCGGTCGGGGCGCCTGCACAGCGAGGGTAGGATCTGGAGGGAGGTAGTGTGACCTTCCACACGTTACACTCTCCCGGTGAGAATCTGCGCTGCCAGGCTGGCTGCCGGCTGGCTGCACATGCGTCGGAGGAAAGCATGTGACAGTCTCCGGCCTCCCGGACCAACAGTAGGGGGGAGTGCGCAACAACCAGGAAGGGGGTTGGGAATTGGCATAACGACTAAACAGTGGGATGGGAGGAAAATCGAAAAAAGGAGGGGGGGGGGGGAAGATAATAATAAAAAAAAATGTGTATAATAATTTGTGATGCCATCACAAACACTGGCATTTAACACTTTGAATGCCCAGCAGGGGGCGCACATTTAGTGCTTGAATGCCCAGCACCACTTCAATGTTAACGTTAATATCGCCTAATCTATGTTTTAAATTATGGCTATGTGTCTAATCTGCCCGTCGCATTATCAATGACCCATTTCCAGTCAACATTGTCGAAGCGGATTGTTTTTTTATCGGTTCATTTCCGTTTTATATCATTTTGAAAAGCCCTCGTTTTCACGGAAAAAAGAAGAGATTCCATGATAATCGCTCTGTACTGGAATATTCTAGAACGTTGTCATTTTTAGGCCTATTTATGAATCGTTTTCAAATAAACGCTAGATTATCGATAGTATATGTGTACATGTGCACGCTGGTGCCGCGCGCTGAAAATCGATTCTCTCAGTCCCTGATCGCTTTTACAGTCAAAACAGCCATATCACATATAGGGGGAAAGCTTATATCTCTGTGAAAACGGGTCTGATTATCCTAATACTGGTAAAATAGATTCCTTACCTGAGATCAGATGGTATCCAAATGGATTATTCCAATTCCTGATCGCCATTCCGAAAATCTATCCTTTTATTGATCCACCGCGTATACTGTACAACACATAATCCCCGCTGCTCTGAGGGTCCAGAATGAAGCTGATCGACTCCGGTCACATGCGTGAGAAGTAAAATGTGGAGTCCGGGTTTTTTTTCCCCTCATGCCTTTTCATTGAGTCCAATCCAAAAGGGTGAATTACCATCTGGGAGACGATAGGGGGCACTTTTTTCACATCTGAGCGCCTGGAGTGGCTGATTTACCAACGGTAGACTCGGTTGATGAAATATGAATTCAGATCGCTAATAAAATAAAAAAACGAGAAAAAACGAATATTCTCGTTATGGGCATTCAACCCGCGGGGGGTAAACCTGAGAAAACTCGGGTTGGGCATCCAAAGTGTTAAAGGGTATAAATAAAAAAAATCCTGCACCAGAATGCAGGAAATTAAGTCTTTGTAACAAGAAATTTCCTGGTGGGGGACCCCCAGACCCCCTGCTTAAAAAGTGGCCTGACTGGGGCTATATTTTGCACTATATTTCCTGGCCTGAATGATTTCCCCAGTCCGGCCCTGGTTAAAAGCCTCCAATGCTTATTAGTGTGTGTGCGTTTGAACGTGTGCATGTTTCAACCATACATTTCCATTTATTAAAAATAATAATAATAATAATAATAATAATTAAAAAAATATATATATTTTTTTACCTCCCATAATAGTGGGGGTCGCGGCTCTCTGACACTGTTATTTGGGGGTTGCGGCCTGAAAAGTTTGGGAACCCCTGTTCTATTCTATATTATATTCTAAATGCTTGCCTCCTAACGAATACAACAATTAAAATGGTAGTACAATCTTTAGTCTTGTCCCATCTTGAGCCATTTGGTCTAGCGCGTCAAAGCAAGAGCTTAGTAATGAATGAAAATGAATGAATGAAAAAGTAAATTTTTGAACATGTAATTCTCCATATTCCTCCAAACAAATCACGATCTAGCTCCGTCAAACCAAACAATCATATCACATATATATATATATATATATATATTTTTTTATTATTAAAAAAACTAAAAAAGATAAAAAAAAAGAAAATACGAATTATAAACAAAAGGTCAAGAGCAATGTGTTTGGTTGGCAGACATGTCCAAAAAGAGGGAAGCTAAGCTTATTGATCCCTACCCCCCTGAGTAAACTCCAGCTCACTCAAAATAGAGCTGCCTGACTCACTCTTCACTGCTCTATAAGGAATAGTGTGGAGGGAATGCATGCTAGACTGTCGCGGATGAGGGTGGACGAGAGACTAGCATGCAGTTTGATTAGGTTTTTAAAGAACATTTGTACCTTAGGTAAACCCACTCAATTGTATTCTATGCTTTTATCCACCAATGATAGACATGACCATAATACCAGACATGCTTCACGTAGTCGCTTTACCCTACCTCTGCCTAGAACCAATGCTCTAAAGAAAATGTATAGAGCCATAACATATTGGAATAGGATCCCATTACATATCATAAGGAAAACAAGGACAGTTTAAAAAAGAAACTTAAATGAGCCATAATCCGGAAGGAAATCAATATATGTCATGCATGAGTGTAGCTGCAGCCATGTTATCCAAACTTCTTCTGTTTACTTTGTGTTTTTGTATTTTCTCTTTAAATTATTTTTTTTAAAGCTCCCATGCATTGCTATTCCTTGCACTATTTGGGCAACTTTACACAATTCTTGTGAGTCTATGGAACACATCTGTAAAGTTTCTTTAAAAAAATAAATCATTGTTTTATATTTTTAATCAAGTACTCAAAAGCAAAAACATTTCGACTTCAGGATGCCATGCTGTTTGTGCTGGGCTCCGCCCATAAGCGCTTTGAGTGACAGTCACCCACACAGTCTGCGACTGGCAGACAGAGAGAGAGATAGAGAGATTGATGGGGATACTGATTAATTTCGCCGCGGGGGGGGGGGGGGGGGGGGGGGGGCATAATCCCACGGGACAATGCATTGGTAACTTATTTCAAATGACAATATATACCTCTGTGAATATTATTGCACGGATCGGAATACGGGCGTGCAAAGATATTTTGACAGTGATATGGAGTGCTCCCGACTGCGGGGAGAAGACCCATCCCCGTGGCGCACACACATTTACACACACTCCTGCGCCGCGGTCCCTCTCTCTCTCTATCCCTCTCTGTCCCTTTCTCTGTCCCTCTCTCTCTCCCTCTCTATCTCTCTCTCTCCCTCTCGCTCGCTCGTTCTCTGCTGTCTGTCGCACCCTCTGTTTGAGGAAGTCATTTCACTGCTCTGTTGTTGAGCGAATTGTGGGCGGTGACTACAACCAGTAGTATTCACGTCAGCAAAACAGTCAAATCAGAATGGCTTAGTTGAGTGAGGGAAGATCTCGTGAACTCGAGACTAGACTGATGAGTCAATATGATAATTAGAGACACAGACCACATTGATATAATCCCCCATTGCTAGGAAACAATGCTAAACACTGGAAAAGGCCATTTATAATGCATGGGACCTTTAAATGGATTCACCTATGACCTTTTGTTTTATTTTCTATTGATTATGTATGTGATATATGACTGATTTACACTGAATGTTTCATATTTGTATGTGTATCTGTGAGGACCCAGGAAGAATAGTCAACACGTTGATGATGACTAATGGGGATCCTAATAAACAGTCACTGGCAAAACGTTTGATGTCCTCTACTAATTTGTAACTAATTCTCTACTCTATCAAGCTAACTATGAGATTCATGCAGACAGTGCTGAGTGTTGTAAACAATGACTGAGTATTATGACTCAGTTATATGTAAACTAAACAATGACTGATATTATGACTCGGTTATATGTAAACAATGGTATGGAGTTTGTCTGCTGGACAAACTGATGACAACATTTCTAAATAAATGTTTTCTCTGCATTATGTTCTGTAAAAAAGTTGTTTTAAATGTCTGTGATAGATTGATCTGTACCAGAAAGAAAGGGTAGGTTCACCTGATGCTGACTGCGAGAATGAGCTGAGAGTTAGCAAATATGGAAAAGAATGTCCAGGCACTCACAATATATGACCAATACAGGTGTTAGAGGGGTAGGTTTTGTATTAAAAAAAGAAAGAAAATGAAGGTATATTGCTAACTATATCAGTTATTGGAAATATGGAAGCCAGTTTGAGCAGTGTCTCAAACTAGGTTGATTGTTTCCCCCCTGTCCCTGCTGCCTTCACAAGTCATGTCTAGCCTCTGACCCAGTTTTCCAGTAGTAAGTGTCTTCGCTGAAAACATTTCATGCTTTCGATGGGTCCTGCTGAGACATGTAACTCGACAGAGTTACTTTATTTGCTAAATATCTCCCTTGCAGCTGCTGCTCTACTTCCTCCTCATCTGTTCCTCGGCCCTCACACATTCCACTGTCTTTGCTGTACCCCACAAAAAAAAGATTATAATAAGTACTGTTGATGGAGACAACATAGTTTTTTATATGTTGGTGATTATTTTCTCAATGCTGGTGCTAAAACCAATACTTCCAAAATGGCCCTGAATCGATACTTTTTTGCTATTCCTTTCACTATGTGGGCAATGTTACACAATTCCTGTGAGTCTATGGAACACATCTGTACGTTTTTTTTTTTTCCAAAAAATTCATTGTTTTGTATTTCTAATCAAGTACTCTAAGGTCATGTTTAGATGGAGAGAGTCTGAACAGAAACCGCAAAAGTCGTCTTGCGGTCTCACTTTTAATTTTGCGTTTAGACTAGTGTTTTGGGAGGGAATTCTGCGTGCAGACGAGGCTGTAAAAGTGAGTAAATGTCGGCGTTATTGATGTAATATATGATAAAAATAGTTGTGATAGCCGCTGGACTGATTCTTGTGTATTTAAAAGTACTGCCAATGTAGCCTTCAGGTGATCTCCGTGGATATAATCAGACATGCTTGTTTGCTTTTTTTTTTCTAGGCTACTGGCGCATGCCTGTGACGTAAGCAGTATGCGACGAGATCCTTGAGAACCCTTTCGTCATATTTTTTATGCGGTTTGACTGTTCAGGTGATAGCGCGAAGGTGTATCGTTTCTAGGATTTCCACCCAGGAAGGTGGTTTAACTTTTTTGCGGATTCTCCCCGCAAAAACGCTGTTGCCGTATGAACAAAAGGCACATCCGATAAAATATTTTGCCGGAAACACCCGCAAGCGTTTCCGTCTAAACTGCGCCTAAAGCAGCATTTTTCCACTTCAAGATTTCAAGCTGTTTTGGGCTGGGCTCCGCCCATACTCGCAAAGTGCTTTGAGTGACAGTCACCCACACTCTGCACTGGCAGACAGAGAGAGACATAGAGAGATTGAGGGGGATACTAATTCATTTCACCACGGGGCGGCATAATCCCACGGGACAATGCATTGGTAACTTGTTTCAAATGACAATATATACCCCTGTGAATATTATTGCACGGATCGGAAAACGGGCGTGTGCGTGGGAGCGTGCACAATGATATTTTGCAGCAGGTTGACAGTGATATGCGAGTGTTCCCGACTGCGTGTGTGTGTTTCCCCACGCGTGCACGGTCGTGCGTGTGTGTGGGGTGCTCCGTGTCTCTCTCTGTCTCTCTCGCTCGTTCTCTGCTCTCTCTGTCGGCACCCGCGCCACATCAACCCGTTTGAGGAAGTGTCAGTATTTCCACTCTCTCTGTTGTTGAGTGCGCTCTGTTGTTGACTGTGGCTACAACCATAGAGTTAGTTATGCAGATCAGCTCCTTAGCGAGGATAGCGAGTCAAATCAGAATGGCTTAGTTCACTGGGGGAGGATATTGTCTCAACTGAATTGGAGCAATCCACCAAAATGAGAATTAGAGACACAGACCCCATTGATACAAACCCCCATTGCTAGAAAACAATGCTAAACACTGTTTAAATATATATATATATTGCGGCAGAATATTCTCTGAACTGTTTTTGTGCAGCTTTCCATGTTGAGGTTTAGAGTTTAGCCTGTCAACATCCACACTGCCCTCACTGTTGACGCACGTCATTGCATCTTTCGGACACGTAGCGCTACTTTCTGAGGACGTGCACAAAGTACGCTCCAAATGAGCGCAGCAGGGTACGCGGCTCCACCCTCTTGCGCACGCGTATTTAAAAGCAAGTATACCGAGTCTGTTACAGTATAAGTGTATGGATCCTCATGATTTGGGTGTCTCTTTTGGGTGTTGCACATGATTCTGTTGGGGTTGTTTCATCGACCATGTTGGAACCAGTGCCACGTGGCTCTCGGTACCCAACCCTAGTGGGGTTGCTCTGGGCATAAGCTTGTATTCTTCTCTCGCCCTCATCTGCCCCCCTCTTCTTCTCCTTCCACCCCCTCAGATGCCCCACGAGTCCACAGTGGAGCACATGCACGTCGACACCATCGACACGGAGTCTCCCCTGGCCACGCGCAACCGCCAGGACGTCGAAACGATGGAGTCCGAGTGCAAACGTATCCAGCTGACGCGCTCCATCAGCGAGATCCAGCCCCCGAACCTGTTCCCCCAGACCCCCCAGGAGATCACCCACTGCCACGACGAGGATGACGATGAGGAAGAGGAGGAATAGATGGAGGAAAGACGAGGTAGTGGATGAATAGGTGGAGAAGGAGAAAGATTGCGGTGGGGTTAGGATGGGGAGGCCTGCAGGTGTCTGTTCGCTTTTTTTAAGCTTATTTTTAGCCCGTAGGTTACTGAAATTGACAATAAAAGGGAACCAATTATTAAGTGAAATATGATAACTAGGGAGAGAGGAGACATAACTATGTGAACGAACGCTACACTGGAAGTTGTTTGATCATTGTGTTTTTTTTATTTGGTTACATTTCAAAACACATGAACTGCTTTCAATGGGAGTTTGACTGGCCAAACTCAAGGCTGGTAATGATCCATAATGCCAAGAAAGTGGTCACCATAATGCATTTATTTAGTTGTATAGGCCCTTCTACTGTCTGTAAGCAATGATGACATTTTGGACATGTACACAATTTGGTTTGGGACGTCTCCAGGGCACTGAGTGACACCATGTGATGTCTGATGTCTGTCCGTGCACACGCTTTCATCCAGAACCTCCCTGGAGTCTCTCCACAAAATATGTGCATGCTGTTTAGTTTCCTGAGCTCTTCTTTTTATTTTTGCCTACAAAATGATGTTGATGATGAAGAAAAGGGTTTATAAACCATGCACACTGCCGTGATGCTGTTTTCCTGCTAATGCTGCCAAACATCTTACATTAGAACATGTAGGTTTAGCCTAAGTGCTTGGTCAAACAAATGCACTACCCCCCCCCCCCCCCCTTATTAGAACATTTTAGCAATTGCTTCCCACAGGTAGATACTCGTGGTCTCCAGTGGGTGGAGGAGGAGGGTTGAGGGATGGTGGTGTGTTACTGCTAAAGCCTCAAAGGGAGAGGAGCTGAAGTGGTGTTGCTGTCTGTCTGTCTGTGTCTGTCTGTCTGTCTGTCTGTCTGTCTGTGAATGATGAGATGGGAGTCGAGCAGGTCAGGTGATGTCTGTCTGTGTTTCTTAGGGAGTTGAGGAGCTCAGGCTGAAACTTGACCTGGGGTGGGTGAGAATTGACGTGGGTGGAAGTTATGTCCATGTGTAGGACACTGGATTGTAATGTAGTTAATATTCCCTATGTGCATTATTATACTGGGCTTGATTATTATCAGGGGGTTTCACTGTTTCCAGAAGAGTATGTTCATGTGTAATTGCTACCTTAGTGGTGCAGTATGACACATTACACACTGTTAACTCTAGCTCACACTCACACAAGTGCTCTGCAAAGTGAAATCTCCACCAGATTATTTGCCAAGAACCACCTATGCCCTGTAAGACTACATCTCCCAGCATTCCATAGATCAGACGTTGAGTTCTACATACAGCTAAATAGAATAGAAAAGGCCTGTGTTGTAGTTTTTCCCCCATGACACGCGCAGGACTGCCAGCCGTGGTCACTCATCCGCTGACTCCCTCACGCACTCGGTTACGGAAGGATCCGGCAGGGACGTTTTTTGTCGGATGAATGCGCAGGTAGCACCGTGGGTCTGCAAGGGTTTGTGCTTGTTTATGTAATCGAGCGCTGTTGTCTATTTTTCAAGTTGACTGTAGAAATATGACCCATTTCTTTCCTCTGAAACGGTCACTGCCTCATACTTGTCCCCTAGCCTGGATTTGAAAGAGTGAATGTAGAGACAATACCAGAGGAGTATTTCTGTGTGATTTCTTTTTTTATAAAGTTTGAAAGAGACAATCCAGGTAAAACATGCATGCTGTTTGTGCAATATACGGTTTTAGTATTTACATCCAAACTACTGTATGGATTAATATTGGCTCCAGGCCTATTTGTTACATAATATCGCTATTATTTAGAATAGCCTACAGTATACAGTTAGCCTGCCTTGCTGTGCACAGAGAGATAACTGATATTATCAACATCATGGAGATGTCCTGTGGAATGATTTCACTATGTGCATCATGGCAGTTTAGACAAATTTTGCAAACGTTTCCTATAGGAAAGCTGCACATCAGTCTAACTTAGCCAATAATTAGGCTAATTGATTGAATTTCTTGTCTCTATTTTTGGTATGTGTTACGATTCTACGAACCTAACTTGTGAGGTACAGTGTTAAGACAGCTGAGGTGAACGTTTGCTCTGAGAAGAGACAAAATCCAGCACTTGTGTACTGTGTGTCCTTTTTGTGTGTGTTCTGGGTGTTATGTACAATATGTCTGGTGTTTGGCCTGTCCCAAGCAGGTTTAGATTTGCCTCATAATCACCTTTAACCTTTCACAATTTATTTTTACTTTACTGGTGTGGGTCAAAGGGTGTTGAAACGTGTCAGTGGGATGTGTGTTCAAATAAATGGTTGGTTTATTTCTGACCTTTTTGAGAACCATCTGGATTCATCTTGTGTTACTGGGGCCCAGTCCTGTGTTGCAATATGGGAGCAATAGTATCTATCCTCTGTGTTAGTGTTCAGTTCAGTTCAGAGTTTTTATTTGCCACATGGAATCATACAATCAGAGTTTCTTCATTACACAATCATAAATATCATTCCATGGACAAAAGGAGCAGGAAGAAGAATAAATCTTATAGTTACCTGCCCCTTGAGCCCTACCTGCCCCTAGTGTTGGAGGAGAGGTTTGGAATCGGGCCACATTGCACCATGGATTCTTCCCACGTTCAAAGCATGCAATACCAAATTATTATTATTATTATTTACATTTACTGTTCTCATCAATTGTTTGCATGTTTTAGTTTTTCCACTCTTGACAAAAGAGTCAACCGGATTATGTTTGCTGGTGTTGGGTCAAATTCAATCCTGTTTTTAAAATGCCTGATTCAAATGTTTTTTATGCATGTTCTGTGGTTGTTGCTTTTTATACAAGTATGGATTTAATTTAGATTTGCTCTCTCTCGATTAGCAATAATTGATCTCATCAGAAAATGGGTAATACTGATCACATATTCATTTCATATACCTTTGAAAATGTTTCAGATTTAGATTTTCAAAAAGAAGAGGAAAAGGGAATTTGTTTAGTCAATCAATACAGCGTCATGATGTTATGACTGTTTCAACATGGATGCGCAAAGCAATGTTTAAAATGTTTTAACACAACAATAAAAAGGGTATGTTTAGACTTCTACCAGATGGTCTCTTGTCTAGGTGATAAACGGGAGACATGGTTATGGTTTCATTGCTCCAGTTTTGGCAACAATATATGTTTCCCCACACATACACATTTTAGTGGCTACCTTTGTTGACATCTTTATGCTAGTTCTGCAATTCAAATCGGAAAAGAAAATAACAAACACTTGCTTAAGTTGAGATTTGAGTAAAAGAAAATAATTATACACGGGTAGATGTTTGTGCAGCTTGTGTTTTTCTTTGTACAAGATGAAATGCAATACAATGTCGGGTGGCTAATACTTTCTAATTGACTAAAGTAATTCTTCGAGTACTGGGAGTTGGCTAATTGGTGACTTTATATTTAGAATATGTATATAAATGACCAGATCATCCATCTTATAATGTATTACTTTGGAATATTCACTTGCAAGTAAAATAAAGAAGATTCCTTGAGATTTAGTCTTACATCATTTAGGCAGCAGGGGGATAAACATCTTCCAATAATGTGAAGCACTGAAATAATTTTTGCCACAATTAGTAATAAAGATGATAGCTCTAGGATCTATGAATGAATGAAAACTGTAACAGATTGCAGAATGGGTACAAATAATACAGTACGGCTCAATACACACAATTGTTAAGGGGATGCAGACCAGAGAAAGACGTTTGTCTTGTTTACATCAGGGTCCCCCATTTTCAATTCATAGTGACATTTATGACATACACAACATACATGACATTTATGGCATAGGGACTTACATGACATACAGGTATATAGTACCGTTACATTTGTGACATACGATATGCAAATATACAGTACTGTTACCCATAGATCCTAACACAGATTATATACATATGATGGGGAGGAGACTGTACATTAGGAGGGCGTGGGCGGGTGGGAGAAAAAAATATATATAAGCCATCCTAGGTAGTCAAAGTGGGCAGGGGTGAGGTGGGTTCTATGTACATCACACAGGAATATAGTCCAACCCTGCATAGGAGTGTGGGTCTAGGTACATATAACAAATAAAATGTGTTCCTCACCAAGCAATGCGTGAAGTACATGGTGTACACAGTATAAGTAGACGGTAGACCATTTGAGAAGTGTTTAGGCTATTGCTAGGCCTAGATGACTACCTGGCTTCGTTTATTGGCTTGTGGCTTGAAAGAGTATCAGGGAAGTAGAAGAACATGGGCGTTTGGTTTAACCTTAGTAGCAACAATCCCTGGCTACGTATGTTCCAGGGACCTTGGAGCCCGATAAGATATATTTCTCTTCTGGAGGAAGAACATTCCTTGGGCTCAAGGCTCCAACGCTTGGCTGCTCTTCACACCACAGCACGATGACCTTGGCCTTTCTGATAGTCAGGGCCCCTCAGTGTCAGCACTGGCAGTGAGAAGAACCTGTAGTTCTTATTCACACTCCGGCACAACCTCATAACCCACATTTACTCTATGACAGTGGCTCTTCAAGTGGGGTCTGGGGGCCCCCAGAGGTCCTCAAGGAGGTGACAGGGGGAGTCACTCTCTCCACCTACTTTAGACAGTTCTGGAATTGTGGACAAAATTATAGCAAACAACAAATCTCTTCTCAGATGGGCCCCCTGGGATAAAACCAAGTGTCAAGTTCAAGTTTGTTTATTAATTATCACAATAAAATACACGTACTTTACGGTGAAATGCTTGGTTCTGTATGAGCCCCTGAGTGTGCTTCTTACAGTAAAAAAAGTAAGTAAGAAAGGAAGTACAAAGTAAAAAAAGTACTTGAATGCCATACATGAGTAAAAGTAAAGATATCTCCGGATTTCAAGTGAAAGTGACTCCGGCAAGATTTTAGTCACCCAGAACAAAATCATGAGTAAAATCATATTTTTTTTGTAGTTAAGTAAAAGTGAAAGTCGCAATAAATATAAAAACTCAAGTAAAGTATAGATATACTCCCAGAAACGACATAAGCACTGTAACAAAGTGCTTCTACTTTTGTCACTTTACACCACCTTGATGTGAAAAATGTCAGAACCACTGCTCTACTTATGATGAAAAACACCCACACTGCATGAACTACTCGAGACACAGCATTAGCCATCAGAGACAAACAGGGTAGAGCAGGCAGCTGCCTGGCCTTCAGATTGCTGACAAGTCGTTTCATATGATTTAAGTTCTCATCTCCCCTATGGAGCTTGTGAGAAGACCCCAAGCATTTCAACAAGGAATGCACCGATATTTACATTTGTTATGGCCCATAACCGATATTGCCGATATTATCTGTATAAATAAAACATTTCTATGATAATCAGATTTTATCCATACTATATTTGTAGATACTGTGCTGCATCATCGTCACACGCAAGTAACATTACCCAAACAAACCAAATAATCATCAATGTTTGTACAGGTGTTGTATCAAGGGAGTAAATATTTCACACACATAACAACATTGATACACACAAGAAATAGTGCAAACATAAATAGTTAATTACTCAAAACTATAATTCACTTCAGTGGGACATTTTCAGTATGTAGAAATGAAATCAAGAGCGCACACACAAAGAGTTGAAAACTACACACTTCTCTCCAGCAGTTAAAAATAGTTCTTGGATTGATAACATAGTCCAATAAATATGTTTTAACTGCAACAGTGATGTGTGCAGTCTTCACATTTTCACTTAGTGCCACCACTATGGTCGCCTTGGTGATTACAGAGCAGCTTGTGTTGGATTCAGTCAGTTCATGAACTGATAGTGGGGGTTGTGTGTTAAATTAGTAGATGTTGTGCCAAAGTGAAATAATGATAGAATACTTTGATTTGTAAACCTGATCAAGAAAAAGTGAAGTGAACCATGTTTTAATTGGGATGTTCACTAAGTGGAGCCAATTGTACATAGCGTAGAGATTAACAAGAAATAAAACATTTGAATGGAATAATGAGTTAATTGACAATGGGGCTTTGGAGAACTCGACAAACCAACTCTTCAATGGAGACACTTTGACAAACCGCTTGTCTCAAATTCACGTCAGGGCAACTAGTCCACTTTGTTTGATACACTGGATGGTTATTGTGCCTGGTGCACTCGTTTCAAATGATGGCCAGCCACACACGCCTCAAGCCTGACTCATTCATTTCAACAAGTGTCTCAGTTGATCCTGAAGGTTTTTTGAATGTTCCACACTAGAGAGAGAACAGAGATGTAAGAAAATCAATACAGCGTCATGATGTTATGACTGTTTTGGATGTAAAGCTATTTTTTTTAACAATAAAAACCGTATGTTTAGACTTACTTTTTCTGGATGGCCTCTTGTCTAGGTGATAAAAATTGAGACATGGTTATGGTTTCATTGCTTCAGTTTTGGCAACAATATGTTTTAGTGGGTTAAATGTGAGACAGGTAGTTGGACACTGTATCACAAATACACATATTCTTACTTACTGGTATTGTAAATGGGTGGTGATGATGGACATTTTTCGCAGACTCTGCAAAATAGAAGACAATGCTGTTTAAGATTTCAGGAAACCGCTTACGCGAAGTACCAAGAGTGCTACCCTAAGGTTCACATCTACCCATGACAATGGCAACTATAGTTCGTTTTTTGGTGTGGTTGGTTAGCTATCTTATCCAAACTGTGTCTATCGTCTCATACTCACATCCTCGGAGTGCAGAATCGCATCCTCTTGGATAACCATATTTCTGGCTGCTTGGCCGAGCAGCTGGAAAAGACAACAATCGAATCAACAATTTAGCTAATTTGAACTTGATAATAAAAAAGAAATTAGCTAATTTGCTACTTCTCTAACTTATCCCACTAGTTATCATATTAGCTGAATTCGAGACAAAACCTAACTCTAGAAGTAGGCTACAGAGAATATTAGCAATGACCACACCGAGCACTTTAGTCCCCCCACCCAACCCCCTCCAATGTACAGTTTCTTCCCCCTGATTGATTTGATTGATTGAAAACTTTATTAACAGATTGCAGAATGGGTACAATACAGTACGGCTCAATACACACAATTGTTAAGGGGATGCAGACCAGAGAAAGACTTTCATCTTGTTTACATCAGGGTCCCCCTCAAACTCTCTTTTAGAAACCCTGTCTCTTAAACAGTACTGTATATCTTGTATGTCATAAATGTATAGATGTAGCAGTACTGTCTATCTCTGTATGTTGTGTATTGATTGATTGATTGAAAAGTTTATTAACAGATTGCAGAATGGGTACAGTACAGTACAGTTCAATACATACAATTGTTAAGGGGATGCAGACCAGAGAAAGACTTTCGTCTTGTTTACATCAGGGTCCCCCATTTTCAATTCATCATAACATATATGACATACATGACATACAGATAGACAGTACTGCTACATCTATACATTTATGACATATCAGATTTGCAAATACAGTACTGTTTGTGATACAAAAGTGTCCAGAAAAGGAGTGTATATACATTTGGTGTAGAAACTGTACATTGGAGGAGGTTGGATGGGTGGGGTGGGGTTGGGTGGGTTGGGTGAGGGCTGTACATTGGAGGTGGGGGGGGGGGTTGGGTAGGGGACACACACACATTTTACACTGTACATTGGAATACTGACAAAGCCTTACTTGGTCATTTACTGTACAACTAGGTTAGGACATTTGTAGGGGCCAGTTTCGAATTGCAGTCTCACGTAGGTGTTTTTTTAGAGTGTTTTTGAAAGTGGGTAGTGATTCACATTCCTTTACAGCTTTAGGTAGGGCGTTCCACATTGATGTGGCATAATTGCGAAACGTGTTTAGTCCCTTGTTTGAGCCGAATCTGGGTTTTACATGATTTGTGGAGCTCCCTCTGGTGTTGTGATCGTGGTATTCACTGACCTTTGGGAAGTATTTTGACATGTACATGGGTACCTTGGTCGCATAGTGTATCTTGTAGACCAGGCCCATTGCAAGTTGCTGTACTCTGTCGTCTACTCTAAGCCATCCTAGGTTGTCAAAGTGGGCAGGGGTGAGGTGGGTTCTAGGAGTCAGGTCAAGCAGTAGTCTGACTAGCTTGTTTTGAGATGTTTGTAATTTGTTTTTTAGTGCCCTTGAGGTGCTTTGGTACCATGAGGTGCAAGCATAGTCATAGTACCCTTGAATGAGTGCTCCTGCCAGAGTCTTCAGGGTATTCTTGTTTACCAGAGAGGAGATCCGGTACAAGAATAGAGTTCGTTGATGACTTTTTTTATTACATTGGATGCCATTTTGTCACAGGAAAGATTTGCCTCTAGGATGGAACCCAGGTAGGTAATTTCATCTTTCCTTGTGATAATATTGTCACCCACTGTAACCGAGAAGCCGTCGGTCTTGCTGAGTTTTGTTATTTGAATGAATGAATGAAAATGAATGAAAACTTTATTTAACAGATTGCAGAATGGGTACAATACAGTACGGCTCAATACATACAATTGTTAAGGGGATGCAGACCTGAGAAAGACGTTTGTCTTGTTTCCATCAGGGTCCCCCATTTTCAATTCATATAGACATATATGACATACATGACATACAGATAGTCAGTACTGCTACATCTATACATTTATGACATACCAGATTTGCAAATACAGTACTGTTTGTGATACAGAAGGAGTCAAGAAAAGGGAGTATATACATTTGACGTAGAAACTGTACATTGGAGGTTGGGTGGGGGGGGTTGGGTACATTGGGATATTGACAACCATACTGGGTAATCTACATTGGAGGTGGTTGGGGGGGGGGGGGGGCACACTGTATAAACAAGTAACACTGTACATTGAGGGGGGGGGGGGAGGAGACACTGTACAAACAAACACAATTGTACATTGAACTATTGACAAAACCATACTAGGTAAATGACTGTACATTGGAGGGGGTTGGAATGATTGGGTTAGGATATTTACAGGGGCCAGTGTTGAATTGCAGTCTCCCGTAGGTGTCCCTTGAGAGAGGTTTTGAAAGTGGGTAGTGATCCACATTCCTTTACAGCTTTGGGTAGGGCGTTCCACATTGATGTGGCATAATTGCGAAACGTGTTTAGTCCCTTATTTGAGCCGAATCTGGGTTTGACATGATTTGTGGAGCTCCCTCTGGTGTTGTGATCGTGGTATTCACTGACCTTTGGGAAGTATTTTGACATGTACATGGGTACCTTGGTCGTGTAGTGTATCTTGTAGACCAGGCCCATTGCAAGTTGTTGTACTCTGTCGTCTACTCTAAGCCATCCTAGGTTGTCGAAGTGGGCAGGGGTGAGGTGGGTTCTAGGAGTAAGGTCAAGCAGTAGTCTGACCAGTTTGTTTTGAGATGTTTGTAATTTTGTTTTTAGCGCCTTTGAGGTGCTTTGGTACCATGAGGTGCAAGCATAGTCGTAGTACCCCTGAATGAGTGCTCCTGCCAGAGTCTTCAGGGTGTTCTTGTTTACCAGAGAGGAGATCCGGTACAAGAATCGAGTTCGTTGGTTGACTTTTTTTATTACATTGGATGCCATTTTGTCACAGGAGAGATTAGCCTCTAGGATGGACCCCAGGTAGGTAATTTCATCTTTCCTTGTGACAATATTGTCACCCACTGTAACTGAGAAGCCGTCGGTCTTGCTGAGTTTGTTATTTGAACCGAAGAGAATGGACTCTGTATGTATCTGAATGTATGTCATATTATATGTTATGATGAATTGAAAATGGGGGACCCTGATGTAAACAAGGCGAAAGTCTTTCTCTGGTCTGCATCCCCTTAACTGTACCGTACCCACTCTGCAATCTGTTAATAAAGTTTTCAATCAATCAATCAAAACGATAGCATTTAGCATGTTAGCATTAACCATAACAACTTCAAACGAACGTTAGGAGATTGATTTTACCTCTTGACTCCGCGACCCCTTTAGTACTTGGCGGGTCAGGGCAATCACATCACCGCTACAAGAGCCAACTTTATCCGATAACAACCCTTTCACAGACTGTCCGAACCTCGGCTGCGGCTCTGCAGAGGCCATCGCTGCTGTGTGTTGACAGCTCGCTACGGAGCATCTGGAGGGACAAACTGCACCCGGTTTATAAGAAGAACAAACTCGTGAGTTTGCTCATAGGCAGGGGCGGAGCTTCCTACAGGCAATATAGGCGGTTGCCTAGAGCGCCACCCAGAGGGGGGCGCCAACAAATAAATTTTTTTTTTTTTTTTATTATTATTATTATTATTATTATTTTTTTTTTTTTTTTTTTTTTTTTGCTCTGGGCAGTTTTGGCACCCCCCTCTATATCTGCAACCATTATTTTTACATAAAAAAAATTCTAACAAGGGAAAATGAGCCAAAAATCTAAAACGGTCAGTCGGTCTGAGCCTCAGCTTTAGGTGTTCACAGTCAGAACATGCTAGAGCGCTGTGCATTGATGGGTATCGGTCAAGTGTTTATAGAATTGAGTGTTGAGGAAAGAAAGACTAATGTTAGAGAACTATGAAGAGGCAAAAGCCATCCGGCCATCCAGTATAAAAAGAGAAGAAAAGAAGAGGGTTCCCCCTCTTGGGGGGGCCCTCCAAGAGAGGAGATGATGTTTGTATTGTGATTGTATGACAAGAGGAGCAGAGAAGAAGGAGACAGAGACGATAGAAATGTGTTTTGAAGATGAGAAGAAGAAGAGGAGTGTAAACTTTCTCAAGTGTGGGCGAAGCAAGAATTGTGGAGGGCAGTAATACGCCACGATGCGTCTACACTGCCGGAAATTCAAAGAAGAAGAAGAAGAAGAAGACGAGAAACGTGCCAAGGTTTTTGTACAAATGTTGTACAACTTCCAAGACCTGCCACACCAAGAGCTGATGAAGCAAGCACACACCTTAAACCATGGAGGGCAATCTGATTTGGATGGGAAGGAGCTGGCTCAGGAGTTGGAAAATTTGATGTGATTGATGACTTTGCAGCGAGGAAGGCCAGAAGGATTGCACTGTAAATGGAAACCAGTAGGAGCTACAGGCTAACCTTGAAGTGTGATGATAGGGAGTGGAATGTAAATAGTTCTTTAGACAAAGTGAATTTGTAATTTTTATTTATTTGTTTGTTTGTTTATTTAGCATATTATATTTTGATTATATGTGTAACATATTTTACAATACATAATTTTCTTTTAAAGCAAATTTGCACGTTATTTTATTGTTTGTTAATGTTATTATTATTATTGATTGTTAGCTAAGTTGTTTGTTTTAATTCTTTAGTGTGCACTTTACATTTCTTCTTAATTTTCTTTGAAAGCAAATTTGCACATTCTTTTATTGATTGTTATTGTTATTATTATTATTATTATTATTATTATTATTATTATTGTGTGTTAGCTAAGTTGTTTATTTGTTTTAATTCTTTAGTGTGCACTTTACATTTATTCTTAGCTCTTGTTCTTGCTTGTAAAAAATAAAGGTGCAGTCCTTTACTGCAGTGGTTCTCAACTGGTCTAGCCTCGGGACCCAACATTTTCCTTAGTCATTAAGTCGCGACCCAAATTTTTTAACCACTAAGATTAAAGAAATAAAATAAAAATGTGCAGTAATACACTTTCAAAATCTTTCATGCACTGTTAAAAACATGAAATAAACACAAAAAAGTGCAACAAAAGTGCAACTAGGGCTAAAACCCCAATGAAATATAATAATAAATAATATATGCTTCTTAGCAGATTTCTTACCTTAACATAACAGACCTAAGTTTGGGGGAACTAATGGGATAACTGGGGTTGCAACAAAAGTGCAACTAGGGCTAAAACACCAATGAAATAAAATAATAATAATAATAAATAATTATGCTTCTTAGCAGACTTCTTAGCTTAACATAACAGACCTACAGTAAGTTTGGGGGAACTAATGGGATAACTGGGGTTGCACCAAAAGTGCAACTAGGGCTAAAAACACAATGAAATAAAATAATAATAAATAATATATCCTTCTTAGCAGACTTCTTAGCTTAACATCCCAGGGAACTAATGGGATAACTGGGGATGTTGTTTGCTCCTGACAAGAGTCTCAAAGTCTGGGGTGATGGTAGACAAAGCAACTCTGAGGTCATGCTCAATGTCCAATCTGTTCCTCTGCTTTGTCTTCAGTTGGACCAGAGCTGAGGAGGCCACTTTCACAAAGATAGGTAGTGCAAAAGAAAAGTAAAAAAAAAAAAAAATAATCGATTCTTGTACCGGATCTCCTCACTGGTAAACAAGAATACCCTGAAGACTCTGGCAGGAGCACTCATTCAAGGGTACTACGACTATGCTTGCACCTCATGGTACCAAAGCACCTCAAAGGCGCTAAAAACAAAATTACAAACATCTCAAAACATCTCTAAGCCATCCTAGGTTGTCAAAGTGGGCAGGAGTGAGGTGGGTTCTAGGAGTAAGGTCAAGTAGTAGTCTGACCAGTTTGTTTTGTGATGTTTGTAGCCTTTGAGGTGCTTTGGTACCATGAGGTGCAAGCATAGTCGTAGTACCCTTGAATGAGTGCTCCTGCCAGAGTCTTCAGGGTATTCTTGTTTACCAGAGAGGAGATCCGGTACAAGAATCTAGTTCGTTGGTTGACTTTTTTGATTACATTGGATGCCATTTTGTCACAGGAACGATTTGCCTCTAGGATGGAACCCATGGCAGGTATGTAATTTAATCTTTCCTTGTGACAATATTGTCACCCACTGTAACAGAAGCTGTTGGCCTTGCTGAGTTTGTTATTTGATCCAAAGAGAATGGACTGTTTTACCCAGGTGTAATAATAGTTTATCAGCGAGCCAGGTGCAGATTCTGCCGAGTTCTGAGCTGAGGGTTTTTCAACCTGTAACTTGTTCTTGTCAGAGACCAGCAGGGCTGAGTCGTCCGCGAACAAGAACAAGTTGCAGTCACAAGCTGACGACATGTCATTTGCATAAATTAGGAACAGTAGCGGTCCTAGTATGCTTCCTTGTGGAACACCACAGCTCACTGGATAACCATATTTCTGGCTGCTTGGCCGAGCAGCTGGAAAAGACAACAATCGACAATTGAATCAACAATTTAGCTCATTTGAACTTGATAATAAAAAAAACTTTAGCTAATTTGCTACTTCTCTAACTTATCCCACTAGTTATCATATTAGCTGAATTCGAGACAAAACCTAGTACAGAGAATATTAGCAATGACCACACCGAGCATTTTAGTCCCCCCACCCAACCCCCTCCAATGTACAGTTTCTTCCCCCTGATTGATTGATTTGATTGATTGAAAACTTTATTAACAGATTGCAGAATGGGTACAATACAGTACGGCTCAATACACACAATTGTTAAGGGGATGCAGACCAGAGAAAGACTTTCGTCTTGTTTACATCAGGGTCCCCCTCAAACTCTCTTTTAGAAACCCTGTCTCTTAAACAGTACTGTTTTTTCAACCTGTAACTTGTTCTTGTCAGAGACCAGCAGGGCTGAGTCGTCCGCGAACAAGAACAAGTTGCAGTCACAAGCTGACGACATGTCATTTGCATAAATTAGGAATAGTAGCGGTCCTAGTATGCTTCCTTGTGGAACACCACAGCTCACTGGGAGGGGGAGGATAGGGTACCGTTTACCTCCACCATCTGTTCTCTCCCCTCAAGGTAGGATTGCATCCAGCTCACTGATAGACTATCAAAACCAATTGCTTTTAGCTTGTCAATCAGAATGGAGTGATTGACAGTGTCGAAGGCCTTTTGTAGGTCCAGCATGACCATGCCGCAGTATTTGCCCACGCCCACCTCTTGTTTGATGTGGTCGTTCAAATAGAGAAGGCATGTGTCAGTGGAGTGGGATGTTCTGAAGCCAGATTGGAATTCGTAGATTAGGGTAATGTACTGTAGTTTATGTAGTTAATTACAAATGAAATATTACAACAAAAAAAGGTTGTACCTCTGTGTACCAATATGAGATTCCAGACTCAGATTGTGATCATTTGGATGTAGTTTAACAACTTTTTGAGTAGTTTTAGTTTGACAAGCTACATTTAGTTAAGATGTAGTTTAACTACTGTGAAGTAGCTAGTAGTTAGGTAAACTACAGTTTTAGAGTAGTTTCCCCAACACTGCCCATATCTGAATACTCTGTACACTGTACATAGTCTATAATTAACTACACATATCATGTAGATAATCAGCCCATTTCACCATCTACACGTGGGTACATTGCTGCTCACCCTGTTTATATATATTTCTTTTACATTTGTATTAGGTTCTTATTTGTATTCCAATTGCATATACTTTCTCCTAGATATGTGTAATTGTACCTGCAATGCTGCTGTGGCCCTCATTTCCTTGAGGTCTGCCCTAATTTCCCAGATGGTGGAAAATGTTCTTATAACAATGAAATACGTATTATCTGTGTGATTCAACATAACGTTTATATTCAGACAAAGTTGTTATTCAGACAAAGTTGTTATTCCGACTGACTAAACAAAGATTGCTTAATCACTCAATCAATGATTTCTGGTAAATGACAAGGGAGAGTGCAAGCGGTCGCTCTGTTCCTGACAGAACCGTGGGGGCCTCTTGCTCTGGCCCTTGTCCCCTGTCTCCCAATGAGTGAGTCGATGAAGTGATGTCGCATCGTACCACACTCTGGCATTATAAAGATCTGTGAATATTGTGTAAGCCCCAGCTGCTTATTTTGACTCTGCAGGGTCAGACCTATTTGTAATTCCGTTTCTTTAAGTTGAATAAAGTCACATATGAAGAATGTCCAATCTCTCCATCTTAAGTGTGCTCCTCCTACAGTGTCCTTTGGACAAATTCTTATCAGGGTTCCTTGGCCTAGAATGTACATTTGGGGGTCCTTGACATTCAAATGTTGGGAACACCTGTGTGAATGAATGAAAACCATTCAACTTCAAAATTGCATCAAAGGAGAATGAGCTTATCTTGTTTAAATTGGCATCAAGTACAAAAGATACGCACATCCCATAATATCTGACGTCATGGCATTGAAGGAGCAGCTTAAAACCACATCAGACTCTTGCAGTGGTGGTTCCGTGATGCTTGGTCTGAAGACATTCCCTCTCAGTCTCTGCCCTCTCATAGGACATGGCTTGGTTTTTGTGCGTATTTGTGTTCCTGGCAGTCGTACTGACTCTGCTGGCCTTACAAGCAAAACTCAGGACATACCTGGAAGGCCAAGGGGGTCCACCTCGCCTCCCTGCGCTCCCCGTCATCGGGAGTCTCTTGAGTCTGCTGCACAGTGCACATCCGCCACACATACTCTTCCAGAACCTACAAGCAAAATATGGACAAACATATTCTCTCATGCTGGGCTCGCACAATGTCATCATAGTCAGCCACCACCAGCATGCCAAGGAGGTCTTGATGAAGAAGGGAAAGATCTTTGCAGGAAGACCCAGAACGGTGAGTGACTGAAGACTTCACTGTATTCTTGTGTTGGCATGAAATTTGTCCAAGATAATATAATAATAACAATAACAACAACAACAACAATAATAATAATAATAATAATAATAATAATAATAATAATAATAATAATAATAATAATAATAATAATAATAATAATAATAATAATAATAATAATTATTATTATTATAATTATAATAATAATAATAATAATAATAATAATAATTATAATAATAATAATAATAGTTTGGATTCACATAGCGCCTTTCATGAAACACAATGACGCTTTACAAAGCAACAAAAAGACAAATTAAATAATCAGAAAAATGATAGTAACAATGATAGACAGGGAGACGACGAGGTCTGGTGGGTTTTCAAGGCTGTCTTAAAAGAGTCCAAGGATGTGGCAGAGCGGATCTCAGCAGGACTTGACCAGGAGCCAATGGAGGTGGATGATGATTTTTGTTGAGTTTGAGTTGCCCCATCTCCATGCAGATTTTATGATGATGATTAGTAGTAGCCACCGTAAAAGTACTTGTGTACAATTTCAATTCCATTATACAGTAGGCTATGCATCATATGAGCTTGATCTTATGTTCATAATGTATAGACCTTGCATGTATTGACATGCTGTTCATTCATACAATTTATGCTTAATCAAGGTAACCACAGATGTGCTCACCAGAGATGGCAAAGACATTGCCTTCGGAGACTACACTACCACCTGGAGGTTGCACCGTAAAATTGTGCACGGAGCTCTTTGCATGTTTGGAGAGGGCTCAGCTTCCATCGAGAACATCAGTAAGTAGTTCCCGATAAACTCTTGAAACGTGTTTTATTATGTCTGAACTAGGGCTGTGTATTGGCAAGAATCTGGCGATATGATGCTTCTCATCAAATTACCTACCTGGGTTCCATCCTAGAGGCTAATCTTTCCTGTGACAAAATGGCATCCAATGTAATAAAAAAAGTCAATCAACAAACTCGATTCTTGTACCGGATCTCCTCCCTGGTAAACAAGAATACCCTGAAGACTCTGACAGGAGCACTCATTCAAGGGTACTACGACTATGCTTGCACCTCATGGTACCAAAGCACCTCAAAGACACTAAAAACCAAATTACAAACATCTCAAAACAAACTAGTCAGACTACTGCTTGACCTGACTCCTAGAACCCACCTCACCCCTGCACACTTTGCCAACCTAGGATGGCTTAGAGTAGACGACAGAGTACAGCAACTTGCAATGGGCCTGGTCTACAAGATACACTACACGACCAAGGTACCCATGTACATGTCAAAATACTTCCCAAAGGTCAGTGAATACCACGATCACAACACCAGAGGGAGCTCCACAAATCATGTAAAACCCAGATTCGGCTCAAACAAGGGACTAAACACGTTTCGCAATTATGCCACAACAATGTGGAACGCCCTACCCAAAGCTGTAAAGGAATGTGAATCACTACCCACCTTCAAAAACACTCTCAAAGAACACCTACGGGAGACTGCAATTCAAAACTGGCCCCTACAAATGTCCTAACCCAGTTGTACAATAAAGACCAAGCATGGCTTTGTCAGTATTCCAATGTACAGCCCCACCCAACCCCACCCCACCTACCCAACCTCCTCCAATGTACAGTTTCTATGTCAAATGTATGTCAGTATTCCAATGTACAGTGTCCCCCCCCCCCACCTCCAATGTACAGCCCCACCCCACCCACCCAACCTCCCCCAATGCACAGTTTCTATGTCAAATGTATATACACTCTTTTTCTGGATTTTTTTAGTATCACAAACAGTACTGTATTTGAAAATCTGGTATGTCATAAATGTATAGATGTAGCAGTACTGTCTATCTGTATGTCGTGTGTGTCATATGATGAATTGAAAATGGGGGACCCTGATGGAAACAAGACGAAAGTCTTTCTCAGGTCTGCATCCTCTTAACAATTGTATGTATTGAGCTGTACTGTACTGTACTGTACCCATTCTGCAATCTGTTAATAAACTTTTCAATCAATCAATCAAACTCACTATACAGGGGTTACCATCCAATATATTGCAATTGTATGATGTTGAAATCTTAGTCAAACTAAAGTCATACTATACTCGTTTTTTTGTGTGTAATCTGTGGAGAGATACAAACGTTTAGTTCTATTTGAGTGCATAACATTGATTTTGTATTAACAAATGTGTAGAAAACAAAGGAAATGGACAGTACATGTATCTTTATCTGCTACAGTGTTGACATTGTACTATATACATTTACATATATTTATTTGACTAATAGTGGAAAACAGTCGCAATTCTGATTATTTATCCTGAATTTCCCCAAGGGGATCAATAAAGGAATATCTTATCTTATTTGTTTAGGGATGGCAAGGATCACAGAGGCCCTTCTGGCTACATCATGAGTGCTGCATAAATTATGTAGTTCAATTAACCAATTATTTTTGATAGACTATTCAAATGTTGATATGGTCTTTCCTTAAGGACCTGGAAAAAGTGCTGTGAAAAATATCACAATATACTGGGCATCATGTTTTGAAATAATATCTTGAACAAAAGTATTACCATACACCATACACACCCCTAGTCTGAGCTCAACATTGCAGGTCATGTCTCTCCTTGTTTTCAGTGTATCTCTACACCCTCTTATTGTTAGCAGTCTCTCTCTCACACCCTCCCCTTCTATCAAACATTCTTCTGTCCTCAATCATAAAGTTACATGTTAAACAGTTCTCTTTCTCTTTCGTTTGCCCTTCCATCCTCTCTCACGTCCTTCCTCTTTTCCCACCTCCCCTCCTTCCTTCTCTCCCTCTCTCTGTTGACACCCCCCCCTCCTCCCCCAGTCTGCAGAGAGGCCCAGGCACTGTGTGACATCCTCTCCGAGTCTGCGTTGTGTGGCGTGGCGTTGGACTTGTCCCCAGAGCTCACCCGGGCCGTCACCAACGTGATCTGTTCCCTCTGCTTCAGCTCCTCTTATTGCCGTGGCGACCCCGAATTTGAGGCCATGTTGACCTACAGCCAAGGCATCATGGATACGGTTGCCAAGGACAGCCTGGTGGACATCTTCCCCTGGTTACAGGTATATATAGACCTTTTTCAGAAGAATTGCGTGGGAAACAGCTCGGGCCCCCAGTGTGTTTCCTCTCGGCTATTGTATCAGCAAACACTGCAACAGGAGATACTTCTTCGGCCAATTTTTTTTATGTTTTATTTTGTCAAGTTTGAGAAGTCATTGCAATGTATAGAACAATATTCAAACTATAGCTACAACTATGCGCTGATATATCAGCAGACAGTCAGTATCGGCCTATATGGGATTTAAAAGGCAAAATTGGTGTTGATTTTATTTTTTACAGCCGACATTTGGGTGATTGTAGAATTGGTATTTTTGTGACCTTGATGCAGGTAGTTCTGCTTAATGTACGACGTGCAGAGTGAACAAAACAATACTGACAACAAGGACTTTTGTTCAAAGAACAAATAGATTTCAGTTAATTTCTCGTTTCATTTGTGTTTGTGTCCTTTATTTTTGAATATAGGAAAAATGCCACTTCATTATCTGAGGACGGGCAGGTTTTGGAGTGGTATTGTTTTGGAGTGGTATCGTTTTGGAGTGGTATCGTTTTGGAGTGGTATGGGTTGGAGTCGATATGGGTTGGAAAAATTAGGATATCGGTATTGGCCTCCAAAATCCATATGGGTGCATCTCTAATGGAAACAACCTCATTCCCAGGTGTTCCCTAACGCAGATCTACGTCTCCTGAAGAAGTGTGTATCCATCAGAGACTCTCTTCTTCAGAAGAAATATGATGAACACAAGGTGGGTTTTCAATGGCCAACAGAGTTTAAAGGTAGAATGTGTGATGCCAAACAGCGACCTGTAGGCAAAAGCCAGCTTGCTGTCGCACTTTGTTTATATTTTTTGTGGTTTGGAGTTGAGTGGGGATAGAGGGGTTGCAACTTGCTATTGTTGGCCACACCTCAGGCTCTGCCAAAAGAGATCTGGAGAAATTCACAGTATAATAAGTTACTATAGTATGTATATTAGATACATAACATTATATGTATATTATGTACACAGTATATCATATAATATATACCTACCTATATAGTAACTTATTTATTATACTGTGAATTTCTCCAGACCAGTCAGCAATGGCAACCCCTTCCTTATCCTCACTCAACTCCAACCCACACATGACACCAAAACAATAAATGTTGGAATTGTATTGCTAGGGAACACAATTATTGATATGAGCAAACACTGCAACAGGAAGTAAACTTGGGTCCATTTAGAATGTTTATGTTATGTTAGAATGTCAAGTTGAAACTGTCCAGAGAGACCTTTTGCCTGTTATTTTTACAATACACTCCTACCTTTTGGGGCTTCCTCATTTACCCCCACCCACCCCTTATCTGCTGCACATCTGACTGCCCCCCCCCCCCCCAGGCAAACTATAGTGACCACATTCAAAGAGACCTGCTGGACGCCCTGCTCAGGGCCAAGCTCAGTGCAGAGAACACCACCACCACCACCACCACCAAAGTCACCATGGAAACAGTGGGCCTTAGCGACGACCACCTGCTCATGACCGTGGGCGACATCTTCGGAGCTGGGGTGGAGACCACCACTACAGTCCTCAAATGGGCCATAGCTTACCTCATCCACCACCCACAGGTACAGGCGAGACATAGCTTACCTCATCCACCACCCACAGGTACAGGCGAGACAGTGTCCCTGATACGTCTTACTGTCTTTTTACTATTATGTACCCTACTACATTGCTGCTATACTTATAATACTACCTATCGTGCTAATATGTCTATACTACTATGCACTCAGAGTGTAACACTCAAGCTTGATACTATTTGAATGCCACTGACCCTTTAGCTGCCAGAGATGTACCCCTCTTGCTGACTTGTTGTTCACAATTTGTCACTTTGGGTAAAAGCGTCAGCTAAATGACTAAATGTAAATGAAAAAGTATCATGGTAGTATGATGGTAATTTAAAGATGCTGTAGATAAAAAATGTATGTAGAGTAATCATAGAAAGAAAATATATATATTAGGCGGGTCCAAAATGAATGTTGTTTAAATATTGCGTGTATGTTTCCCCTCCCTACTTCCCATTTCCCCATGTGGAATGCACCTGATTGGATAAATTACATGTTGGTGCTCTAGTGCGACATCTAGTGGCTGAATGTTATCTATAGCACCTTTATGTACCATTATATAAATAATTTACCATGATACTACCATGGTAAAAGTTATGTATCACCATGGTAACACGTCTGTACTTAGAGGTGACACCAAAGTGATACCAAGTGATACCACCAAAATAATACCATGGAGTAAACCAATTTAAACCATGATACTGATGATAATAGTGTTACATTTTGTGGTCACTAACATCACCATACCATGATACTTTTTTTGTAAGGGGTGTGCGTGTGTGACGCTATATTCTTGCAAAGGGGGAATTATAATTCAAGTGTGTGTGTTGTAGGGGTGGGAATCACCAGAGGCCCCATGATACGATATTATCACGATACTAAAGTCACAATGTTGTAATATCGTGATATTGTCATATATTGCGATATTGCGGTTTAATACCTTTTTTCAACTGCAAATGATGTCCCCAACAGAAAACCTGGTCAACATCTGCAATAGAAATAAATATATATAACACCTGTTTTATCTAATAAGATCACGTTTTCAGTTTGTTCACCTCCCTCCTGTTCTCCAGTATGTTCTCTTCTTCATCAGTGTATTGATATATCAGCATGCAAAATATCGCGATATATGGCTGTATCGATCCCTATAGTTTGTTGGGCAGGTCAGTCTATGAGTCCGTTCAACATATGAAGCAAAAACATGGAGTGCTGCAATGGATCAAAAAAATATAACAATGGGGCGGCTAGGTGGTGCAGTGGGCAAGGCGCTCACCACCAATGCAGGAGACGCTGGGTTCGAGCCCAGCTCTCCGCATTGCTATCAGCTTGGCTGGTCGTTCATACTAATACAATTGGCAGTATTAGGGGGTGGGAAGCTGATGGGTGGGGATCGGACGTTGTGGACAGCGACTCCTACAGGTCGGTTGGTGCGCCTGCGCAGCAGAATCAGGAAGCGACGGGGGCGGCGTGCCCTCCAAACGCAGACCCCCGACGCTGAGAGATCGCGCTGTGCAGGTGAAAAGATGCGACTGCTGCTTCCTCGAGTACCGGAGGGGACACGTGATGTAAGGCTTAGTCCACATTGCAGCCGGCTTGTGGGAGGCATGGCCTAACAGCGTTTGAGACAGGGGAGGGTAGAATTGGACGATACGAAATTGGGATGGGAGAAAAATAGAAAATGGGAGAAAAAGTTGATCAAAAAAAAATATATATATATATAACAATGGCAATTTATATACATATATTAACAATTAATATAGATGAAACACAGTGGCTGTCCAGCTTACCTTCAATAGAGGTCCACAGTAGAGGTTGGCAGCCTGAAAGGAATCCGAGGCACTCTGTGCATTAAACCCTTTATTTAAACATGGATTACCAGTACAGTATCTATATTTCTGACACTGTGTGTGTGTGTGAATGAATTCAGGTGCAGAAGTGCATCCAGAAGGAGCTTGATAGTAAGGTGGGGGGGGACCGGACCCCCCAGCTCAGAGACAGAGGCAGTCTGCCCTACCTGGAGGCCACCATCAGAGAGGTGTTACGCATCCGTCCTGTTGCCCCCCTCCTCATGCCCCATGTAGCCCTCTCTGACACCAGGTACGACCGGCCAAACACGTGCACACACCAGGGACGGGACATTTGAAGCCATATCAACATTTTAATATTCTATAAAAAAATAAAAAATCATTGGTTAATTGAACTACATAATCTATGCAGCGCTCATGATGTAGCCTGAAGGGCTCCGTGATCCTCGCCATCCCTAAACAAATAAGATAAGATATTCCTTTATTGATCCCCTTGGGGAAATTCTGGATAATTCAGGATAATAAGAATTGTGACTGTTCCATTATTATTCAAATAAATTTATATATTTTTATTAAATATTTATAAAATGTATGCAAATTATGCACACCACACACACAATATACTTATGTTAGTTTGCTTGGGAGCACATCCCATTGACTTACATGCATTCTCTAACTCCTAACTGCTAAATTGCTGAACCCTCCCTCTAACCCTAAAATGACAAAGGATGAAATGCGTGCACTTTGGACTACTTTTCTTTTGTACTTTGTCTTTGTGAGGATATTTGGTGATCACAAGGATAGAAGTACATAATCCCACCCACACGTACAAATAAACGTGTTGATATGACACCGTCACCAAGCTCAGCTCTCTCTCTCTCTCTATCTCCACAGCATTGGGAAGTTCACAGTGAAGAAAGGAACCAGAGTCATCATCAACCTGTGGTCTTTGCACCACGACGAGACAGAATGGAAAAACCCTGATCTGTTTGACCCCGGTGAGAATCACTCTCTTCCAACATGGCTACCTGTAACCATTGGTAACCACTTTTGAAAGAAAGAAAAAACACTGGAAAAGCATATTTACTGTTCCACTGTGACTTGTTTACAGGATCTATAAAGTTTTGTTTATATCAAACATTGCTTCTTCCAACATGGAGGGGGGGGGGAAATGTCATCTCATGTGGAATGACATACGGTAGCATTTCTATTCATATATTTCTCATATATCAACATATGACAACTGTTGTTTTGCACATAGTAACTGTTGTCTCATCCAAGATGGAGGACTAATAGGCATTATAAACATTCTGTGAAGGGCCTCTGTCAGTTGAATATTATTTGATGCAGTGGGTCATGTGCATATTTTATCATGGAGTTGCTACATTCAACAGCAAGGCAGGAACGTTTGTGATATAAGAAAACTACAACTGTTTATTCTTCAAAGGTATCATTGTGTGGTGGACATTACATTGCATGTGGTATTTTTAAAAGGTCCACTCCATGATATAAATGTTAAACAAATTAACAAAATAGAAAAGGGATGGAGACATGTTTCCATTCTCTAGTTGATTGACTGAGCTCTTAAGGAATAACAGTAGTAGACAGATAAATGAGTTTTAAAACTATATTTCCTTTAATAGCTTTATTTATAACCCCATTATATTTGTAAACATTACAGTACGATAAACCTATGTTTTGATTTATGATGAGGTAAGAACGTTCCTAATAACATATTTCAAATCTAAAAAACAAGACAACAAATTTCAGAATGTATGTGTATATAACCCCAATGTATACTGCTACGATAAGAAAAATCCAGATTGGGCCTTTAAAGGAAAACTCCAACATTTTGTGAAATTAGCTTATTTGCCATCTAACCTGGAGTTAGACAAGAAAATGCATACCTTTTTCTTCTCTGTGCATGCAGTAGGAGTAGGAAGACGTTGGGAACTAGGCTAATGGAGGAACCTACTTCCAGTGACTGACGCTAAGCTAGGCTAACGGTGCGTGTCTTCCTACTCCTACTGCATGCACAGAGAAGAAAAAAGGTATGCATCTTCTTGTCTAACTCCAGGGTAGATGGCAAATAAGCTAATTTCCCAAAATGTTGGAGTTTTCCTTTAAAGCTGGTCATTAGCTCTGTGCCGTGTGATAATTATCTCTCTTTTTGGTTGGAAGGTCGGTTTTTGAACAAGGAAGGGACAGGTCTGGTCATTCCCTCGCCCAGCTACCTGCCCTTTGGGGCCGGGGTGAGGGTGTGTCTGGGGGAGGCCTTGGCCAAGATGGAGCTGTTCCTATTCCTGTCCTGGATGCTGCAGCGCTACACCTTCTCTGTCCCAGTGGGTCAGCCGCTGCCCAGCCTGGAGGGAAAGTTTGGGGTGGTCCTTCAGCCAATGAAATACCAGGTCAATGCTGTGCCCAGGCCGGGTTGGGAGATTGCAGGGAGTGAATTGCAGCCATGTTAAAGCCACAATGTCTCAAGAGCCTGTTTCCACATTCTTCTAGTCCAACATTTCAGTGACCAGTGTAGCAGCAGTGCAGAGATATTATATTGGAAGGTTTTATTGCAAGGCTCCACCTTAAAGCCAATCAAAGAAGCTTAAAGGGGATTTTGTTGGAATAAACAAACCACATAGATTCAACCACTAAAAGTGCTTATTCCAATTATATTCCCTTTGAGCTACTCTGATTGGTTAGAAAGGTGAGCCTCGCCGTGAAACTTTTAAATGGAATAACTCCGCTCTGCTGCTGCACTAGTCAATTAAACTAGTGTCCCTGTTAAGATGTTTGTTTTCAAGCAAAAATTCAAACAATAACATTTGTAATTGAAGATCGTACACATTCTAGCTTTAAAAATGGTCCTCAACTATTAATTACTGTAACATCGCACGGTTGGATGAATGGAACAAGAGAAATAGAGAATCCTATTAAATCCTAGAGAATAAATCCTATGAAATTGTAGTTCTGATACGAATTGCCATACCATTTCAGAGTTCATATTAGAGCCAAGTGGAGACAGGAGTGAATTGAGGTTGACCAGGTTGTCAGCTTGTGACTGCAACTTGTTCTTATTCGCAGACGACTCAGCCCTGCTGGTCTCTGACAAGAACAAGTTACAGGTTGAAAAAACCCTCAGCTCAGAACTCGGCAGAATCTGCACCTGGCTCGCTGATAAACTATCATTACACCTGGGTAAAACAGAGTCCATTCTCTTCGGATCAAAAACTCAGCAAGACCGACGGCTTCTCAGTTACAGTGGGTGACAAATATTGTCACAAGGAAAGATGAAATTACATACCTGCCATGGGTTCCATCCTAGAGGCAAATCTTTCCTGTGACAAAATGGCATCCAATGTAATCAAAAAAAGTCAACCAACAAACTAGATTCTTGTACCGGATCTCCTCTCTGGTAAACAAGAATACCCTGAAGACTCTGGCAGGAGCACTCATTCAAGGGTACTACGACTATGCTTGCACCTCATGGTACCAAAGCACCTCAAAGGCGCTAAAAACAAGATTTCAAACATCACAAAACAAACTGGTCAGACTACTACTTGACCTTACTCCTAGAACCCACCTCACTCCTGCCCACTTTGACTACCTAGGATGGCTTAGAGTAGACGACAGAGTACAGCAACTTGCAATGGGCCTGGTCTACAAGATACACTACACCACACAGGTACCCATGTACATGTCGAAATACTTCCCAAAGGTCAGTGAATACCACGCCCACAACACCAGAGGGAGCTCCACAAATCATGTGCAACCCAGATTCGGCACAAACAAAGGACTAAACACATTTCGCAATTATGTGTTATTATGTATGTTCCACAACAATGTGGAACGCCGTAAAAAGATGTGAATCCCTACCCACATTCAAAACCACTCTTAACACATTGAGTGCCACGCCCCTTCCGTGCCGCTCATTAAACCCATGTAAACATAGTTGTAGTTTGTAGAGCTAAACCTATATTTTATATTATAGCTATGGGTCTAATAACTCCCTCGAGTCTCAGTGAGCAGCTTCTGGTCAACGTGCAAAAACAGATTCTTTTTTCATCCGTACATTTCCGTTTTATACCGTTTTGAATATGAACATAGTCCGGCCGCTTCTGAGCAATTCCAGGGAAAAGACACGAAAACAGCGTTTTTGTGTAATTCAATAAACACGTTGTAATTTTTCGCCTGATTATCGGATCTCCCTGAAATCAACGATAGATCATCATTATTATCCTTCGTCATGCACGCATAAATATTTTTTAAATATATAAACAGGATAATAATAATAACTTTTTTTTTTTTTTTAGGATATGACTGCTGTGCGTCCATTAAATTCATCCGGCCATCAGACATTGTTGCAAGGCTCCCGACAGATACTATAGTACATATCGATCGCTTTATAAACTTAATAATCAATATGATTTCGGCGTTTATTGCGACATACAAACCGGAAATGGACCTAGGCGATCGACGTCCTATACCTGGGATCTTCCACCGCCAGTCTCATTGACGCACGGTAAGAGGAATATAACGTTATTTCCAGCCCAATTGTTTATTCTTTTCACTGCAAACCGATCTGATCAATATATCACCCATACTACATAAAGCATTTACTGACGATCACAGAATTATAAACGACCCCCCCCCCTTTCATCCGTGCATGATGACGCATAACGTATACAATCATGTACAGTTGAATTTTTTAATATACCGCGTATCGGGAATAAACGGCAGTTGATAATCTATATATGCGTTTATGCCTATAACTCACGTTCTATGAATTACTGCAGAAAACGATAAAAACATACTTATATTCTAGAAGGTATTTTTGGAAGAATGAAAAAGTATAACGTTCCTACATCCTGAACGATAGATAATCGATGTTGAATGGGCCATAGTAATGTAAATTTAGCAATACAATTTAAAAAGTTATAGCCCTGCAAAGAAGGTGAACATCTCCATAGGCTTAGAGTGGTGGCAGTGAGGCTACATTGATGGATATAACCATGGCAGGGAATGTGTTAACGATTGTGTGTATTGAGCCGTACTGTATTGTACCCATTCTGCAATCTGTTAAATAAAGTTTTCATTCATTCATTCACCATTTTGTAGCCACACTTCATAGTCTAGTAGGAAGAGGGGGGTATCATGCACCCCCCGGAAATACACTTCTAACCAGACTTTCTAGATTGGAAAAAAGGTGAAAAAAATTATAGGCTATGTTAACAAGTTGTCATTTATATGCAAATTAAGGACACGATTATCAAAAGATCGCAGAAAAATCTGTTAAATATATCTCAGCCAATATTGCAGATAACTGAACAAATGAGGTGTAGACCCATGTTTCGAGGGTCAAAGATCACAATAACACTATCCCTAGAGTGATCACATGTTTCTATGTAAGTAGCCTATGCAAATCTGTGCCGTCAATACAAAATAATCACATTTTTACCAATTAGTTGAGTAGGAAAGCGGATACTATCATGCACCCCCTGGAAATGTATTGTTAACCAGTGTTTCTAGATTGGAAAAGATTTGTAGAAAATCATAGGCTATGTTAAAAATCTGTCAGTGTCCCATGTATCATTTATATGCAAATTAATGACGCCATCATCAAAGAATTAATGTCGCTATTTCAGCCAATATTGCAAATAACTGAACAAGTAGGTTCTAGACTAGGGATGTCCGATATTGGCATTAAAATATGATATCGAAAATTATTGGTATCGGTTTAAAAAAAAGATTTTTATTTATAATTAAACATTTTATTTATTTAACCTTTATTTACCCAGGCAAGCAAGTAAGAACACATTCTGATTTAATTTATTGTCAAAAGTATGCATAATGTGTTAATTCCACAACTAGAGATATGTAATGTTAATTACCTGAAATTATTCCGTTTTGGGGGGGGGGGGGGGGCCCTGCATATATCGGTATCGGTTGATATCGGTATCGGAAATTAAGAGTTGGACAATATCGGTAAAAAAGCCAATATCGAACATCCCTAATCTAGACCCATATTTTGAGGGTCAAAAATCATTATAAAACTATTCCCAGAATGATCACCTGTTTGTGGCGAGCTAGTATGCAAATTAGTGACCAACCTACCTCTCTTCCTGCTGTCCAACCAACCAACCTACCTCTCTTCCTGCTCTCTAACCAACCTACCTCTCTTCCTGCTCTCCAACCAACCTACCTCTCTTCCTGCTCTCTAACCAACCTACCTCTCTTCCTGCTCTCCAACCAACCTACCTCTCTTCCTGCTCTCTAACCAACCAACCTACCTCTCTTCCTGCTCTCCAACCAACCAACCTACCTCTCTTCCTGCTCTCCAACCAACCAACCTACCTCTCTGCCTGCTCTCCAACCAACCAACCTACCTCTCTTCCTGCTCTCTAACCAACCAACCTACCTCTCTGCCTGCTCTCCAACCAACCTACCTACCTCTCTTCCTGCTCTCTAACCAACCAACCTACCTCTCTGCCTGCTCTCTAACCAACCAACCTACCTCTCTTCCTGCTCTCTAACCAACCAACCTACCTCTCTGCCTGCTCTCTAACCAACCTACCTCTCTTCCTGCTCTCTAACCAACCAACATAACCCTCTTCCTGCTCTCTAACCAACCTACCTCTCGTCCTGCTCTCTAACCAACCAACCTACCTCTCTTCCTGCTCTCCAACCAACCAACCTACCTCTCTTCCTGCTCTCTAACCAACCTACCTACCTCTCTTCCTGCTCTCTAACCAACCAACCTACCTCTCTTCCTGCTCTCCAACCAACCTACCTCTCTTCCTGCTCTCCAACCAACCTACCTACCTCTCTTCCTGCTCTCTAACCAACCAACCTACCTCTCTGCCTGCTCTCTAACCAACCAACCTACCTCTCTGCCTGCTCTCTAACCAACCTACCTCTCTTCCTGCTCTCTAACCAACCAACCTACCCCTCTGCCTGCTCTCTAACCAACCAACCTACCTCTCTGCCTGCTCTCTAACCAACCAACATAACCCTCTTCCTGCTCTCTAACCAACCTACCTACCTCTCTTCCTGCTCTCTAACCAACCAACATACCTCTCTTCCTGCTCTCTAACCAACCTATCTACCTCTCTGCCTGCTCTCTAACCAACCTACCTACCTCTTTTCCTGCTCTATAACCAACCAAACTACCTATCTCCCTGTTGGTTAGAGAGCAGGAAGAGAGGTAGGTTGGTTAGTTGGTTGGTTAGAGAGCAGGAAGAGAGGTAGGTTGGTTGGTTAGAGAGCAGGAAGAGAGGTAGGTTGGTTGGAGAGCAGGAAGAGAGGTCGGTTGGTTGGTTGGAGAGCAGGAAGAGAGGTAGGTTGGTTGGTTGGAGAGCAGGAAGAGAGGTAGGTTGGTTGGTTGGAGAGCAGGAAGAGAGGTAGGTTGGTTGGTTTGAGAGCAGGAAGAGAGGTAGGTTGGTTGGAGAGCAGGAAGAGAGGTAGGTTGGTTGGAGAGCAGGAAGAGGGGTAGGTTGGTTGGTTGGAGAGCAGGAAGAGAGGTAGGTTGGTTGGAGAGCAGGAAGAGAGGTAGGTTGGTTGGTTGGAGAGCAGGAAGAGAGGTAGGTTGGTTGGTTGGTTGGAGAGCAGGAAGAGGGGTAGGTTGGTTGGTTGGAGAGCATGCACACAAGAACATATACTGTACATACATGCACTCACAGCAAGAGGGTACATCAATCTGTGCACGCACACACACACGCCTGTTACTGGTTCCATGCAAAAACTGACATCCACATTTGTGTGTAACTGAGGTAACTTCTTACCTTGTTTGTTTGGTGGTTGAATTTACCTAGGGAAATAGAGTTGTCATTGGCAAAGATGCTGAACAGACGTATTTACCTTATTACATACATGTAGACCTATATAAGAAATGGCATTGAAAGCAGCACTCTTGTATATAAGCATGACAGACCACTTCAGAAATTGTATTACTATATATAACGCTCAAAACACGAGTCCACATCTTTTTTTGTTCAGTCATCTACAATATGATGTGTCTTTATTGGTAAAAATGCTTTATTCTTTGTAAAGGTGCCACCAATTTGCATACTAGCTCACCACAAACAGGTGATCATTCTGGGAATAGTTTTATTATGATTTTTGACCCTCAAAATATGGGTCTAGACAACCTACTTGTTCAGTTATTTGCAATATTGGCTGAAAAATTGATGATGGCGTCATTAATTTGCATATAAATGATACATGGGACACTGACATATTTTTAACATAGCCTATTATTATTTTTTTATCTACTTTTTCTCCCCATTTTCTATTTTTCTCCCATCCCAATTTCGTATTGTCCAATTCTACCCTCCCCTGTCTCGAACGTTGTTAGACCATGCCTCCCACTGGTCGGCTGCAATGTGGACGAAGCCTTGCATCACGTGTCCCCTCCGGTACACGAGGAGGCAGCCGTCGCATCTTTTCACCTGTACAGCGCGATCTCTCAGCGGCGAGGAGTAACGCGTGGGAGGCTCACGCTGCCCCCGTTGCTTCCTGATTCTGCTGTACAGGCGCACCAACCGACCTGTAGGAGTCGCTGCCCACAACGTCCGATCCCCACCCACCGGCTTTCCCACCCCCTAATACTGCCAATTGTATTAGTATGAACGACCAGCCAAGCCGGAAGCAACGCCGAGAGCTGGGCTCGAACCCAGCATATCCTGTGTTAGTGGTGAGCGCCTTGACCACTGCGCCACTTAGCCGCACAGCCTATTATTTTCTAATCTAGAAACACTGGTTAACAATATATTTCCAGGGGGTGCATGATAGTATCAGCTTTCCTACTAAACTAATTGGTAAAAATGTGATTATTTTGTATTGATGGCACAGATTTGCATAGGCTACTTACATAGAAACATGTGATCACTCTAGGGATAGTGTTATTGTGATCTTTGACCCTCGAAACATGGCTCTAGACACATCATTTGTTCAGTTATCTGCAATATTGGGTGAGATATATTAAACTGATTTCTTTGCGATTTTTTGATAATAGCATCCTTAATTTGTATATAAATGATACATGGGACACTGACAACTTCTTAACATAGCCTATAATTTTTTTCACCTTTTTTTCAATCTAGAAAGTCTGGTTAGAAGTATATTACCGGGGGGTGCATGATACCCCCCTCTTCCTACTAGACTATCAGTGCAGACTGCTATATTATGTTGATGTAATTCTTAAGTGTTGAGAATCCCTATCCAGGAAAGGTGAGATCTAATAATCTAAACAAGGTGGCAAAAATCTCAGCAACCTGGAAGAACCTGTGATGGTGAAAATCTAACACTATCTTGCTACCAATCAGACATTCCCTGATAAGACAGTTTTTTTTAACCTATGATGATGATGATGTATGTTGTAATGTTATTTAGCAATGTTGTATATTTTAAACTTTTTCTGTCTGGTTGATAAATAAAGAGCAGGAGACTCAAAGTTGTTACCTTTATTTGCTATATAACAATGTATATTTTCCCTGATATTGTACTAGTGAGTTATGTATTTTACCAGCATTTACATAAGAATAGCCCACAACAGTAGGGTGTTAACGGGTATCCAGTGTCTCCTCCTCCTCATAACCATTAACCTAAATATACCCAATTACCACAACCCCAGAATTATGACAGTTGAATTTGTGAAAAAGTTGACTTATTTATATGCATATCAAAAACTGTACAAACGACAACCAACAACGTAAGTTATCATCCATATTCTTTTAATAACAATTTGTAATTTATTTTTGTTTAAATATAAAACATGACCAAGAAACAGAAAAATATATTTTCATTTGGCAGATAAGAGACCATACAGTATATACAAAAAAAAAACATAGCACCAGAGGCTTAATAGCCACTGTTAAATGTAGAAAAGTGCTGAATTGACATCACTTAAATTGTTATGTTCAATCATTATTGGAGAATATTTCATCCAGTGCTCTGCAGTTTTTGGTTTCATTGACGGCTTTACCCGTTTCCAAATTTTACAGTCAATCTTTGAGCTGGAAATGTCATAATTGGAATACTCCTCCAGGTGCTCCCTTTGCGTTAGTTATTCATGTATACAATGGATAGTTTCGGCCAAGCAATCAGATTGGTCAAACGGGTGTTTCAGCCATGCCCGACAGTCCTAATAAAGCACAGCAAAATTATCGCTGTGCAAAATTATATTGGTTGGGTTGCCAAGCAAACTATTCATGGTAACCAGAGAGCTGGCCTTTTCCTGGATTTCACTCTTGCTACGTTAAACAAAAAGGTTTTCAGGTAGCACAGGTAACTGCTGTGTAAAGCCGTAATACCTGGGAGGGTTGTCCTGTGATTATGGGCACTTTGCTGATGCAAGCCAGACTTGGCTTCACCTGGCACCACCAAGCAGCATCAACATCACAGGCCCTCCTGGTCATTTTTTGCTATAAGAAAACAAGTTTGTGCAGAGTATCTCATAATCAATATTCTCCATGGCAACCATTTAGGTTGTATGCAATTAACATCTTCATGGGCAGTACATTATTCAATCGTCATTTAATAAATCTGCACTTCAACACAATCTCTGGGACAGACTTGGCTCAAAGTCTTAAAATCAACTCAATCATAGCTCAGATTATTATTTTATTATTTTCAACACTAGCCCCATTTCTTACTTTCCATTTATGTTGACCAGTAGAGTCCTTTCTCAGCACAATCCATGCTGTTCCTCATATTAGCTCCAGGTAGTTAGCCACAACCAATGCAAAGTAAATGGTAAGCTCCCGTCTGAACAAGCTGACTGAGGCTCTGTGAAATTTACTCCACTGCGCACACAAAATACATTTCAGCTAGCCCCACACAGACTTAGTATTGGCTTGTGGCTAACTATCCAGAGCTAGTATGAGCTACCAATAACTATCCAGAGCTAGTATGAGCTACAAAATCAACATTATCATTGGCAAGAAATGGGGCTAGAGTTTATATATATATATAAAAATAAAGTATCCCTGTAAGGTCTAGGTAGGGTTGATTCATCACATGCTTTTGGTAGAATTACAAGGAAGCACCAACCCCGCTTAACATCATTTGTGACACAAAAAAACCCATATGAAATCAGTTAAAGCACAGTGGTGAATGAACTATACAGCATGTATTAAAAGAGTTACTCAGAAATCTAGCGTCTGTCAGAGAAGACCCCAGATCTAGTAGTTAGTATGTCACCTACTAATTTGCCTGGATATTCTCAACTAAAAAGCTACATAAAGGCTAATCATTATGGCACAATGGACATCACAAAAGAATGCATATAATAAAAGCATTTTTTTCTTCTTTAACACACACACACATTTTCTGTGTTGCTTCTGTGCTATGAGAACTGGAGACAGTACATACAGATATTAACATAGTTACACAGTGGCAGGCGTATTAAAAAAAACTAACAAATCAAATCATACACACAATTGTTAGTCAAACATACAAAACAACCCGTGAGCACCAAAGTTACATTATTGCATTCAACTACTGCGCTGCAGTTTTATCTTAAATTAATACTTACTTTAGTGATGCACGATATATCGGCCGCCGATATAATATCGGCCGATATGGCCGTTTTCTTTACACGTCGGTATCGGTCCGATATCAAGATAGGACGTTTATAAAAAAAATAAAAATAAAATCAATTTTTTTTCTTCTTTACATGTTCTGGCCTTAAATAGTTTCAAAATATCAGTCATTTCTGAAAATAAGTTACAAAAGTAAAAAGAAAATGCGTTTTGGAAAATAGCTCTTTATTTGATTATCATAAAAAAGTGTTTTCTATACAGAGAAATTTACCGACATCTGTAAATATCGGTATCGGCCAGAACAGCAATATTAATATCGGTTATCTGTATCTGCCACAATTTTCACATCGGTGCATCACTAACTTACTTATTGGCAAATAATCTCTTTGATCAACTTGCCATTATGAGGTACACCCACTTAATGGGTGGGAAAAAAACTCCTTTCATCTCATCCAAATTAAACTTTTATATATTTTGTTATGAACAACGTCGTTTCCATCATGAGTTATTTAAGAAAATACTATGTACAAGGTAATTTCTTTCCCACATAAAATACACCATAAAATGGAAATGACATAAGATATATTAAAAGAAAAGCTTCTGGAAATGACCAGCTATTTATGTTAAGAAGCATCATGTCGAATTTGGTGGCAGTAACTATAAAAGGTGAAAAAGGGGAATATGTCATTGAGAAAATGGACGTTAACATTTGTTCAGTAGCTTGGTTTACATTATGCAGCTTGTACAAAAATGTGAAAAATGTAATATTTATAGTTGCTTTTGACGATTGTTTTATGAAACTACAGTAGTTGGAGGCAAAATATGGTAATATCTCCAGATTTTCCAGTCAAGCCAAAATCACCATTTTCAGTGGAGCCTTGTATCCATATAGCATCTTTTTTCAATTGTTCCCAATGAGGTGCATGCGAGCACTTCACCTTTTTTATGTGTCTGCTTCACTTTTTAAGTTGGAAACATCTGAACTTTTCCGAAAGGTGCTGCTGTCCTGCCAGCACCGTTCTGCCAGAGAAGGCACTATGTGGCCACAGCCCTGAGTTTCATCATTGTGCATCCAGTACTTACTGCGCTATGGTGCCTGCTGACACTTTAGTTTGAGAACACAAATTGCAATAACCAAAGACTGTAATTTGATAACGAGGCATTCCAATGCAACTCCTATCGATTTCGCCAAAGATAAATTTTACAGGCATTTGGCACTTGGTGCTCATTTTGTACCCTTCTTATAGCATTCAAATAAATAATTTAAATATTAAAAAGGTCCCCTATTGTAAAAATGGCCTTTTCAAGCAATGTGGGGTTGTACCAACACTGATAAAATGTGAAATCTGTACTAAGTCCCGTTTCTGCAGTTCAGCTGAGACAAGAACGCCCCCCACTGAAACAAGCCATTCTGAATTGACTCGCTGTGTGACGTGAAGAGGCACTGATCTGCATACCTCAGCCACTACTGTTGTTATAGCCACCGCCCACAATCAACTGTGATTCGAGGAGTTAGCATAACGTTGAAATTATGAGCAAAATGGGCAAGCAGCGAATACGTCCTTGCACTCGTTTCCTAATAGTTTCCCAATGATATCGTGCTCCACAAGCAATGGGCCAGGGCAGTGGCAGTTCTTGGGCTACACGCTGTTGTTCAGGAGACTCAGCCGCGGCTGAGATGAGACTTGCTTTACCAGCAGCGCTTCTCTCCTCTTGTGTCTCTCCCTCTCACAGAAACACAAGACTGTAGTTACACACACTCACACACACACACACACACCCAGAGACGGAGCGGGTGTGTGTGCGCTTTGAAAAGGTTCCTCCATGCTAGCGTATCTGCCAGTGCAGGTGGGTGACTGTCAGTCAAAGCGCATTGCGAGTATGGGCGGAGCCAGCCAAAAACAGCTTGTACTTTGGAAGGGGAGAAAGTGGTGCACCAAAGTACTTGATTAAAAATACAAAACAATGAATTTTATTGAAAAAAAAACATACAGATGTGTTCCATAGACTCACAGGAATTGTGTAAAATTGCCCAAATTGTGAACAATTGTGGACCTTTAACTCTTTGACTGCCACGCTGTTTTTCTATCCGTACTCTATGGCGCCAGCGTTTTTTGACCATTTTCACAATGTTTGCAGACCCATCGTATATTCTATATTATAGTTATGGAGACAATAGTATGGCTCATTTGAAAGGAAATATGTATACTCCAACAGGGGGAAAAAAAACAGTTTAAAAATCATCCCGTTTCAAAATAATCCAGTTCAGTTTCCTGGAACGCGAGATATGACACGTTTTGTGCGCATTTCATGCGGGTTGCTCGCCTCCTGCCACCTATATTATTTCCAGGTCAAAAGGTAACATGACCATAGTAGAATGATTGTCAAACCATGGGGGGTCCCTTCGCGGAATCGTTTTCTGATGCTGGGATCCTTACAAAGGCATGTTTTATGATGGGGTTCGGTAAAATAGACGTTACCTTTGTCAGCAGGTCCACCAAAACCTGCCCACTCTTGCTCCGAAGTGGCTTGGGTCAGAACAATAAATAACATTAGTTGGCCCTGGCAGCACCCAACAGATAACGTTATCATTACATCCAAACAGCCTGTTTGAAACTACTAGAATCCAACATAGTCTGGTGAAAATGCACCTTATGCTATGGATGGATCATCACCGTTTGTCCTCTTCATAATAATCTCCAATAGTTTGCTCGTCTAGGTGATCGCCATTGCCGAACGTTAGTTAGACCTAGTCTGGAGTGCTCTCAACTCTGGTGTCGGCGACTACGGCGGAGCGGTGAACAGATGTTACATGCTCGGCCGGTTTGACTATAGTATTTTTATGATTTACCAGAAGTGCAGAGTCCAATGTAGTCTGGTGAAGACGCACCTTATCATCCATAAGTGTGATCGTTTTGTCCTCTTCATAATAATCTCCAATAGTTCGCTCGCCATTGCATAGACAGTCCGCAGGCTAGTGGCTACGACTCTGGCCAGCAGTGAGTGAGCAACCCCCTTCCCCACAGTAAACTAGCCCAGTTCAAAAAGTAGGCAATACTGCCACCTATCGAGATTTGATCGTCATTTCAATTCCAATTCACACACAGCTCACACAAGAAGGTCCGGCGGACTGTTTAGAATATAATAATTGGAGGGGAAAAAACGAGTATTTACGTTTTTGGCGTTCAATGAGTTAAGACCTTCCCAAGACTATTTCATGCTTTTAATTAGTAAAAGTAAATTTAAGACTTTTAATAGCTTTTCTGGTTTGCTCCCATCCCCCGATGTAGTGGTTACACCAATTCCCTTCCTGCTGCACTGTCACTGTTGCAACAACCAGGACTCATACCCCACTGGTTTCCCACTCGCGAACATTGACAATAGTGTTCGTAGGGACGACTGACCGAGGTGGAGGTACCGCTGGCGGAAATTTAACATGGGTCTCTGCAGTGATACGTGTAAGACATTTTAAGACTTTTAGGACCCACCAGCCACCCTGTAGCCGAAAGAAAACAAAATGCAGCTAAGCTAGCTAGTTTGTACCGACCACTAAACAGATAGTGTGCACTAGCATTAGCATGCACTGCAGCGCAGTAAAAACTGGACAGACAAGGATGAAACTAACCAATCTGAAACCAATCTTGTCATCTCCTGTCATAATGGCGAGTTGATCAAAGGGATTATTCGCCAGAAAGTTGGTGTACTCCTTTAAGACTGTAGTTACTGGATTACCTCAGAGACTGTGGATCTGGATTCACGCGTGTGTCTGTATCTGCATGGCTGTGTGTTTCTGGATCAGTAATATGGATATCAGTGTTGGTCTGGAGACCACAGCCATCATCATCACATGGCTCTTCCTCCTCTTCCTCTTGTCCCAGAAACCCTTGCTGTTCCCACAATTCCTGGCTGTCGCACACTTCGATCCCAGAGTCACCCGTGAAACGCCGGTACCTGCCCGGCGTGTAGTCTTTGTTGCTGGAGGGACTGTTCTCCAGCTGGGTCTGTGTCGACTCTGGAGCTGCAGTGAGGGGAGTGTCTGGATCTGGAGGTGTGGTGGCAGGCTGAGGGGGCGGGACCTGAGGACTCTCAGGTGGATGAGGGGGTGGAATCGCAGACTGGAGAGGGCTGTAGGGAGGGGGAGGTGTGGCCGGGCGGTCGACAACTTCCTCGTAGGCAGGCAGCAGGTAGTCTGGCAAGAATCCTGAAGAATGGGTTAGAGACGGAGACACATTCAAATTGACCTTTCTCAAGCCCCGCCCTCTTTTCCTCTATCCTCCAATCACAACTGTTGCCTCAAACTTTTGCTTCCCTTGGACAAATTCAACAAATGCACAGAAATCACAGACTTAAGTCACCCTTTGCTTTCCTGTACTAAATATAGTAGTATATAGCTAATAGGGGTTGGGATATTATAGTGGTAGAAATTACAAGACCAGTGGAAATTTGTGCCAAGGTATAAATGTACCAATAATGCTTCTACCAGCTGGGTGCACCAGTAATTGTTGACCATTAGCTACATCACTGTTGTTGCTATGAACAGTCACTAGCTATAGAGGCACTCCCTTTGCAAGACATTACATTGGAGGAAGAGTAATCAGTGGTACAGTGGTTGCATAATGTGTTGCACCGTGTGAATATGATCCATGACAAGAAAAACGAATTGTTTGTTTTACATCATTACGGTCCTAAATGCTACATATGTTATGATGTGAAATGTTGGCCACGTCGGCCCAAAACCTACAGGCCAATGAGATAATAAAACCTAAAACCAATGGCGGACATCATCCAGGTTTCTCAAGTCCTCCAAATCTGCCCCACAAAGCAACACTGAGTGCACTGCTCACTCACTTAATCAATGGGACTGCATGGCTGCAGCATGGATTTAGTTTATCCCGTCACACTAATAAAGCAGATTTGAATGAGTGAGAGAAAGTTGAAGATACAAAAGTGTTCATCTAGGTCACAAAACTGTGCGTGTTTAAAAAAAAAAAATGCTACATCTGTTTGTATGCTAATCAGTGAATGTGTGTAGTATCTGTGCTAACAGAATGCTAGGTGTGTGTGTGCGCGTAGTATCTGTGCTAACAGAATGCTAGGTGTGTATGTGTGTAGTATCTGTGCTAACAGAATGCTAGGTGAGTGTGTAGCATCTGTGCTACTGCTAACAGAATGCTAGGTGTATGATTGTGCGTAGTATCTGTGCTAACAGAATGCTAGATGTGTGTAGTATCTGTGCTAACAGAATGCTAGGTGTATGTGCGTAGTATCTATGCTAACAGAATGCTAGGTGTGCATAATGTGTGTAGTATCTGTGCTAACAGAATGCTAGGTGTGTGTGTGTACTGTAGTATATGTGCTAACAGAGTGCTAGGTGTGTATAATGTGTGTAGTATCTGTGCTAACAGAATGCTAGATGTGTGTGTAGTATCTGTGCTAACAGAATGCTAGGTGTATGTGCGTAGTATCTATGCTAACAGAATGCTAGGTGTGTATAATGTGTGTAGTATCTGTGCTAACAGAATGCTAGGTGTGTGTGTGTACTGTAGTATATGTGCTAACAGAATGCTAGGTGTGTATAATGTGTGTAGTATCTGTGCTAACAGAATGCTAGGTGTGTATAATGTGTGTAGTATCTGTGCTAACAGAATGCTAGGTGTGTGTGTGTACTGTAGTATATGTGCTAACAGAATGCTAGGTGTGTCCTTACTGAGATAGAGAGGTAGCTGCGTGTTGTTGTGAGCCTCTCTGTAGGCGATGAGGTTTATCTCGTTCTGACGCCGCTGCTGCTGGAAGCGCTGTTTGGAGCGGCGGTGCTGACAGATACAGCAAAATGTCAGGATGATGACCAGGGCCCACACCAACCAGAACCCTACAGGTAGAGAGCATACAGATGACGACCAGGGTCCACACCAACCAGAACCCTACAGGTAGAGAGCATATAGATGACGACCAGGGTCCACACCAACCAGAACCCTACAGGTAGAGAGCATATAGATGACGACCAGGGTCCACACCAACCAGAGCCCTACAGGTAGAGAGCATATAGATGATGACCAGGGTCCACACCAACCAGAACCCTACAGGTAGAGAGCATATAGATGACAACCAGGGTCCACACCAACCAGAACCCTACAGTTAGAGAGCATATAGATGACGACCAGGGTCCACACCAACCAGAACCCTACAGGTAGAGAGCATATAGATGACGACCAGGGTCCACACCAACCAGAACCCTACAGGTAGAGAGCATATAGATGACGACCAGGGTCCACACCAACCAGAACCCTACAGGTAGAGAGCATATAGATGATGACCAGGGTCCACACCAACCAGAACCCTACAGGTAGAGAGCATATAGATGACGACCAGATCCACACCAACCAGAACCCTACAGGTAGAGAGCATATAGATGACGACCAGGGTCCACACCAACCAGAACCCTACAGGTAGAGAGCATATAGATGATGACCAGGGTCCACGAAGACGGTCAGCACTAAATGCTAAATTCAGTTGCTACTTGCTAGGATGTTGCTCTGACATCATCAGGCTCTTTGTGAATGTTATGTCACTCAGGACTCAGGAGTTGTGAATTTGAGTTCCGCTCTGCACTTCTGTGGTTAAAGCTGGACTATTAACTTGGTTCATATGCACACTGAAGCAAATGTCCTGTACCAAATGTCATGTACCGAATATGTGTACCGAATGTCCTGTACCAAATGTCATGTACCGAATATGTGTACCGAATGTCCTGTATAGAATAGGTGTACCGAATGTCCTGTATGAATAAGTGTACCAAATAGGTGTACCAAATGTCCTGTACCGAATATGTGTACCAAATGTCCTGTATTAATAAGTGTACCGTCCGTTAGACCCCTAATTAGGTGCTGCATCCCTAATAGTTAATGACACACTCATACCCAAACATGGATCATATATACAGGGCTGTACGCTAAGCTTTTTCACTAGGGGCACACTTGCCCCTAAATGAGAAATTTAGGGGCAAAAAATATTTTTTAGGGGCACATTTTTAAATAACAATTTTACCATTATTTATATCGATTGTTTTTTATTTAAAAAAAAAAGAAAAAAAATTATTTTATATAATTTTTTTTAATAAAATATATATATTATATAATCATACTTGTAGTTGTATTATCTGCGAGACATCGCCACCACGCAACAAGTCAAAATGCTCGCTATATGCAACCAGCTCCACTGTCTGTGTGTACTCGAGTAGCCTCCAGCTACGGCCAGGATTCTCCGGAGCTGCAGCTGGACCCTATACTGTAGCCTCCAGCTACGGCCAGGATTCTCCGGCGCTGCAGCTGGACCTATTGACTATATTCAGCGTGCCCTCAGCTCGAATACGCATCGACTCAGTGTTATAAGACATTGATATCAGGAGCTATCTGAACTATTTAGTTTAATGGGACGTTTCGTTTTGAACAGTAAGCTAACGCGAGCTATCATGCACTACTAGACTTGCTGGAGGCGCATTTGTTGATATCAGTAGCTAGCCGGCTGGCAGGCTCACCGAGGTCCCAGTGTCCCACTAGAGACTAGTGTTTACAACAGCCACGGGTGCGGGAGCAGCAGACGCCGCAGCTCTCTCCGTGTGTCTGAGTTCAGTTCAGTTCGGCTCACTATAGGAGGTCGAACGCGTCGAAAATATGAAGCAATACTAACTTTACTTTTCTTCATAGTTAAATCAGACAGTCAGCCAGTCTATCAGAGTGAGTGCTCAGTCGATTGTTCCCGCTGATCATACCTGCTGAGTGCTCACTGCTTAGCTCGCGTGAGTGGCGTCATCACACGCCTTGGATAATTTAGGAGTGAAATGCGAATGCAAGGCTTGAAAGCACTACTCGCAAGCCCGCCCCCAGATAATATTTACCAATCGCAACGGCCAATTAAAGGGGCAATTTGCGACCATCTCGTCGCAGTGTACAGCCCTGATATATATATTCAAATATATTCTCTTAACACATTAAGTAGTAATGGAGGAGAGAGGTTTCAAGCACCCCCCCAGCGGTTTCAAGTAAGCCTGAACACACACACACATTTCAGGGCTCTGAAAAACACTTCCATTTGGATGATCCACTCAATGAAAACTACACAGCAAATCATGAAGTGCTCTCTTAACCTTAAAAGAACAGTAAGCTGAAATGGTCAGCTACAGCAGTCAAGACGTAACATGAGAGATGGGCCAGCCTCCCAACCTCTGGTCGAATGACTGGTAAACAAGTCCAGATATATTATAGAACTCACTGGTCCAGACAAACAACACTTGTCACAGGGCTGTTTCTCAAGTCTAGACTCCGGGCCATGGCTGTTTATCAAGTCTACTCACCCAGCCTGTATTTATTCAACCCTTCAGTATAATTCTATGTCATTGGGATCGCAACCCTGTATGTGCTGGGGAACTTTAAACTATCCATCTGACTGATCATCATTTTTACTGTTGACGGATAACAACTGAATTAGGTGAAGGATTAGAAGTAGGGCTGGGCGATATAACGATAACGATAAATATCGCGATATATTTTAATAATCGATATCGAATATTGAAATTAAAAAAAAATCGAAAAATCGTTTTTTTTTTTTTTTTTTTTTTATACCTGCAACAGGGCAGTTTTAAAACCAGAGACAGTGGACAGACTTGTCTTTCTTGCCTGCAACTTAAAGTAATGGCTTTGCTTGTCCAAATGACAATACTGACAAAATTCAGATTTCTTTTTCTCTTGTCCATTTATTTTGTTTGCTTTCTAATTTAAAATACATTTTGAAACCGTCTGTACACAGTAGGCTATGTGTGCTAGCAGAACTAGACTCCAGTCACAAGTCACAGTGCACATGTGCGGTGGTTTGTCCACCAAAAAAAGCGCCAAAAGATCGAAAATAAACTAGCAGAGCCAGAACTGTTCAACTCCTCTGGAGCCACAGCCAGCAGAGAAGCCGGTTTACTTTAGCTTTTAAACCAGCTGCAGCCTGAGAACTGGAGTGTGAGGGGATGTAACACTAAAGATGGCGGCAATGACAAAGAATTGCTGCAAAATAAACATACATCTGTTGTTAAAAATACACTTATAACAATTCGATAATAATCGATATCGAGAAATAAAATAAAATTATCATATCGTTATCGCGATATGATTTTTTTCCATATCGCCCAGCCCTAATTAGAAGGCATCCAATGGGCTTTTTGACCACTAGTGCTATAAACTGGTGCTATATAAAACACAGGACAAAAAGGGTCCCTGAACATTGTGTATCACGTGTTCTTCCCAGCATCATGTGCACGAGGACACACAAGCAGGCCACCAGCACGGGGTGAGGTCATTTCAGCTTACTTATCTCGATGTGATTTATCTAGAGATATCTACAGCAAGAATTTTAGGTGTCAATGAAGACAGCATCGCAATCTGGTTAGAAGTGGTGGAGAGAATAAAGGTTAGCATATGAATTGTAATCCTTGGTTAGAAGCGAAATAATGGATGGATTATCCAAGGGGGGTCCTGGGGGGGGGGGGGAGAAGAGCGAGTAAGAGCATATGTATGTATTGTATTGCAAGTATAATGTATATATCTCGTAAACTACATTTATATTGATTCAAATATTGGAATGTATAATCCTGTGATTTATTCGGGCGGCTACGTGGCGTAGTGGGCAAGGCGCTCACCACGAATGCGGAGACGCTGGGCTCGCCTGTTCGAGCCCAGCGCTCCACATTGCTTTCAGTTTAGCTGGTCGTTCATACTAATACACATTGGCCGTATTAGGGGGTGCGAAACTGATGGGTGGGGATCGGGCGTTGTGGACAGCGACTCCTACAGGTCGGTTGGTGCGCTTGCGCAGTAGAATCAGGAAGTGTCGGGGGCAGCGTGAGCCTCCCACGCGTTACTCCTCGCCACTGAGAGATCGAGCTGCGCGGGTGAAAAGATGCGACTGCTGTTACCTCAAGTACCGGAGGGGACTTGTGCTATGTATGACTTAGTCCACATTGCAGCCGGCTTGTGGGAGGCAAGAAACAGCGTTCGTGACAGGGGAGGGTTGAATTGGATGATACGAAATTGGGATGGGAGAAAATATAGAAAATGGGAGAAAAAGTGGATCAAAAAAAATCCTGTGATTTATTGTGGATATTTACTGTAATGCTTGTGTGTCTAGTTTTATGTCATGTCAAAAAAAAAAATCACACGAATATTCGAAATTATGAAACACAGATTTTCAAATAGCACTTCTGCTAGAAAGTCCCATCCCTTCTGTTGGATACCTTTAACTATATGCACATGGACAGTTGGTGCTGGGTTAAATTCTGTTGGATACCTTTAACTAAATGCACTTGGACAGTGGGTGCTGCTGAGTTAAGTGCAGAACTTAGAAGTAGAACCTGCACACTGTGGTATAATTCAGACTTCTTGATTGCATTTATAACAACTGAATTAGGCCCCAAGTAAACAAATCCTAAATAATCTACTGTAAGGAAACGTCAAGTAGAGGAAGCGTTCCCCCATGTAAACCGATTCATGGTGTTGTCAGTTGCTTTGGAAAATGAACATTGGCTTAACTAGTGTTGCACTAGAAAGGTATCGCAATACCCTGCCATTAAAAACGCTACAATGCCCTGTTTTATTAGTACCGGTACTTTGACAGTGTTTTAATAAGAGTTGCGGGGCAGTGTGTGTGTGCAGCAATCTGCTTACACTCAGGCATGGCCATATAAAATATATTTGAAATGCTTAGAGGCTAAATGGGGAAGCATTAGTAATACAGTACAGCTGCCGCTACTGAAATCATCAAGTCATTTCTAGCGTTAGTTGGCTGGATCCTCGACCTCGTACTGTCATAATAATAATAAATTCAATTTGTAATACACTTTATATTTGTGACAATCTCAAAGTGCTACAGGAGATAAAGATAAAAAATTAAATGAACAAAAAACAATTAAAAGGAATAAAACATCCAATGAAATGGAAGAAACATACAGATCGAAATCTAATATATATATATATTTTTTTTTAAGTCATAGTAGACTTGTTCTTGGATAATTGCTCAAACTGTACAGATGACAGTGTACCTTTGCTGAATCTTGCCTTGCAAGTTAAACAGTGGACTCCAAGTATTTTCCAAACCGTGCCTCTCAGACATTGAGTAGTAGCAGTTATACAATGGCAAGCGAATATCTCTGATTGGCTGAAACAGTCAAGTTAGCCGTTGTTATTTCGTATAACACACTCCACGTGACCCCAGATCCCTCCCACAACCGAATTACTTTTTTCTTCTGAAATGGAAGTATGAATATCTTTTGAACGAATCCTCCAAAAAAGATACAGTCAACTGGAATATGTTAGTTCGTTGTACATATGTTGGATTATGTAATTGGTTTGTCATGACCCATTGTGAAACAAAAGAAAAATCGCGGACTTATAAAATATATATATATTTAAATGGCCGTCGATATATATATATCGACGGCCATTTAAATATATATATATATTTTTTTTTAATCAGACCATTGGATCTACTTTCTCTGTGGATGGTTGTGAATAAATCTCCATTATGCTTCAATTACTGTGTGTTTATTGTATAGCAATAAGGTTGGGTGAATTGGGCCATTGTATAAAAGCATTACATGACTAATCGATCGAAAGGAGCCGTAGTCGACTGCCAACCTCTTAGTCGAATGCAAACAAATATATATAATAATAATATTTTTTCTTTGAATTTTTTTTTATCATTCTTTCCAAAAGAAAATAGGCCTAGAAGCGTGGCTAACGCTAATGGCATGCATACCAGAGGCTAACTGCCTAAGAAAACAGGCACTGAAAGAGGATTTCACCCATCTAATGAACACACTAGACTATCAAAATATCAAGATGTATCCATCAGTGGACCAATTGCATGCTTTCGCAGAGGACAAGAAGCCTTCAGTCGACTCCTTCAGACATTAAGCACCCCCCACAGCCCAAATGGAATGGAAAAAAAGAAGAAAAAAATTGTCGACTATCAGCTAATCAAAGTCGACTATCCAGATCCTTAGTCGGGGACAGCCCTACATCACTTGAAGTCGTGTGTTATACTCATTAGATCACACCTAGGGGGGTCTAACGACCCTCCGCTGCACGTCGGGCCTAACAACCACCCCTAGGCGTGATGTAATGCTTAATTAGCACGTTGCTAACAACAAAACGAATGTAGCCAACAGAGGGGAGGAGTGAGTACTGTGACTGGATGAGAGCCAGCTGAGAAGGATGCGTTCAAGAATGTATCTATCAAAATAGTTTAACCGAATAGTATTTGATGTCGACTAAAATGCTGCAGAAACATTTACACATGTAGTCGTTTAATCACACACATCCCCAGCAGTCATGTTCAGTTTCAACACAAAACGGTTCTCGACAAGACAAACTGCGATGGCTAAATCCCAGATTCCCAGTCAAGTTAATTTCTACAATAATAATATTAACTAGGTCACTCAGAGAGATGCCTACACCTGTGGGGCAAAGCCTATACCCATCTGGTTACTGCTGTCCGACAGCTGCACACTGCTCCCTCGCCACTGGCATGTTTCTGTTTATGAACCACAATGGTGTACAGTACAAATAATGCAATGCATCACATCCAATTCTACCTCTACAGTCGTGAATGGTCTCTGAATTTCTTTTTATAAATCTCCTGGCTTGGATTCTGTCATTCTCTCCTTCACTCCAAGACTGTGTGTTCTGCCCCTATACTTTAGACCAGCCATCTCTTTGGCCAAATAGCTCAATAGTTCACCTTTAAGCACAATGCTAGATTTCATGGTCATATAGCGAATATTAAATAGGCTACTGAACGTACAAACATGAACTGTTCTGACATGACAGCTCAATATTCATATCGACAGCGAATAAAGAGATTTGCAGGGAAAATAACATTTATAATGCATATGTATTTCACCTAGAATACGAGGCAGACTCAGGCATAAAACGAGTTTCATTACTTGCCCGTCTACTAGGTAGCTGATATCCATTACGGATGTTGAGATGTTACATTTTGGTGTCAAGCTAATTGACTGCCATTCCTTCCAGCAGTGATTCTGGTCCCATGGGGAGGAGATTCTGAATCTTTATAAATGCAAAAAACTGTTAGCAATTGTTCCTCTTCTTTCAATGTGTAATGATGATCAATGTGTAATCTCCATAATGTGACCCCCCCCCTATGGACACAGCAGCACAGCATGAATGAATAGAGCAGAAAAATACCTAGTTAAAAAAACAGAAGAGACAAGAGGACCCGGCCAGGTAACTCACACCACAGTTCATAGTAGTAGCTGCAGCACTGCGTCTCTCCACAGCAGTGGCCTGTTTCACACACGTAGCTCTGGTTGTTTGCCCCCTGGCACACCAGCTTGTTCTGGGAAATAAAACAATACAAAAACAAATTAAAAAAAAAACAGTCAGCCATGCATTATTACAGTAGCTAGAACAGTCAGATATACATTATTACTGGCAACTGTCACTGTTGTCCTGAGCATTCAGGTCAGACGTGCACCATTACAGTTAGCCAACAGCTATCGCTGCTGCAGTTCATTTTTGTAAGATCCTCCCGGTGAGATGGGACATCATCGAGGCCGGGTTACTTTCGTGTTACCTGCGGAACGCCCAGCAAGGAGGACATGACCTCAACACAGTAAGACAATCATGAAAGGAAGAAACAAAAGGAGGAAGAGGAGGGTGAGGAAGGCTTAGGGCTGTTGCTCTCTGCCCTGCTGCAGAAGAGAGTGAAGTGAGTGTCTTGATTCCACTCCTCAAACCCCTCTGGAATTAGAAGCTCCGACACCATGCCAAGGAATGTAAGTAAACAGCCCCCCCACACACACACACTTACTCCACCACTCTCCAGATATGCTCAGTGCTCACTCACGTCAAGCACATTCCTTTCTTGACACCATTGCAGCTCACACTCCTCTCTTCCTTATCAGAAGTGCACACACACACACACACACACACTTTTAAATGCCACACTGTTCCGTAGACACTGGATAATGATTATTTAACCAGTCTGATTTTTATCAGCTTGAAGCAATGTTTATGTCTGGGGCAAATTCATATAATAATAATAAGTAGTACACCAAGCAATATACAGTAATAGACAATAGGTATACATCTATACTGTATCTGTGACTCTGATCTGACCTATTCACTGCTAAGGTATATATCGAGCATACCAAGCAACCAGTAGAACAGGATTCCAATGTTGACACGGTAATTTCATGGAACGTATACCAGGAGTCAGGAGGTTGTTAAAAAAAACAGTTCATAATCCAAATACTTGATTAACGTTATTGTCCCTGTCTGTCGCCATAATGAGTGTGGCCCAGTATATATGGCCTAGTCGTGGCTGCATGGCAGTTTCATTTGAATGATCTCAGCATCCATGTATGTAACTGTAGTCTGAATAATAAAGTTAGAAACCACATGTTCACTAGCCAGCTGTTGTGACCAGCTAGGTGGTGTTAGCTAAAGACAATAAGGCTCAATAGCTTTAGCTGGTTAGCAGCAAGCAAACTGTTAGCGACAGCGTTCGCTTACCTCTTCGATTGCCGAGGCTATTGTTGGATCATCTTGTCCGATGCTGTTCTTTAGTAAACCCATACTAGCGTTAGTTGAACGTGTTGAAAACGAAAATAATCTTCTTCGGCCTTAACCGCTTACAGTTGCAGTTATGGACAGAAACATTTTCCCCAACACCTCTTCCTTCCTGGCCAGAAGCTGCAAAAACAAAACAAGCCAAGTTAGACTTCACCAACTGCACTTTAATCCCGCCCCTTCCTCGCGTCGCAATTGGTCTTTTTATGGGTATATTCATTTCTGCGAGAGCAATTGGCTCTTTTAGCTGTCAACACCGGTTGGCATTGGGTAACTAGCTTGTCATGCCAGCTATAAATACAGTTTTGAAACCTGTTGTGCAGGTGTGTGGTCATTAGCATTGGGCTTTGCTTGCAGTTGAGTTCTCACACGCTCACCTTTTCGAGCTAAAGGAGACTCACTTGGGGGGCAAAGATATCCTACTTTTCTTTTTATCACATGCATGATGGGAATTAAAATCAGCAGCAAGAAATTGCATTAGAAGAAGTCAACTGATGCCATAACTTCTTATGGGATAATACAAATAGACTTACCTTTCTTTTTTAACCAGGGACTTAATTTAAAATGCAGTGGGTGGGGTTTAAAATGTTTTTGGAAGCAGGGAATGCAGTTACACTTTTTAGCCAGTAGATGGCAAGCCTTATACCCAGAACCTTTATTACTGTTTTGGCTAATAAATGGCTTTGCTTCTACCAGGCACAGATCTACACTCGTGCCAGGCCAGCTACCTCTCAACAATTGTACATTATTTTGATACAAAATGTGATTGCCCAGCAGACACTTGTATGATTAGTGCCTACTTGCCCTACATGTACATTTGGTCTCTTCTGCACTACTGTGTGAGGTCTGTCCTTTGATCTCTGTGTGTAATTGTACTACTTGGTCTCAACAACAACCACACCATGTATGATGAAATAATTTAACTGGACTTGAAGAAGTCTTTATTTGTAGCACACATTGCTACATTGTCATGCAGCAAACACACACACATGTAAGATTAATTAATTTATGCAAATGACATGTCGTCAGCTTGTGACTGCAACTTGTTCCTGTTTGCGGACGACTCAGCCCTGCTGGTCTCTGACAGGAACAAGTTACAGGTTGAAAAAACCCTCAGCTCGGAACTAGGCAAAATCTGCATATGGTTCGCTGATAACAAACTATCATTACACCTGGGCAAAACAGAGTCCATTCTCTTCGGTTCAAATAACAAACTCAGCAAGACCGACGGCTTCTCAGTTACAGTGGGTGACAATATTGTCACAAGGAAAGAAGATATTACATACCTAGGTTCCATCCTAGAGGCAAATCTTTCCTGTGACAAAATGGCATCCAATGTAATAAAAAAAGTCAACCAACGAACTCGATTCTTGTACCGGATCTCCTCTCTGGTAAACAAGAATACTCTGAAGACTCTGGCAGGAGCACTCATTCAAGGGTACTACGACTATTCTTGCACCTCATGGTACCAAAGCACCTCAAAGGCGCTAAAAACAAAATTACAAACATCTCAAAACAAACTGGTCAGACTACTGCTTGACCTTACTCCTAGAACCCACCTCACCCCTGCCCACTTTGACAACCTAGGATGGCTTAGAGTAGACGACAGAGTACAGCAACTTGCAATGGGCCTGGTCTACAAGATACACTACACCACCAAGGTACCCATGTACCCAAGGTACCCATGTACAACAGAAGAAGCATTTTGTATAAAAGTATTCTGTACTTCTGTATGACAACTAATAAAGAAACTTGAAACTTGAACTACATGTCAAAATACTTCCCAAAAGTCAGTGAATACCACGATCACAACACCAGAGGGAGCTCCACAAATCATGTTAAACCCAGATTCGGCTCAAACAAGGGACTAAACACGTTTCGCAATTATGCCACATCAATGTGGAACCCCCTACCCAAAGTTGTAAAGGAATGTGAACCACTACCCACTTTCAAAACCACTCTCAAAGAACACCTACGGGAGACTGCAATTCGAAACTGGCCCCTGTAAATGTCCTAACCCAACCCCCTCCAATGTACAGTAAATTACCAAGTATGGTTTTATCAATATTCCAATGTACAGTTTTGCTTGTACAGTTGTACAGTGTCCCCCCCCCCCCCCCCCTCCTACCCAACCCCCCCCCCCCCCCACCCAACCACCTCCAATGTACAGTCCCCCCTTTTCTGGACTCTTTTTGTATCACAAACAGTACTGTATTTGCAAATCTGGTATGTCATAGATGTAGCAGTACTGTCTATCTGTATGTCGTGTATGTCATATATGTTATGATGAATTGAAAATGGGGGACCCTGATGTAAACAAGACGAAAGTCGTTCTCTGGTCTGCATCCCCTTAACAATTGTATGTATTGAGCTGTACTGTACTGTACCCATTCTGCAATCTGTTAATACAGTTTTCAATCAATCAATCAATCAATCATGGGCGACACATAGGAACACACACACACACACGCATTTATTTCCCCCCATTGGGTTTATCTCTTTTTCGGGAGGGGAGCACAGGGAGAATATGCAAACTCCACACAGGAGATACCCCACCTGGGTACCACTACCTAGCAACCCGGGCAACCTGGTCCCCAAGCGGGAATCGAACCCAGGACCTTCTTGCTGTGAGGCGGCAGTGTTAACCACCGTGCTGCCTGTCAAATAAAGGTGATTCCAATTATGACCAATACATTATGAGAGTCGTGGATAAGAGTAGAAAACAAAGCTGTAGTGTAGGCACATTTTAAAGTTGACCAAAAAATACATCAAATATATCTTTATGCCCCCCTCCCCTCTCTCTCTTTTCCTTCCATCTCTCTCTCTTTCCTTCTACCTCTCTCTCTCTTTCCTTCCATCTCTCTTTTCCTTCCATCTCTTTCCTTCCAATATCGCTCTTTTACTTCCATCTCTCTCTCTCTCTCTTCCTTCCATCTCTCTCTGCGCTTGGCAGTTTCCTCTCCTTGGGCAGCAGCCCTTTGAACCTTTCAGACCAGTTCAAGGGAACAAAAGCAAACAAATCACATTGTTCTTTGAGGAATTTTTCTTGTCCACTGCCTTTCATGACCTCTTCTTTTCGGCACTCTCTCCCGCTCCTCATTCAGGGTCCCAAGAAGTCAATGGTTCCTTACTTCCCGGGGCCTGACAAGTCAGGAGGATACACGCTAATCCCCTTAATCTGGCCTTTCTCCCGCGCGCAGCCACAGGGAGAGAGAGCGAGAGAGACCACAGAGAGTAATCCTGTCGGGGGAAACAATAGGATTAAGGCCCCGACCCCGTGAGTGACAATCAGGTATCCGCTGACTGATCTGTCGGAGCCCCATACCTCTCTCTTCTTCAGTGTGACTTATTTTGGCAGGGGGAGAGGGATGGGACGGACGGGGTGGGAGGGTAGGGGGCAGTCTTCCATTGAGTGTCTGCTGGAGGTCCCCTCCACTTTGACAGGTCTGTGGTCCCGTAAGCACCAGGGACCCAGGGATGACTGACAGGTGAGGGCTAGAGCTGGGGGGGGGGGGGGGGGGGGGTGTATGTGTGTGTGTGTGTGCTTTGGGGGGGGGGGGGGGGGGGGGGGGGGTTCTCAGGCCTGTGACATAAACTGGGGCACATACACATGCACGTTACGTACACAATAAAATACTGATACAAGAAGATAAGTGACATATATATATATATATATATATATTAAACACGTGGGTCTACTCTATGTGATGCTGCAATGACTTTTCACACTAATCACAGTTTCACACTAACAGGCAGACATCTCCCAAATGGTTGTTCAGACTGAACTGAAATGAATAAAAGCACCATGTATTGTGAATATGGTCCGTGATCTCTGTTATTATAAATATCATGTTCATGTGCTGCTGGAAGCCCTCATGGATGTGAAACACAGAGTCGTGTGGGCTGGTCCCCCTGCCCTACTGCAGCTCCTCACTATCACACTGGAATCGCTCACAGTAAACAGTAAACATTTAGGTTGACTTTGTTTTGTCTACCTAAATGTTTACTGTGAGCGATTTGTAGTGCCAAATTTCCCTCGGGATGAATAAAGTATTTCTATTCTATTCTATCCTCCACAGACTCAATATGAAGTCAAAAGATTTCATGAATGCAAGGCAACGGACAAAACCAGCGGTTCTCAATCTTTTACATGTCAAGGACTGCCAAGTTGTTGCACAGTAGGTCACAGACCCCCATTTGATGAGATTTTGTCTCAGATTTCTGATCTTATCTGATAAGATTTTAGTTGTTAGATATGACATGACTATGTCCAGAATTCTTTAGCTGAGGTACCAGCGGAGAAAGTGATACCTATGAACAGGACCACTGTATTTTCTCCTAACTTCTTGTGAATTAAATGGTGAATTTAAACTATTCGCATTTTTCTGGGGACCCTCTGGAACCCTCCCAAGGATCCCTGGGGGTCCCCGGACTCCAGGTTGAGAACCACTGGACTAGACTAGGGCTGTTCCCGACTAAGGATTTGGATAGTCGACTATGATTGGCCAAAATTAGCCGATAGTTGACTATTAGTCAACTATAAATAAATTCATAAATAAATACATCTATACTTGTATCTGTGACTCTGATTGCACCTTGCTAGCTGATAGCCCTACCTATTCACTGCTAAGGTATATATATCAATCATACCAAGCAACCAGTAGAACAGGTCATTCCATTTGGGCTGTGCTTAATGTCTGAAGGAGTCAACGGAAGGCTTCTTGTCCTCTGCAAAAGCATGCAATTGGTCCACTGATGGATACATCTTGATATTTGTCTAGTCTAGTGTGTTCATTAGATGGGTGAAATCCTCTTTCAGTGCCTCTGTGCCTGTTTTCTTAGACAGTTAGCATTAGCCACGCTTCTAGGCCTCTTTTCTTTTGGAAAGAATGAAAAAAAAATGAAAAAAAAATTGAAATAAAGTATAATTTCTTTTTTCTTTGTATTCGACTAAGAGGTTGGCAGTCGACTACGGCTCCTTTCGATCGATTAGTCGACTATTCGACTAATAGGGGTCAGCCCTAGACTAGACTATACATAATCTGCACACATTTCACCAGGGCTAATAGAATCATACATAATAAGGTCACTCCAGCAACAACACAAAACGACTATGCAACAGCTATATGCCCGGCAACAGAATCCACACCCCAAGCAACTCTTCAACTATTCAGAGTATTCAGTGGGGTGGCGCTCTAGTAGCACACCATGTATGCGGCCGACCGGGGTTCGATTCCCGGACCCGGCGTCCTTTGCCGAATGTCTCCCCCCCGCTCTGTCTCCCGTTCTTCCTCTCTCTCTCTCTCTCTCTCTCTCTACCGGACTGCCCGGTAGAACAAACAAATAAAAATCTACCAAAAACATAATAAAAGAAAATATAGTATTCAGTGGCAAAATACAAGGAATCACCATGACAACAACCTTTCTCTGTATTCATATTTGTGAATAAAAGTTTAGCAAATTGAGTAATGGACGTGGTTAATTTAAAAAAGGATTTTCCAGAGACACCCAAAGATTTTTCTGTTGAGGCTTTCAGGGAGTCTCAACTGTCAATCAAGGTCTCTGAGGCTTGCCCATATTTTACACCCTGTGGAGATCAATACTTTGCCAGATTTCCATCTTTACTATCTTAATTCCTCTTAGATATCTACCCTAATTTTACCTTGAGTCAGAGTGCTTAGAGTGCAGATATTAGACTCACTCCATACATTTTTTTTAATCAAATCTTTTAAATTTTCCTTTTTTCAACAACATGAATCAAGACAACACAATACAGTAACAACACCAGCAAACAAGACATCAAGAGACACAATAGCAATAAATAATAATAACAACAACAATAACGACAATGACAAGACCTTCAATCATATTAGACCACCTGAGCACCCATCATCTCCAGCACCGACCACCAAGGTCCCCAACCTGTGAGGACCCCGAATCCGGAGCCCCAGCGACCCAGAGCATCATGCCTCTTTGACACTCCGACTCACCGAGACCCCGAATCAGGGGCCCCCACCGGTCCGCAACCACAAAAACCACCTCAAGGGGCCCAAACAGCCCTCCCCAATTGAACATAGATTCGAAATAAAAGTAATAAAAATAAAATAAAAATATACTACAAAAGACAATTACAAACCCCCCCCGCTGCCTGCCCCCCAGAAGTACCCCCCCCCCCCCCCATCCCAGGACCTTAACAGGAGTTCCATACATAACATAGTAATCCGTAATCAGCTATATGCGCTCTTTTAACTTAGCAGCAGCAGCCACCCAGATCGCAATGTTAGACTCATTTACCCCTATAACACGTGCCGTGGATATCTCCAGGTAGATCACATCGAGATAAGTAAGAATCCATACCTTCGGGCAGAGTTTGTCTGGGTGTATCCAACGTGAGGCAATACATTTGTTGGCGGCTGTGAGGCCGGCTAGAATGAGTCTTTTCACATGACCTTGACCTTGACATGTGTAGAGGTCGGTAATTGAGAAATGTCATTCAATAACAATACAGAAGGAGAAACAGGTATGGTCAGAGAGAAAATATCTGAGAGAGGTAACATTTCCCCAAAAGAGCTCAACAGGAGGACATTCCCAGTACTATGCATAAATGTTCCGGTGGCACCGTTTGGACATAAAGTACATCGAGAGTCAGGTCTGAGACCCATTAGATTCAATCGTCTAGGGGTCAAATAAGTCCTGTGAACAAAATTTAGATGAATCTGTTGGTGATCTGGGTTGCGTGAGGATAGACGAACATTTTCCCAGACTGCATCCCAATCAAAATCTACATCCAACTCCGGGACATCCTTTCTCCAAATCGTATCCAGGGGGAGGTCTTTATACGAGGACATCATATGGGTGGAAAAGAGGAACATTATACCAACACTTGGGCACCGCGTAAGGGCGACTGGATGCGGGAGGGAGAGCATGAGTGCGCGACACTGCGACAGGGTAGTATATTCTTGTGTTACATATATAGAACGCCTGGTTCTTGTACTGTTAAATCTTTAAATACTATAGGTCATTTTTTCACGAAGATATGTGATAAGAATTCCCCTTATTATGGGTTTCTTTGGCTTGAGTGATGAGGATGGAGATCATGTCCATTGCTGCTGTCTTGATGGTGGAAATATTACCTGCAAGCAATATGACCCTGAGCAACTCGATTGTTTCAATACTGAAAACACCCTTTCACTATTGCACCTCAATATTAGAAGCCTCTGTAAACACCATACTGACCTTGCAGGGACGTTGTAAGGGGGGGTGCGGGGGGGGCTGCAGCACCCCCTCTCAATTATTGCAAAAAATAAAATAAAAATTATATATATATATATTTTTATTTTATGTTATTTTTTATGACAGTATTTATATATTTGTATATACAGTAACTGTATAACTGTAACACTGTATATTATAAGTTTATCCTGCTCAAAGCACTTCACCATTTTAATATTGTGTGTATTGAGCCGTACTGTATTGTAGCCATTCTCCAATCTGTTAAATAAAGTTTTCATTCATTCATTACACTACTGTATGTACACAATCATACGTGTAAAACCGAGTAGATTTTCGAGTGATGACAGACTGTCACAGACTGATTGAATGACAGGTGAAACAACTAATTGTATTCACCTCCCGTCTCCCGCCCTTCCCACGCGTCACAAACCACTGAGCTACTGTGATACAGTGCTTGCGCAGTCAGTCGATTTTAGCTAGTAGTCAGACTTTGCTAGCACAGAATGTCTCACTCGCAGAAAAGGTTCAGCCTCAGCATCAGGTATTGAAGAGTTAACTGAGTCTGTTCCCCTATACCCCCCCTCGGGCGCCAGGGGCTTCCACTGAGGGGTGATGCAAATAGGGATGGGGTGTTATGGCAGCTCATGATGGAAAGAGTGCGCACCGAGTCTGATCCCGAGTTGAAGAATTGGCTCCAAAAGAGAGACAACTGGATGTCCAACAACATCCAAAACGAAATCTTACAGCTGTTTGCCCATGATATTCAGCGACAAATTAGAGGCAAAGCATCCAAAAGCCCATTCTTTGGCTTGAGCGCTGACGGAACCACTGATGTCATTCACTGGAAAAGAACAATTCTCGTGTAATATACAGTTCGCCGATGACAACTTGGAAGCTCAGAACTTCTTTTGGGGTTTTTACAATGCCCGGCCCAGACACAACAGCCGAGACGCTGTTTTTGTGTATAAAATACTTTTACGCCTCGACCTGCCCATGGAGAGGCTGATAATATACTGTTTTGACGGGGCCAGCAACATGTCTGGGGGGTACAGGTTAGACCAGGGGTTCCCAAACTTTTCAGGCCGCGACCCAAAAAAAACGGTGTCAGAGAGCCGCGACCCCCACTATTATAGGAGGTAAAAAAATTTTTTTATTTTAAATGGAAATGTATGGTTGAAACATGCAAACGTTCAAACGCACACACACTAATAAGCATTGGAGGCTTTTAACCAGGGCCTGACTGGGGAAATCATTCAGGCCAGGAAATATAGCCCCAGTCAGGCCACTTTTTAAGCAGGGGGTCTGGGGGTCCCCCACCAGGAATTTTATTGTTACAAAGACTTCATTTCCTGCATTCTGGTGCAGGCATTTCTTTTATTTGTACCCTTTAAATGCCAGTGTTTGTGATGGCATCACAAATTATTGTTAAAAAACAGGCTAGCATATGTATGATTAGCAACAACACAGATTTTTATGGATTTTCAGTTTTTTTACAATATTTTATTCAACTTCAGTCCTGATCATAACACCACATATTCATTTTATAATTCTAACCCTTTAAATGCCACTGTGTGTGATGGCATATATTTGCAATATATCAAATGCAAAGTACATTTTTCTGGGGGGGATTATTACAGGCTAGCATGTGTCAATGATTAGCAGTTTTTCGTGTGTGTGTGTGAGAGCAAGAGAGAGAGAGAGAGAGAGATAGTTCTCCAGCTTGTGTGAGTTGCAGTGATCTCCTGGTTGTTCCCCACCTAGGTTATCTAACTATTGCGCTGGTGCAACTAGAAACACTGGCCTGGCCTGCTTCTAAGTTCAGTGGCCTGACCACAATTTTTTTTTTTTTTTTTTTAATCATCTGGCGACCCCCCAGCACCCCCTGCCGTTTTATAGTTCAAACGTGCCTGTGACCTTGTATCATTACTTTCTATTTCCGGCTGTAAATTTGATATAATTGGTTGCAGTGAAACTTGGCTAAATGACAGGTCGTTCACTGATATTCTCAATCTTGATGGCTATCATTTCTTCCACAAAAACAGAATTGGGAAAATAGGTGGAGGAGTGTGTCTTTACGTAAATACCAGTCTTCAAGCAAATGTTTGTGACATTGTTGACTTTGATGACGGCTCTGATTCTCTCTTCATTGATATAAATGGAAAAAATGGAAAAAACTTCACCGTCGGAGTAATATATCGCCCCCCAGACACAAACGTGGATGTCTTTAGGAACAAGTTAGAGGAAACCCTTCATTCATTAAACATAAAAAACAACAACGGTATTCTAATGGGAGATTTTAACATAGACATCTCCAAGGATGATTCTATAAAAAATGATTTCATTAATACACTGCATTCTTCCTCCTTCTATAACTATAAACATCTACACTAGAATAACACACACATCCAAATCTATCATTGACAACATCATCACCAACATCCAAAACACCATCATCATGTTGTCCCTAAAGCTTGCCAGTGAACTTGCACCCCTCCCTGTAAAACAACAATTAAAGTAATAAATGACAGAACCCTGCAGCAACTATATAGAAGCCTGGAGATCAAAGGGTGGACAAATGTATATGATGCCTGTGATCCTGATACTGCATATGATAGTCTGATATTGGAAATAACTGACTCCATTCATAAAACCATTCCTGAGAAGACAGTCATGAGCAGTAAAAATGACCAGAACCCCTGGCTTACAAAGGGCATCTTAACATCCATTAAACACAAAAATAAACTCTACAAACATTATCTTAAGAATCCTAGTATAAATAATAGAAATAAATACAATCTATATAGAAATAAGCTCACTCATTTAATAAGGAAAAGCAAATGTGATCATTATACTGATCAGGTAATAGCATCTCAGGGTGATTAAAAAAGGACATGGTCAGTTCTAAATAAAGTACTGAATAGGGACAAAAAAAACATCAGTGCTCCCTGACCCTGCAAATATGTCTCAGCAGGATCTCTCTGATAAATTCAATACCTACTTTGCATCCATTGGTGAAGACCTGGCGAATAAAATTAGCCATCCCGGAGGTGTGTCTTTTAAACAGTATTTATCAGGTAAATATCCAAACTCTATTTTCATGAAACCAACTGACCATGATGAACTATTCAACATCATCATGAAGATGAAGGACACTCGCACAGCCGGTGCTGATGGAATTCGCAGCAAAATCCTAATAGGCATAGCCAATATTATAGTCAGACCACTCGCTCACTGTATTAATTTGTCCTTACTTCATGGTGTGGTGCCAATAAACATCAAAATTGGGAGAATAATACCCATATATAAATCAGGTGACAAAAATAGTATCAATAATTACCGTCCAATATCCGTGTTACCGGCTCTATCCAAAGTGTATGAGAGAGTTGTGTATAACAGATTAAGCGAATACACTACCAAGCTAAATATACTCACCAGTTCTCAATACAGCTTTAGGAAAAAGAGAACAACATATATGGCAATATTAGACCTTATTGAAAAAATAAATGATGCCATTGATCAGGGCGAATGTGGGGTGCGCGTTTTCTTGGACTTATCAAAGGCCTTTGACACCATTGACTTCACTATTCTACTTGGGAAACTGTACCATTATGGCATAAAGGGTCTGGCTCTCAGCTGGTTCAGTAGCTATTTACATGGTAGGCAACAGTATCTCGATATAAACAATCACAAATCAATAAAAATGGACATCAAATATGGGGTCCCCCAGGGGTCAATTCTAGGGCCTTTACTATTTATTCTATATATAAATGACTTTGTCAACTCATCTGAACTTCTGCACAAAGTAATATTAGCTGATGACACAAATTTGTTTTTGTCACATAAAAATCCACTCGAGCTACAAGATCTACTCAACACTGAACTACAAAAAGTGGACACCTGGTTTAAATGCAATAAATTATCACTTAATCTCAGCAAAACAAACTTTATTGTCTTCCACTCAAATTGGATGCGCACAAATCATATGTGCATAAAAATAAATGGAAAGGAGCTGTCAAGAGTGGTGTCCACAAAATTCCTGGGGGTCGTCATCGATGAGTCACTCAATTTCAAATGCCACATAAAATATCTACAAACTAAACTGTCCAAATATGTTGGCTTATTCTGCAAAATACGTAATTTTCTTCCCTTGCCTGCCCTTCTCACTCTATATAAAGCCTTGTATGAACCCCTCATTAATTATTGTAACGTCATATGGTGCAACACTTACCCCAGCCATCTCAAGAAACTTGAAAGCTTATAAAAGAAAATACTATGAGTACTATCATGGTCCGGGTATAAAGCGCCCTCACGCCCTTTGTTCCATCGCTTTGGTCTCCTGAGGCTCGCTGACTTTAACATTCACCAAAACGCATCAATTATGTATCAAGTTGTCAACAACATGAATCACAGACTGTCTGAGCTTGTCCCAGTCTGCCGTCCACTGCACATCCACAGCACAAGAAATAGGCATCTTATATTTGGCAAGAGGAGAAAACTCAAATGTGTCAAAAGAGTCTGAAAATGTCTAAATCCTTTAAAACATTCAAAAAAATCACTGAAAGAGGAACTGCTTAAATCATATCTCTAATTAGAATCATAACTTAGGCATATAAATAGTCTGTATTTATGTATCTATGTTGTATGTCAGTTAGTAGGTAGGTGTGTAAACCTACCCACATTGTATGTCTTGTTTTAGTTTTTAGTTTTTGTTGTTTATATTTTGTCTTTATTTGTGATCAGGCTCCCTCCAAAAGCTTTAAATAGCTTCTTGGGAGACCTGGCACAAGCCAAGATTGTACTTTAAACTTAATGACTTTTATTTGCCTGTATTCTAATTACATGCAATGCTTTGGTCCAACATTAAAACGTCAAAGTAGAACTGTAATGTGTACTTTCTCAGTCAGTGCTAAGTGCAGTCATCTTATGCAGCATCACTTTTCACATCAAAACAAAAGTAGAACTGTAATGTGGACTCTCATATTATTAAAATGCTAATTATAAATATGTTTCTCAAAGTAGAACTGTAATGTGTACTTTCTCAGTCAGTGCTAAGTGCAGTCATCTTATGCAGCATCACTTTTCACATCAAAACAAAAGTAGAACTGTAATGTGGACTCTCATATTATTAACATTATAAAATGCTAATTGTAAATATGTTTGTCAAAGACAGTAGAACTGTAATATGTACTTTCTCAGTCAGTGCTAAGTACAGTCATCTTATGCAGCATCACTTTTCACATCAAAACAAAAGTATAACTGTAATGTGGACTCTCAGGGAAAGTCTCAAAGATCGACCAGTCAATCGTGATCGACGGGTTGGTGAGTCTAGTGGAACGTCCCATGGTACGCCATGAGCCTTCAGAGCTGCTCTTATTTGTAAATAAAAGAAAAAGGAGGTTCCGGGGAGATCATATCCGCTTGGTATGATCAAAGACCACCTCTGACTTGTACAGGTTGGAATAAAAAGAGCGAAATGTATCATTAATCTTTTTGGGGTTGGTGGTTACCTCCCCCTGTTGGTTCTTAATGGAAGGGATATCCGCAAATTGCTCACTGGCACGTATCTTCATAGCTAGTAGGTGACTAGGCCTGGAGCCGTGAAAGTAGTAGTGCTGTCTTGTTCTGTGCATTTGAAATTCAGATTGTTTTAAAATGGAGTTAATCTCTTTTTTCACTACCTTAATTTGAAGCTCCAGTCGACTAGAGTAGTTGTGCTGCAAAGAAGAGATCAACGTGGCATGAAGCTTTTCCAATTCCACCAGCTTGGAGAGACGTCCCTTGCAGAGATTAGATGCAAAGAGAGTAGTGTTACTTCTAATAAAACCTTTAACTGAATCCCATAGAATTCGGGGATCCTGTACAGAAACCAGCATTAAACTGCAGGAATTCAGTGAGCTTCTCTTTAAATTGCAGGTTAAACTCTTCATTTTTCAGCAGCGTTGAGTTAAAGCGCCATCTAGGGGCGCGGGATGTTATTTTACTGAGAGAACCCTTGAGAAGGATACCTTTGTGGTCTGAAAGTGCAATGGGCAATAAGTCAACATCAAAGCTATCAAAGAGACATGGGGAAGAAAAAACATAATAAATTCTGGAAAATGTCTTATGTCGCGAGGAGAAAAAAGAGTAATCTCTCGCGGATGGGTTGAGCGAACGCCACATATCAATTACCCCTGTGTCCTTAGACCAGGCCTGTAGGGCTGTGGAAGCTTGTTTCTGATCAAAGGTTTCAGTGTGTTTGGATCTATCAATCAATGGATCCCATACTGCATTAAAATCAGCTCCTACTATAAACGAGTAATCAGGTAGTTTCAACATAGCTGCAGTGAGTACAGCATAAAAGTTAGCGTCATACAAATTAGGGGCGTATGCAGAGATCAGAGTAATTTTCCGGTTAGAGTATTCTATTTTAGCAATAGTAATTCGACCATCTGCATCAGACCACACATCTAACAGTTTAATATTCAAATTTCGCTTCGCTATTATGGCTACCCCTCGGGACTTGGTGCTAAAAGAAGAAGAACTTATGTTATGGTAAAATCTATTTGCCAGTCTTGCGTTATCAGCCAATAAAAGGTGCGTTTCACTCAATAAAGCAAGGTCCACTTCCTTCCTTTTTAGCCATGTTAGTACACTTGTGCGTTTATGCGGTATATTAAGACCCCCTGTATTCCAGATCAAGATATTTAAATTAGCCATAGTCTAAAAGGGCTGCCGTATGGTTGAATGTAATTCGTTTGGAGTAAAACATTAGAACAGATATCCACACGGAACAGATACATATCCTCCCTCATCTTTCTCTGCCGAAGACTTCGCGATCTTCTTTGAGGAAAAAGTGGAGAACATCCGCAGCTCCTTCTCCTAACCCCCACCCATTCCAAATGCTGAATCGAGAACCTCATCCTTCACTCTGTCATCTTTCTCTCCCATTACAGAAGCCGAGACCCTGACACTGGTAAGGTCGAACTGTCCGACTATATGCCAGCTGGACCAGCTACCATACCCACTCCTCCAGACCATAGCACCGGACATCCTCCCCATTCCTAACTGCAACCATCAACTCCTCACTCAACTCGGGGGTGGTCCCCACCTCCCTAAAACAAGCCAGAGTCACGCCGCTCATAAAAAAACCAACCCTGAACCCCACCGTCATATGCAACTACCGTCCTGTCTCTCTTCTCTCCTTCCTTTCTAAAACACTTGAACATGCTGTATCCAACCAACTTACTGCTTATCTCTTACAGAACGACCTCCTAGACCCTAATCAGTCTGGCTTCCGGACTGGCCACTCCACAGAAACGGCCCTCATTGCGGTCACAGAGGCACTTCACTTAGCAAAAGCGAAAGGCCTCTCCTCTGTCCTGATTCTCCTAGATCTATCTGCAACCTTCGACACAGTCAACCATCAGATCCTCCTTGCGGCCCTCGCAGGAATGGGAGTGGCTGGCTCTGCGCTGACATGGCTAACATCATACCTCAATGACCGCTCCTACCAAGTGTCATGGAGAGGGACCCTGTCGGCCACCCGCCCCCTGCGGACGGGTATCCCCCAGGGCTCGGTTCTAGGACCCCTTCTCTTCTCCCTCTACACTAAATCACTGGGTAACATTATCACGTCTCATGGCTTCTCCTATCATTGTTATGCCGATGATACTCAACTCTTCCTCTCCTTCCCTCCCTCAGATATCCACGTCTCTGAGCGGATCTCGGCCTGTCTGTCCGACATCTCCGCCTGGATGACGACCAACCACCTCAAACTGAACCTAAGCAAAACAGAATTGCTCCACCTGCGGCCAAATCCTCCCCCCTGACCGACCTTTCCATCACAGTCGAGAATGCAGCTGTGACCGCGTCCCCGACCGCCAAGAACCTTGGTGTTGTCCTCGACGACCAGCTGAACTTCTCTGCTGACATCGCAGCGACAACCAGAACCTGCAGATTCCTCCTGAGCAACGTCAGAAGGATCCGGCCCTTCCTGACAAAAGAAGCCACCCAACTCCTCGTCCAATCAACAGCCATCTCCCGCCTCGACTACTGCAACGCACTGCTCGCTGGCCTCCCGGCCACTGCCATTAAGCCTCTTCAACTCATTCAGAACGCAGCGGCCCGCCTGATCTCAAACTTACCAAAGTCGGCCCATGTCACCCCACTTCTTAGGGACCTGCACTGGCTCCCCATTGCTGCACGAATCCGCTTCAAGGCCCTCGACCTAGCATACCGTGCGGCAAAGGGAACCGCTCCCACCTACCTCCGGTCAATGGTCTCTAACTACACACCCTCAAGACCCCTACGCTCTGCATCTTCTGGCCGCCTCAGACCTACTCCTATCCAAGGGTCATCAAAGAGAAGTCGCCTATTCTCAGTCCTTGCCCCACAATGGTGGAATGAACTACCCACCCCAGTTAGGACAGCCGAAACCCGTCCAATCTTTCGCAGTCGACTAAAGATGCACGTCTTCAACCATTATCTGAATAAAAAAATTTAAAATAAAAATCTAACCCTAACTAACCTTACTGTCATGCACTTGTCCTAATAAACTAACCTACACTGTAGCACTCAACACTTTGATGAACATTGTTACTCAGCTGATAGAGTTGTGCCCTTCCTGATGACTTGTCGTATAGAACTTGTAAGTCGCTTTGGATAAAAGCGTCAGCTAAATGACTAAATGTAAATGTAAATGTAAGGTCCTATTGAGTTCCGAGCGTGAGCGTGAAAACAAAAATAAAATAGAGCGAGTCGACTGGAAAGAAAAACAAAAAACAACGCAACCCCCCATTCCCTCCCCCCCATCAGAATACTTGTCCGATATCGATCAAACATCAGTTGGTCACTATGACCGAGCATAGCAACCACAACAACATTATGTAACTTAACCATACCAAAAACTTGTAAGGTATAGTGTAACAATTTAGAAAAAGGAACCCACTTCGCTCAACAGAGAGAAGAAATCTATGCAGATGTAACGGATGGTACCGCGAAGCCCAGTCACGAAGCACTTCGGTCGTGAGTTGAGAAGTGGCTGAGGCACGGTAGCGGTACCAGGAAGTAAAACTCACTCCCCTGAGGCATCCAGACTGAGCGCTTAGAGAGGAATTCCTTTCTTGGCACAGTGGTCTGTGATGTCGCCCGCGGTGCGGACGCCCGGGGTTCGACTCCCACTCAAGGCATGGTCGAAGTAGTGGCAGGTTCAGTGTTGAACCGGCTACAGTGGTGCCATGACCCGGATGCCTTGGGTGGTGTGAGTTTAGGGGGGGTGAATGTAACGGATGGTACCGCGAAGCCCAGTCACGAAGCACTTCGGTCGTGAGTTGAGAAGTGGCTGAGGCACGGTAGCGGTACCAGGAAGTAAAACTCACTCCCCTGAGGCATCCAGACTGAGCGCTTAGAGAGGAATTCCTTTCTTGGCACAGTGGTCTGTGATGTCGCCCGCGGTGCGGACGCCCGGGGTTCGACTCCCACTCAAGGCATGGTCGAAGTAGTGGCAGGTTCAGTGTTGAACCGGCTACACAGAGTTCAATGCGAAGTTCAAAATGCAGACGATAAAAAGCAGGTGCATTAAAACACAGCTCGTCTGAGTTAAACTTGAAAAAAGGCAACATGCATACTTGTCGTTGAGATAATACAGCGGAGACAAACCTTGAGCGTTATCCTTCAGCTGGAGCAAAAAGTCATGGTAGGCGCGTGGTAACGGTAGTGTTAGTTAGGAGAGTTGGATAACCAGCACGCCTTGAACTTAGCTCAGTCAGGCACAGGTCTGATTCACGTAGACAGCTCCGCCGAGAAGGGACCATCCCCCTCGACCGGCAGATACGTTAAAACACAGTTTGTTTGAGTGAAACTTGTGAAACACAGTTCGTCTGAGTGAAACTTGAAAAAAGACAATATGCATAACAATCTATGCGAAGTTCAATGCGGAGTTCAATGTTCAGACGATAAAAAAGCAGATACGTTAAAAAACACAGGTCGTCTGAATTACACATGAAAATAGTCAGTATGCATACCCGTTGCTGAAATAATACAGCGTAGATAAACCTTGAGTGTTACCGTTCTGTTGGTCCGAAAAGCTGCGGTAGGTGAGTGGTAACGTTAGTGTTAGCTTGGAGAGCCGGAAAATAAGCACGCCTCGTACTTAGCACACCAAGGCTCCGGGGCCTGTTATTCCCCGATCCCCGTAGCCTGCTCCACCGGGGCCGGCTCGCCTCCCTTGGCCAGGGGGGCCATTGTGCCGTGTCGAAGGAAACTCTCCGCCTCGGTCGGCGACGTGAACAGGCGGTTGCAGGAAACAACTCCGCGGCCCATCTTGACTTTCAAAGTTGCAGGGTATAGTAGGTAAACCTCGATGCCCTTCTCACGAGCGAATCCCATAGCCTTAGAGAAGGCCCTGCGACGCCTGGCGGTGTAATCGCTGAAATCCGCGGCGAATCTAAGGGTATGATTACCCACAATTGGAGGGTGTTTCCTGGCCTCTTTGAGAATAGTCTGGCGTGTAGTGAACCGCAGGCAGAAGAATATAAAGGCGCGTGGACGTTCGCCCTTCTCCGGGGGACCGTTCCTGAAGATTCTATGCACCCGCTCAATCTCCGAGAGGATGACGGTCGGAAACCACTATGGAATCATCCGTTCTAGGTAATGAATCGGCGCATCATCCTCGATGTTTTCGGAAGCCGCATATTCTGATGTTGCACCTTCTATTCCGGTCCTCTAGGTCGGCCATCTTATGTTCATAAACAATCAACTTGTCTTCTATAGCCGAGATTTCGGTGGAGTTGGTCTCAGCATTAGCCTTACCCGTGGCCATCTCCTCTTCCACTCCCGAGAGCCGTGTGGTCGCGCTAGCTATTTCTTCTTGGAGCGAGTCCAGTCTATTAGTTAGCTTCAGTGTGCTAGCTTCAAGTTCAACACGGAACAGAGCCCTAATAAAATCTCTGTCCACCTCATTTAACGTTCCAATCTGGTTCGGTATTTGTTTAGTCATGACTACGATGTATACTGTGAGCGTATGGCGTGAAATTAACGTTGTTATCAATATTAATGTGAAGTGGTCACGGAGCTCGAAAAGATCAAGCAGCCATCTGATCCGAGCGGAACCGGCGAAAATCTCACTCCATACATTTTGAAAGTTAAGTTAAAGGAAAACTCCAACATTTTGGGAAATTTGATTACCGTCTTCTCCAGAGAGATACAAGAATATAGATACCAGTCTCCTCTCTGTGCGTTGAGTAGAAAGCTCTGATCTGAAGCTGATCTGGCTGCATGTTAGCCTAGCTTAGCACAATGAATGGAAGCGGACATGACTGGGTAGCCTATGTATTGTCCAACTAACACCTCACCCGAAGGCTACCCAGTCATGTCCGCTTCCATTCATTGTGCTAAGCTAGGCTAACATGCATGAATGAATGAAAACTTTATTTAACAGATTACAGAATGGGTACAATACAGTACGGCTCAATACACACAATTGTTAAGGGGATGCAGACCAGAGAAAGACGTTTGTCTTGTTTACATCAGGCCGGGTCCCCCATTTTCAATTCATAGTGACATTTATGACATACACAACATACATGCGGCCATCATGACATTTATGACATAGGGACATACATGACATACAGGTATATAGTAGTTACATTTGTGACATAATTATATGATATGCAAATATACAGCACTGTTACCCAGAGATCCTAACAGAAAATATATACATACGGTGGGGAGGAGACTGTCTATTAGGAGGGGGTGGGGTTTGGAGATTTACGGTGGCAAGTTTAGAATTGCAGCCTCCCGTAGGTGCTCTGTATGTCATATATGTTATGATGAATCGAAAATGGGGGACCCCGATGCAAACAAGACGAAAGTCCCTCTCTGGTCCGCATCCCCCCAACAATTGTGTGTACCGAGCTGTACTGCACTGCACCCCTCTGCAATGCGCTAACAAAATGTTCAATCAATCAATCATAAATGTAACAGTACTGTATATCTGTATGTCATGTATGCAGGGGTGTAGCTCCAGATTCTGGGCCCCATGAAAGAATGTATTTGTAGGCCCCCAGTGAATGCGAGCGTGCGTAAGCGGAAATTTTTTGGCCATTTTTTTATTGATGAAAACGCATAATATGGTTTTTACCTATACATTCGGATCAGCAGTTCAGCACCTGCACTGTTGGTGGGTGAGCCTAGTAAAGGATGTCGCATTGCGTTCATCTTCAATGAATGGACCAATGCAATAATCTACCAAAGCCCCCCCTCTCTCTATATATATCTCTCACACACACACACACTTCAGAAACAAACATAGTATCAATGAGAGCATCAATAATACACCTGAGTGATGTCTAGTAAAAAAAAAAAAAAAAAAAAAAAAAAAAAAGCCCCTGCATGTATGTCATGCAGCCAGATAGCTTTCTACTCAACGCACAGAGAGGAGACTGGTATCTATCTTCTTGTCTCTCTCTGGAGAAGACGGTAAGCAAATTTCCCAAAATGCTGGAGTTTTCCTTTAAGTAACTTCATGTTCTGGTCTAAAACATTTAAGTCAACGAGTCAGCAAGGGCTGACCATGACCAACTAATAGTCATAGGACTTTATCGACAAATTTGTAAAATTGTCATTCCCACATGCAATCATCAAGGACCTCTTTAAATCTTTAAATCAACTAAGTCTTGGTCAACTAAGTCCAAAACAATAGATTAAAGGTTCTGTAAGTGGTATTTTGTTGTTAAAATAAGTGTTATACATGTTAAAATACATTCTGACAGCCATCACTGATGAGTGTTTGGTCAGTAACACAGGTCTCCCAGTCCCTCCACTCTGCAGTAAACAGAAAATAAATGTTCTGGTATACCGTTCCCACTTTATCCAATAAGGAGAGAGAACTCCACACTATGGTCTGACAAAAATAAGAAATAATAACTAGTTTTAAGCAAATATGTGCTTGAAACAAGTCACAAAATCTGCCAGTACAGTAAGCAAATCTGTCTTGGCAAGATTTCTTGAAATAAGTGGAGATATCTAGGGTTCTCTCTCCTATTTAACACTTCTTTCGACTAACACTATGAATTGAAAATGGGGGACCCTGATGTAAGCAAGACAAACGTCTTTCTCTGGTCTGCAACCCCTTAACAATTGTGTGTATTGAGCCGTACTGTATTGTACCCATTCTGCAAGCTGTTAAATAAAGTTTTCATTCATTCACACTATTAAGGGACAGCCCTACAATCAACTGCAGTGGGGAAATAAAACACAATAAGTGCATTTAACATTTTGACCACTGGATGGCATCATTGTTGCAAATATGTCTACAATAGGAAGTCCTCTTTTTGAGAAGCAGCTGGTATTCCAGCCCTGTTTGTCATCTAATTGAAGGCCCATGGGTCACAGAAATGACAAATAGCTGACCTCCAAACAAGTGCACTACAATCATTTCGTCTCACCAAAAACCCAAAACAAACCGCAAGTAGCAAGGCGCTCCGACGCAGAGAAGTTCTCACACACAGCCGTGACATCCGATACCATGGTTCCTCCGCCACAACCCGGGCTCCAACCCCAGGCAACGGGGCGCTCAAGGAACCAAGGCTCACCTCCACTGAAAAGGGAAGTCCTCCATTCCATTCAAGTCCAATGAACTTGGCCAAAGAAAACAGCGGGCGATTCTTCACATGTTCTCGTGTTACACAGCTAGTCTTGCTAAGTGCTGGGGGTAAATTACAGGTTAGCTATTGTGTGAGAGGGAGCGAGTCCAAGAACGGTGGAGTTCCATGTGTGACAGGTGCCTGTAGTGGCTGCTCTGTGTGTTTATCTTACTCAGGGGCTGTTGGAGATGGATAAGGTAGAAGTTCATTGACCATAACAGGGTTGAAAGGAATCCCAACCTGAGCATGACATAAGAGCAAATCGGCCGTTCTGTGAATATATGGTCCTGTGCTGCTGGAAGCCCTCATGGATGTCCAGTGTGTGAAACACCCAGTCGGTGTGGGCTGGTCCCCCTGCCCTACTGCAGCTCCTCACTATCACACTGGAATCTTCCACAGACTCAATATGAAGTCAAAAGATTTCATGAATGCAAGGCAACGGACAAAAGGTAATTAGTCATTTTACTCAATGCACGTCAGTTCCGTTTTGAATTGTTGGAAGAACCATTCAATTCACGCAGGGCAGAATCTTCATCCTCTACACTCCAGTAGGACACAAGGGAAAGAAGAGAGAGAAGCTTGATGTACGCGTCAACATGGTTTGATTGATTGATTGAAAATCGTATGAACAGATTGCAGAATGGGTACAATACAGTACGGCTCAATACACACAATTGTTAAGGGGATGCAGACCAGAGAAATACTTTCGCCTTGTTTACATCAGGGTCCCCCATTTTCAATTCATAACATTTATGACATACAGATATACAGTAACCTACTGTTACATCCAGACATTTATGACATACAAGATATACAAATATACAGTACTGTTTATTTACAGACGGAGTTTCTAAAAGAGAATATATACATTTGAGGGGGAGGAAACTGTACATTGGGGGGGGGGTTGGGAGGGGGGGTTTGGACATTTAGATTTAGGTGCTTTTTTAGAGCGGTTTTGAAGGTGGGTAGGGATTCAAATTTTTTTTACGGCTGAGGGTAGGGCGTTCCACATTGATGTGGCATAATTGCGAAACATGTTTAGTCCCTTGTTTGAGCCGAATCTGCGTTGGACATGATTTGTGGAACTCCCTCTGGTGTTGTGGCCGTGGTATTCACTGACCTTCGGGAAGTATCTCGACATGTACATGGGTACCTTAGTGGTGTAGTGTATCTTGTAGACCAGGCCCATTGCAAGTTGCTGTACTCTGTCGTCTACTCTAAGCCATCATAGGTTGTCAAAATGCGCAGGGGAGTGCCTTTGAGGTGCTTTGGTACCATGAGGTGCAAGCATAGTCGTAGTACCCTTGAATGAGTGCGCTTGTGAGTTTTCGTACCATTTCCCTCAGTTAAATACACCCTGCGACAAAGCTGTTGGACGTGACTAGCATGGTCCATGGTTTGCTCGATAACCCAATTTAGCCTCTGATCCCTCCTTTGGGGCTACAGCATAACAACCAAACAGCATGCAGTGCCAGGAGGTTTAGTTTGGACTAATGAGAGTGGCTCTCCCAGACCTGCACTTGGCAAACAGAGAGAGCTGACGTTTTCACTCGTGTGACGTACGTGACTACAATTATTCAGATTAGATTCAGATAAAAAATAATACAACTTTTTTTGTGGGGGGGGGGGGGGGGGGGGATTCAACTAGGCCGTGCTTCCAATGGAGTTGTGAAAAAAAGACTTGCACAACTGCAACAAAAGTTTAAATGTATTTCATTCAAACATAAGACAGTAATTCCAAGCCAGCAGGTTAAGCTTAATGTGTTACTGTTGGTACCGGTTCTACATTCTTCAAACCAAGGTTTGAACGAGATGTTTTTGTTCTAACAATGTGATGTCAGTCTATTATTGACACGAGAGAGAGATGAGACCTGAGACAGTAGCTTTGTACTTCATGATGTAGCACCGTCTGAATGGATGATGTCACCAAAACAAAGGTGCTGAAGATGAGAGGGCGAGTCGGGATCTTTTTGTCTCCCGTCTAAGCTCCCTTCACCTGGGTGACTGGAAGAGGTCTGTGCAGGTGCCCTCTGCCCCCCCCCCCCCCCCCCCCCCCATACCACCCTCTGATTCCTTCTGCTCAGAATGACACTACAGAGAGAAGGGCACGTACAGACAAGCACTGCATCACTCATAGTCACAACACCCAGGGAATATGTATAAAAATGCTGTGTATGTGTGTTTGCGCACGCATCAATGTGGGAAGTGTACAAGTCACATCCCTGTCTGCATAATGTGTGTATGTATGTGTGTGTTTGGTTTGAGCTTGTATAGGTGAGCTGAGGTGTACCACAAATACCCTTCCTGTAATCCTCATCTCCCCTCCCCTTTACTCCACCTCTGTGTCTCCAGAGTGTCTTTATATCAGCCTGTGTAAGAGGTTTGTGTGTGTGTGTGTGTGTGTGTGCATGTAGGACGAAGTGGTCGCCACTGAGGTGACCTTGTGACAGACAGCCCATTTGATGACGGAACTGTTTTGTTTACAGATGAACAAGCAGCTCCATCATTTTAAACAGATATATAAATATTGAGACATTCAATACATGAAACGTTAATGCAGCCAAAATCTGAGTGCTATTAAATACCATATCACACAATCACATGGATTTCTGAATGCATAATCTTCAAATAAAATATCTAGGGCTGTCGCTAAACACAAGGAATTCTGTCGACTTATCAATTAGCTAATTTCATTCACAAAGTTGTAAAGTTGTATTTCCTACACGTAGTCGTGCAGAGAGACCTCTTTAAATGTAGTGACACTGCTTATCAGACATGTGCTCATAATTTTTCTTTTAGGAAATAACTCATTCAGCATGGAAAAGCATACTGTATGAAAAACAACTAATCACTAACAAAGTCTTGCTTGACTAAGAACTAACCAATGAATCGACTAAAGAGGGGACAGCCCTAATAAAACCACCACCACCACTATCACCCAACCTGGCTCATGCTGGACCTGTCCATCAACATCAACCAGGGAGCATCATATCACTGTCCTCCAATAACACCTTTCAATATCTAATATTATCCCCTTCAATGTCCACATTTACACGACAAAAACATTGTCTGGTGTGTGTGTATTGTTGTGGAGATGTGGGGGGTGGGGGGTGCCCTCCCCAGGTCCCTATGATTAATTCAACCAGTCTCCAGGGGCCACATCTCCTGCATGGGTGTGCAATGTCTGTACGGAGCCTGGCCCATTCCTCTTATCGGCCTCTGACATATTAGCTAATGGAGGACCCCGCGTTGCATATGATCTAATATGTGCCGTTAATGGTCAGCAGGGAGGTTCCCTCTCTGGATTCACAACAGAAACAACCCTTCAAATGTCTGGGTGGTGGTGGACAATGCACGTGCACACACACCATCGTGTTTCAATGCTCTTACTCACACACGTGCTATTTCAATAATTATTGTTTCCTTTAACACAAACACACAGAATACACTACCATGAACACACACTACCCCTACAATCATCCACCCCCCCCCCCCCCCCCCCCCCCCCCCCCACACACACACACAGTACCCACATAACAGAGGAAATAAACAAGCCTCCTTCCCTCTGACCAACCCACCAGGTGTACTGGATGTGCGGTCAGTCTATAATTCCACATATTTTGATACACCAGACGTGTGTGCATGCATATTTGATCTATGTCCATCAAATGGGTCCTCACATTGTGAGTGGTGGATTTGCGGGGGTCAAACACTCGAATACCCCCCTCGCCAGTGTGTGATCTCAGGTGCAGAGGTCAAATGTATGTAAACCCAAATACTGTGTTGCCACAGCGATGAGGTGGGTTTGTCAAGAGGCTAATGTGCCTTGATCCCTTCAAAGAGTCCCGCGGCGGGCTAGCAGCTCTCAGGAGAGCGAGCTGGAAACACCGACCTGTGTGTTCTTCCACAGGCTTTGGAGAGTGAATTTGTGCGAGTGTGCGCGTATGTGTGAGGAAGAGAATACGTGACTGTGTGCATTTGTGCTGTTCTTGGTGTGTGTGTGTGTGTGCGCGCAAGTGTGAGTGCCTCCAGGCCAATGGATTAGTTCTTTTACCAGCAGGCTCTAGCATGCTCCCCAGGTCCAAGACATAAGTCCTGGATATCCATATTGGTATCAATGTGTAGGTTTATGGCCATCTCTGTAGGGTAAAGCACTCAATCAAAGTCACCACGCCTGCTCATTTTGCATCCCAGGAATTGCATATAAACACACATTTTCAATAGATATGCAGCCTACGTGTATCTATTTACCGGTAAGGCATATAGAAGAGTAGAAGAAGAAGCATAATACACCATGGCAAATGCTTTCCCGCGGAATGAAGTTGAAGCCTTGCCAAAAATAACACTCGTTATAAAATACATAGCTTTATTGAACTGAAGTGGTAAGTTGGTTGTCCTGGTGTGTTTGTGTGTCACAGGCTATCATTCCGCCAGGACGTTCGCTTCCTCTCCTAGGCTGAAATCTGTGCTTCAACCCACTTTTGAACCGCGAGTCCTGTGCTCGTCCACAACCGACGGAGCCAAATCAAAGGTGCGCGCGTGCGCGGATCTGGCGGGAGGACAGTCTTTACGAGGAGTGAGTTTAACAGACTTCTCCGACTCCGCTCCACTCATGTCATCTGACGGTCAGGTGGGCGTGTCTGAAGTCCAGGTGCCTGCAGCGCAGTGGCCAAAGCCGCGTACAGATGGGAGCTGCTAAACCGCAGGCAGTACACCGGGCTGCTCACTGGGTCTGACGTCAACTGGAAAAACTAGACAAGATATGACAATAATAGTGACGTTATTAAAAGATACGCAGTGCTACTACATATATCATGTTTCTACTTTCAAACGGGTCGGTTATTAAATAATCATTATGTATTATATGGTAAGGAAACAAATGTATATAAAAATGCCAAAATGTAATTCATGTCATTTCTATGATACTGTGCTGCTCAGGTTTGATTTGTGAATATAATAATAATAATAATAATAATAATAATAATAAACTTTATTTGTATAGCACTTTTCATACAGAAGTTGCAGTTCAAAGTGCTTCACAACAGTAAAAAATACAGGCATAAGCGAGCATAAAAAAAAGATAGAGGTAGCAAGGTAAGGTAAATCACAGTGTTTCACATTAGGATCTAGCATCCCAATAGGCCTTTCTGTTTACAGTTTCATTCAGTAATACAAATAATAAAAATAGAATAGACAGAGTAAAAACAAAGTGCGGTTGGATTCAGTCTAAAAATAGGCAAAAAATTATAAAATAGAACGGACATACAACAGGGTATTTAACATACAACAGAGCAGTGCATCAGTAAGAAGTAAAAAGTGTGATAAAATAGTTCAATTTTGGATTACAACAGAGCAGTGCTCTTAAAATTACAGTGCATAGAACCGACACATGAATTTGATAGGAAGTGTAGGTAGGGTAAGAATAGTGCAGGTAAAGTACAATTTGTGTCAGGATATCCCTGATGTTTCATTTAAATGCCTGAGCAAAAGGATAGGTTTTAAGCTGTCTTTTGAAGATGTCTAGCGAGTTGGCTTCCCTGATGTTTTGGGGTAGTTTGTTCCATAGTTTTGGGGCATAGTTGATAAAGGCTGCATTACCGATCCTCTTTTGACTGTTTCTGGGAGCCTCTAGTAGTCCAGCAGCTGATGATCGCAGTGTTCTTGCTGGCCTGTAATTTAGAGAGTTGGCGATGTAGCTAGGTCCCTGTCCATTTAGAGCTTTGTATGTAAGGAGAAGGACCTTGAAGTCAATTCTAAATGTTACAGGAAGCCAGTGTAGAGCAGCTAAGACTGGACTAATGTGCTCTCTCCTTTTGGTTCTAGTAAGCAGTTGGGCTGCAGAGTTTTGGATTAGCTGAAGCCTCTGTGGTTTTCTTAGGGAGACCTGTAAAAAGTGCATTACAGTAGTCTAACCGGCTAGATATGAATGCATGAATTAGCTTCTCAGCATAATTTTGATTAATAAATGGTCGTACTTTTGCTATATTTCTGAGATGGAAGAACAATATTTTGGTCACTTTGTTAACACATTCAGAGCCACGCCCCTATGCCCAAAATAGGCCGTTCCGTGCCAGCGCTTTAGTCAATGGGAGGACGGGGACATTTGCGAACGCTTAAACTATATCTTAAATTATGGCTATGGGTCTAATACACCCGTTGCTTATCAATGACTTGCTTGCAGTCAACATGTACCAAAACGGATTATTTTTTCATCAGTACATTTCCGTTTTAAACCGTTTTGAATACTCCTTCCTTTCTAAAACACTTGAATGTGCTGTATCCAACCAACTTACTGCTTATCTCTTACAGAATGACCTCCTAGACCCTAATCAGTCTGGCTTCCGGACTGGCCACTCCACAGAAACGGCCCTCATTGCGGTCACAGAGGCACTTCACTTAGCAAAAGCGAAAGGCCTCTCCTCTGTCCTGATTCTCCTAGATCTATCTGCAGCCTTCGACAGTCAACCATCAAATCGACAGATCCTCCTCGCGGCCCTCGCAGGAATGGGAGTGGCTGGCTCTGCGCTGACATGGCTGACATCAGACCTCAATGACCGCTCCTACCAAGTGTCATGGAGAGGGACCCTGTCGGCCACCCGCCCCCCTGCGGACGGGTGTCCCCCAGGGCACGGTTCTAGGACCCCTCCTCTTCTCCCTCTACACTAGATCACTGGGTAACATTATCATGTCTCATGGCTTCTCCTATCATTGTTATGCCGACGATACTCAACTCTTCCTCTCCTTCCCTCCCTCAGATATCCACGTCTCTGAGCGGATCTCTGCCTGTCTGTCCGACATCTCCACCTGGATGACGACCAACCACCTCAAACTGAACCTAAGCAAAACAGAATTGCTCCACCTGCCAGCCAAATCCTCCCCCCTGACCGACCTTTCCATCACAGTCGAGAATGCAGCTGTGACCGCGTCCCTGACCGCCAAGAACCTTGGTGTTGTCCTCGACGACCAGTTGAACTTATCTGCTCACATCACAGCGACAACCAGAACCTGCAGATTCCTCCTGAGCAACGTCAGAAGGATCTGCCCCTTCCTGACAAAAGAAGCCACCCAACTCCTCGTCCAATCAACAGTCATCTCCTGCCTCGACTACTGCAACGCACTGCTCGCTGGCCTCCCGGCCACTGCCACTAAGCCTCTTCAACTCATTCAGAACGCAGCGGCCCGCCTGATCTCAAACCTACTGAAGTCGGCCCATGTCACCTCACTTCTTAGGGACCTGCACTGGCTCCCCATTGCTGCACGAATCCGCTTCAAGGCCCTCGACCTAGCATACCGTGCGGCAAAGGGAACCGCTCCCGCCTACCTCCGGTCAATGGTCTCCAACTACACACCCTCAAGACCCCTACGCTCTGCATCTTCTGGCCGCCTCAGACCTACTCCTATCCAAGCTCCGGGAGGGTCATCAAAGAGAAGTCGCCTATTCTCAGTCCTTGCCCCACAATGGTGGAATGAACTATCCACCCCAGTTAGGACAGCCGAAACCCGTCCAATCTTTCGCCGTCAACTAAAGACGCACTTCTTCAACCATTATCTGAAAAAAAAAAAAAAAAAAAAAAATCTAACCCTAACTAACCTTACTGTCATGCACTTGTCCTAATAAACTAACCTACACTGTAGCACTCAACACTTTGATGAACATTGTTGCTCAGCTGATAGAGTTGTGCCCTTCGTGATGACTTGTCGTACAGAACTTGTAAGTCGCTTTGGACAAAAGCGTCAGCTAAATGACTAAATGTAAATGTAGATTAATAGTGAAAAAAAGGATTCTGGAGTTTCCAGCGTTTTCTGTAATGATTTTAGAGAAGTAGTCTTTCCTTGCTAAGCGGACGGTTTTATTATAGGCAGTTAAAGCATCTTTGTATATATCACAGTATTTCGTTGTTTTTTCTCCATTTTCTCTCAGCTGCACGACATTTCCTTTTTTCTTTGTTGACAGCATTATAGTTCAACCAGGGGGAGGCTCTGATTTTCTTCTTTTTCGTTTTTAGTGGGGCGAATTTAATACAGATGACAGTGCATCATTGAGATTTTCTACCATTTCATTTAGAGAGCTGTCACAATTATGTGGTTCATGTAGTCTGATAAGATTAATGAACTTTGATTCAGCCTTGTCGTTTAGGAGCCTCTTTTGAACTATGATTTATTTTTTCGTTTTAGTAAGGGTTATTTGAGCATTAAAGAATATACAGTGATGCTCGGGAGAGGTAATTCAGTTATTGAGAAATGTTTTATGCTTAGCCCAGTTGTTGTTATGACTAAGTCAAATGTATTTCCAAGCCGGTGAGTTGCATTTGTTATATGCTGTGTTAGATCAAAGCTATCCAATATGAACACGTCTCTGCTTAAGCTGAACACCAGAGAGACAGGACTCTAGTGATGATGTCATCAAGAGAAAAATCCTGGAGCTGCTCCATGGACAGTGAATAATGGAACAACTCTTGCTACGACGGTACCCATGCTGATTTTACTGGGATACGGGTACATTTTCTGATTCAGAGCTGCCAGACATTTAAAGTCTGTGACTAATTCACTGTCAACAGACCAACTCAGTGTTACTTGGTGACATTACAAATTCTTGTTATTTATCTTTACAGATATTGACGTAACTGTCCCAGGTAATTGGAATAGAACGATGTACATTTTGTTTTAGGGAGTATTCTCCGATATCACAACTTAAAGGGGGAACACCACCCAAATTAATAATTCCAACATGTTATTTTCGTGGCCTAGGAAGGTTCAATCTATGTGTGAACATGAGCTACTCTTCTCCCAAAGCCAGAAACTAGAGAAGTAAGACTCAAACGTGTGATGTCATCAGGTATAAAGTGTGGAGCTGCTCCATAGATTTTATGGACCCACAGAATGTTTGTTTGAGTTTCTATAAATAACTGTTTCCCTTACCGCCAACGGGACCCCCCACTTTTTTTAAAGTTTTCTTTGCGGTTAATCACAGTAACGTTGGCAAGCTAGCTAAATTATACATAAATCGGTTTTCATATAAATCAATCTTCACTAAGACTGGGTCCCGTGCATTATAAATGGCTTTTTCCAGTGTTTAGCATTGTTTTATAGCAATATGGGGTTAGTATCAATGGGTCTGTGTCTCTAATTACCATATTGGCGGATTGCTCTAATTCAGTTGAGAGAATTTCCTCCTCCAGTGAATTAGGTCATTCTGTTTTGACTCGCAAGGTGACGTAGCAAGGAGCTGATGGAGCTGATTGTGATCTGATTGGCTCTGTGGTTGGAGCCAATGCCCGCCCACAATCTACCTAGAGCAGACCGCAAGGAAAAGAAGTGCAGTGACTTAGCCTAACGTAAATAATAATGAGCAAAACATGCAGGCAGGCTGCAAAGCTGCTAATACGTCTATGCAAATTTTTCCTGAGGATGTCGTGCAATGGACCAAGTTCGTTTTTGGATTTTTGCAAAGACGAGGGACTTTATGCTTCCGTGATTTCCTGGCTGTTGCTAAAGAAGAAGGGAACTAGCCTGTAAGTCTTTGAGACCGAAAGAAAGCATCGAATCAGTAAGTACATACAGTACATCGTAATTAGTTAATTAGCAGTAGGACCTCGTTCATTCATCCGTTTGTGTTAGGGGTGTAACGGTACGCGGATACGTACTGTAACGCCTCAATGTGGTCCTCTGGTACAGTACGCGCTGTGCACCGAACGATTGCAACGGCACGGAACCTTTTTTTGCGGAACTTAAATCCCCCCGGCCCTAATATAATGTGCACACTGTTTGTTCATCCAACGCAGCGCGCAGCTACACTGAACGATAGCTGTAATTCAGCATAGCATATTAGCCTTAGTATGGCGAGTCAATACTAACTGACAAGCCAGAGCTATGTCATTGTTCAACTTTATTGCAAACTTGATCACGCATTTGAAACGGCATCACCCGAATGTGAATATCACTGGTACAAGGAAGAAACAGACCCTAGTGCAAACCCAGCTCCCCGTAGCATTCAAGCAGCATCTCGCTATTAATTCAGACCGGGCCAAAGCAATAACAAACGCCATAGGTGTTTTTTATAGCAGCAGATCTGCGACCATACTCCGTTGTCAAGAACACTGGGTTTAAGCACATGTTAAAAGTAATAGAGCCCCGCTACCTAGTTCCCTCTCGTCCGTATTTCAGCCAGCAAGTCATACCACCAGCTCTGTATAAACTAGCCCCTTTCGTGACTGTGATGCAAGCCCTGCCCCTGTATTCAAGCAGGGCTTGCATCACAGTCATGAAAGGGCTCTGTATAAACAAGCAGACGCTACAGTTGTCCACGACTGCTATATATTAATCTTCAGATTTACTTTAAAGGAAAACTCCAACATTTTGGGAAATTAGCTTATTTAACATCTTCCCTGGAGTTAGACAAGAAGATACATACATTTTTTGTCTCTGTGGCGTGCATTTAGCTTTGGGAACAGTCGCTCCGTTAGCGTAGCTTAGCTTCATCACTGGAAGTGAGGGAGGACAGTAGCCTGACGTTCCCTACAGGTTTGTTGATATTCTCATTCCTTCAAAGGATCCGAATCGATTGAAGTTTATGGATACCATGACTTAAAATCCTCTTACCTTGACGATTAAAAGCCTCCCCAATTTAGAAAACAGTCATCCAATGGCTGGTATTGATAATATAATACTAACTGCTGCATGCTCGGAGCTAACCGAGCTAACACAGAACAGGATGGTAACGCAAATATAATGACTTCCTTTCTGGGGTTTTCAAAATAAAAGTGCGATGTTTATAGCAGCGGAAAATGTTTATTTTGTACATTATCTAACGTTAACGACACCTAAACTAACTTTAGGTTAGTTGTAACGTTAGTTTAGGTTCGTGTTAACGTTCGATAATGTACAAAATAAACGTTTTCCGCTGCTATAAATGTCGCACTTTTATTTTGAAAACCCCAGAAAGGAAGTCATTATATTTGCTTTACCATCCTGTTCTGTGTTAGCTCCGGGTTAAGCTCCGAGCGTCCAGTAGTTAGTAGTATATTATCAATACCAGCCATTGGATTACTGTTTTCTAAATTGGGGAGGCTTTTAATCGTCAAGGTAAGAGGATTTTAAGTCATGGTATGCATAAACTTCAATCGGTTCGGATCCTTTGAAGGAATGTGAATATCAACAAACCTGTAGGGAATGTCAGGCTACTGTCCTCCCTCACTTCCAGTGATGAAGCTAGCTATGCTAAACAGAGCGACTGTTCCCAAAGCTAAATGCACGCACAGAGACAAAAAAGGTATGTATCTTCTTGTCTAACTCCAGGGGAAGATGTTAAATAAGCTAATTTCCCAAAATGTTGGAGTTTTCCTTTAAGTGGTATTAGTAGGTTACAGCAGTAAGCATTAGTTTGCTCAGTAAATTATGGCCAATTCGTTTTATATTGTTTAATACAGTTAAATAAATACATAAATGAAAAGCAAATTTCCCCCCCCCCCCCCCCCCCCCCCCCCCCACTGTACCGAAAATAATACCAAACCGTGACTTCAAAACCGAGGTACGTACCGAACCGTGGATTTTGTGTACCGTTACACCCCTAGTTTGTGTATTACGGTACTATTCCGTGTGTGTGCGCCAAGACAGTCTAACGTTAGTGCAACACTGTGTGTGTGTGCGGGTGTGTGTTTGTGTGTGTGTTAGACGGACTGAGAGAGCAAGCTAGCTTAGCTAACGTTCTTAGCTCTGTGCTTCGTTGTATATATGTAGACCTACTTGTGTGTATTGCGAATGAATGATTATGTTCCTTGTGTGTGTTTGGGGTAAGTAAGTAAAGTTTATATATACAGCACTTTTCACAGAGACAACTCACAAAGTGCTTTACATACAGCAGAAATTAAATAAACTAAAATAAAAAGCAAGAACCATTGGGGGGGGGGGGGGGGGGGGGTGGGGGGGTGGGGGGGGGGGTCTTAGCTCTGTTTATTGCGCCAAGAAAAAAAAAAAATCAGAGAAATCCGAAAAACAGGAAAATTAAAAACAGAGAAATCCGGAAACAGGAAATTCATATCCGAAAACAGGAAAAGATAAAACGGATTTCATAGGGCCCTAGTTAACACTTTCAGTGCCAGCAGGGGGCGCACGATTTAGTGCTTGAATGCCATCATCCACTTCAATGTTAGCGTTAATAACGCCTAATCTATGTTTTTAATTATGGCTATGTGTCTAATCTGCCCGTCGCTTATCAATGACTCTATTTTCCAGTCAACATTGTCGAAGCGGATGTTTTTTTATCGGTTCATTTCAGTTTTATACTGTAGCATTTTGAAAAGCCCCTCGTTTTCAAGGAAAATAAAAAGAATCCATAATAAACGCCCTGTACTGGAATATTCTAGAATACACAAAAACGTTGTAATTTTTTCGGCCTATTTATGAATCGTTTCAAAAAAAACGCTAGATTATCGATAGTATATGTGTACATATGCGAGCTGAAAATCGATTACCTCATTTCCTCAACATCACACACACACACATAGGGCGAAACGCTGAGAGCTCAGCGATTACAACTCTGATTATCCCAAGACTTGTAAAATAGATTCCCTACCTCAGATCAGATGTTCTCCAAAAAGATCATTCCAATTCCTGATCGCCATTCCAAAAATCTGATCGCTTTTATTGATCCAACGCTGGGTGCTCGAAACACATATTCCACGCTGTTCTAAGGGACCAGAATGACTGCAATCGGCTCGGATTACATGCCTGAGAAATAAAATGTGGATTCCTGATTTTTCTTTTCTCATCACATTTTCATTGAGTCTCATTCCAAAAGGGTGCATTACCATCTGGGAGACGATAGGGGCGCTTTTTCCACATCTGAGCTCCTGATGGGCTGGTTTCCCAACGAGAGACTCGGTTGATGAAAGATGAATTCAGATCGCTAATAAAAAAATAACACGCTAATTGTCGTGGTGGGCATTCAGGGGGCGGGCTGATAACACGTGTTATGTCGTGGTGGGCTCTCAAAGTGTTAAGGTGAGTTAATAAATTCACTCTGAAAATCTGCTCCGGACTCTTTGGTCAGAGCGTCCAGTGTGCACTCTGAGCCTGAGTGTTGTATGTGCCTCCCTGTATTGTAAATAGTTCATATGTGTGTTGTCACTACTGTATGTATAATTGTAAATAAGTTAATTTATGTGTTTGTAATAAATATTGTTAATATTTATTTACCTAATTTATGTGCAATCGTTTAATTTCAGCTCAGTGTAGAGAAATGCACCGATACTAACAACCGCCTTATGACGACACTGTTGACACACCACGAATCTGTGACACGCACGCCCCGCGACAACACTAGTAGTTTTGGGGGCCCTACCACCCCCCATGAAAAAATCCTAGGGGAAACACGTAGTGTTCTCAGTTTCTGACACAGACAATGTACAGAACATTCCACTCTCAGCTCTCAGTGTCACCTATTACCAATGAATTGTCTATGGAGCAGCTCCACACTTTATACCTGATGACATCACACGTTTGTTTTTGGATTTGGGATGGGAGTTGTTTATGGTCACAAATAATCTTAGGAATAGGAACCAAAGGAATAACATGTATAAATTGGGTGTAGTTCCTCTTTAACTCTTTCACGGCCATACCCAAATATAGTCCGGTTATCTCGCCATGCGTTGAGCGCCAAAAACCAGAGTATCTTTTCCTCTGATCCCCGTTCTATACAGTCAACCGGCGCCATCTAGGTGTCTATGATTCATCTACTACGTTGGAATTGCAATGACGATTGAATATCACCAGGTGGCAGTATCGCCTACCTTTGAACTGGAATGGCTTAGTGTGGATACACATTTAAATTTTTGGCAAGGGCTCCTCCTCCTGCCTGAAGAGAGAGACACAGCGATCGCCTCGAAATTTGTTGCCTGAAGCGTATTTCTAATATAAACGGAGTATAGACATATTACAACTGGTAATCGCGATGGCGATGCGATCACTTGGAATTATTCTTTTTGGAATACCTTCTGGCTAAGGTAAGGTATATTCTATGTCTATTTTACCGAACCTGAAACATGTTTTTGTAACGATCACAGTTTTGTGTTTTACCGGACGTAAAACATGCTCGACAAACACGATCACAGTTTTGAGTTAAAACGACCCCCCCCCCCCCCCCTTGATGATTTTGTGAAGACACATATGTACATGGTATATACCTTTGATTTGGGAGTATTTGGGGCTTGAGGGGATCAACCAGAACGATTTGGGCTTATTGCATATAATGTGTCATATCTCGCGATCTATGGAAAAAGACTGGATTATTCCGGAAATGGGGCGATGTTTAGTGTGTAGCGTGTAACAAACTACAGTGTGTAGAAAGGAGCTGATTAATCAGTAATGGACTATGAACAATGCCTGTAAAATGAGCCATACTATTGTCTCCATAGCTATAATACAGAGCACACGATGGGTCTGCAAAAAATCACTAAAATGGTCATTAATGCTGGTGCCAAACAGTGCAGATGGCGAAAGCTAGTGGCCGTGAATGAGTTAAGAATCAATATCTGATATTAAAACAATTAATACAAAAATTAAATAAAGAAAATGACTAACATTCATACTGTCTTTTACCATTATGCACTTTGCTACTAAGGAATCTACCGTGCCTATATTACTACCTACTATGCTAATATGTCTATACTACTATGCACTCAAGACTGTAGCACTCAAGTTCAACACTGATTGACTAACATTGTTACTACCCTAGCTGCCAGAGTTGTACCCTTCCTGCTGACTTGTTGTACAGCACTTGTAAGTCACTTTGGATAAAAGCGTCAGCTAAATGACTAAATGTAAATGTAAGAGTCAAAGGGCTGGGTGCAGACATAGTAGACACAGGTTAACCCTTTCACTACCACACTGTAGTGAAAGGGTTAACCTTCTGTAGTGTGGTTGTGAAAGGGTTAACCCTTTGTTGTGTGGCAGTGAAAGGGTTAACCTTCTGTATCGTCGCATTGAAAGGGTTAACCCTTTGGTAGAGTGGTAGTGAAAGGGATAACACACACCTGTAGGCACTGCGTCTTCCGCTTGTCCAAAGCCGCACCACACCATAGTAGGAGGAGCCACTAGCGATCAAATGATTTCCATCAGTCTGGATACAGTAGAG
>NC_140173.1:109820511-109915604 GCF_963971535.1 Notolepis coatsorum | reverse complement strand
CACCAATTCGATTACAAAGAACTGGAATTCAAATCAACAGCAGCCAAAGACAAAGATGTCTAGAAGGGCAAATGCAACTGTGTACTTTCATGTATTTATTCTGTTTGTGTAAGTATGTTTCTTATAGACTAAGAATATATATATGTATGATATATTATATATAGTCAGGTCCATAAATATTTGTACATCAACAAAACTTTCATAATTTTGGCTCTGTACACCACCACAATGGATTTTAAATGAAAGAATTAAGATGTGCTTTAAGTGCAGACTTTCATGCTTTAATTTGAGGGTATTTACAAATTAGGTGAACGGAGTAGGAATTACAAACATTTCTATGTGATTTCTCCTTTTTAACTCATTCTGCGCCAAACATGAGATTTCTCGTGTTTCAAATCCAAGCGTTGAGCGCCAAACCCGAGATATCTCGTTTTTAGATCCTTTTATCTTTTTTCGATTTTCCCATTCTAAACACTCACGCAGACCTGCCTGTGTCTCCCTGGCACAGCTGCCTACGTTATAATTGCAATGACGATCGAATCCCAACAGGTGGCAGTATCGCCTACCTTTTGAACTGGGTCTCCCAGTGCCTCAGTACCTCCGGCTGCAGGAATCCCCTCCCCCTCAAAGTGAATCAGCACACAGCCATCTGTCGCCGATTTTCTGGCCTGAAACCTATTGTTTCCCGTATTATAGCCAGGCCCAATGCACAACAGTAATGGCGATCGCGATGGAACTACTGGGATTATTCATTTTGGAGTACCTTCTGACAAAAGTAAGGTCTATTTTACCGAACCTAAAACATGCTTTTGGTAACGATCGCAGCTTCGTAAAACGCCCCCCCCCCCCCCCCCCCCCCCCCCCTTGATGACTTTGTGAAGAACATCTATATGGTATATACCTTTGATTTGGAAATAATATAGGTTTCAGGCGAGCAACCCGAACGATTTGCGCATATGCATATAACAAGTCATATCTCACGATCTAGAAAACGAGACTGGATTATTTTGAAACGGGGCGATGTTTAGCGTGGAATAGTGCACAAACGAAAGTATGTAGAAATTAGCTGGTTTGTCCCTGTTGGACAATAAATAGTGCCTGTCAAATGAGAGCCATACTATTGTCTCCATAGCTATAATATAGAATATATAATACGATGGGTCCGCAAACATCGTGAAAATGGTCAATAACGCTGGCACCAGGGAGTAAAGATGGATAAATAGCGTGGCAGTCAATGAGTTAAGGGACCAAAAGTACAATTGGCTGCTCAGCTGTTCCATGGTGTGTTATTCCCTCATTATTTCATTTACAAAGATCAGATACAAAGTCAGAGTTAATTTCAAGTGTGGTATTTGCATTTGGAATCTGTTGCTGTCAACTCTCAATATGAGGTCCAAAGAGCTGTAACTATCAATGAAGCAGCAAGCATTCTTAAAAAGAAAGAACATACTGGTGAACTCAGCAACACTAAAGCGGCGGTTACACCTTTCGTTTCATTTTCGTTTCATTGTCATATGAGTTTCGCCGCACCGTCGCAGCCTCGAGTCACACTTTCGTTTTTGTCACCTGAGCACACTGATGTAGTACACTGCCAAAGCAGTAGGTGGCAGTAGGTGAAATTACCTACCTGGGTTCCATCCTAGAGGCTAATCTCTCCTGTGACAAAATGGCATCCAATGTAATAAAAAAGTCAACCAACGAACTCGATTCTTGTACCGGATCTCCTCTCTGGTAAACAAGAATACCCTGAAGACTCTGGCAGGAGCACTCATTCAGGGTACTACGACTATGCTTGCACCTCATGGTACCAAAGCACCTCAAAGGCGCTAAAAACAAAATTACAAACATCTCAAAACAAACTGGTCAGACTACTGCTTGACCTTACTCCTAGAACCCACCTCACCCCTGCCCACTTTGACAACCTAGGATGGCTTAGAGTAGATGACAGAGTACAGCAACTTGCAATGGGCCTGGTCTACAAGATACACTACACGACCAAGGTACCCATGTACATGGCAAAATACTTCCCAAAGGTCAGTGAATACCACGATCACAACACCAGAGGGAGCTCCACAAATCATGTTAAACCCAGATTCGGCTCAAATAAGGGACTAAACACGTTTCGCAATTATGCCACATCAATGTGGAACGCCCTACCCAAAGCTGTAAAGGAATGTGGATCACTACCCACTTTCAAAACCTCTCTCAAGAGACACCTACGGGAGACTGCAATGCAACACTGGCCCCTGTAAATATCCTAACCCAACCCCCTCCAATGTACAGTCATTTACCTAGTATGGTCTTGTCAATAGTCCAATGTACAATTTTGTTTGTTTGTACAGAGTCCCCCCCCCCCCCCCTCAATGTACAGTTTTGCTTGTTTATACAATTCAGAATGAATGGATGTAAACTTTATTTAACATATTGCATATGGGTACAATACAATACGGCTCAATACAAACAATTGTTAAGGGAATGCAGACTGTTGTAGCTTGGACTGGGGACGGGGTCCTTATAACAATAACTTGACAACACATAGTAGCTTGGTTTGGGACAGCTCTGCTGTCACCGGAAGGGCACGCAGATGGTATCTACTGCGCATGGGCGTTTTCGCAACAACGGCTCCGTGCAGACTACACGGCTGTTGTCGGCGCGTTTTTTAGGGGTTCTCCAAAACACAAACACAATTTAGCGTTTCAGCCGTATCCGCCAAAAAACGCATTTCTGTGTAATAGGGACATCAAACGTATTCAAAAACGTATAAAAACTAGCACAAAAACACTGTGTGTAACTCCTGCTTAAGACCCGGAAGACAACGGAAAACAACTGTGGTGGATGCATTCTTTCCCTGGTGAAGAAAACCCCCTTCACAACAGTTGGCCAGATCAACAACACTCTGCAGGAGGTAGGCGTATCTACGTCAAAGTCAACAATCAAGAGAAGACTTCACCAGAGTGTATACTCTTTCTCTCTTTCAGGCCCTGTCCACACGAACGCGGGTGTTATGTAACCGAGCCTTAACACTTTCAATGCCAACGACGAGATATCTCGTTTGTTCATGCCGACCGTTCATTGCCAACGACGAGAGATCTCTCTTTTTTTTATTAGCGATTTGAATTCATATTTCATCAATCTAGTCTCACGTTAGTGCTGCAAACTCTCTATGAGCTCCATTGGGAAAATACCGCCCCCTATCGTCTCTCCCTGTTGTACTGCACACCTTTGGAATGGATTGAATGAAACACCTGCTTCCTCATTTTACTTCTCGGGCAAGTCACCCGAGAGGATCGGATTCATTGTGGACCATCAGAACAGTGTGGAATACATATTTCCAGTACCCAGCGTTGGATCAATAAACGCGATCGATATTTGGAATGGCGATCAGGAATTGGAATAATCTTTTTGGAGAACATCTGATCTGAGGTAAGGAATCTATTTTACCAGTCTTAGGATAATCAGACCTTTTTTCACAGAGATATCAACGTGTGCCCTATGTGTGTGTGCGTGTGTGTGCTGATCAGGAAATGAGAGAATCGATTTTTCAGCTCGCTTCTATAGCGTGCATACGTACACATCTAGCGTTTATTTGAAAACGATTCAGGCCGAAAAAGTTTTTTGTGTATTCCAGAATATTCCAGTAAAGGGCGATTATCATAGAATCTTTATATTTTCCTGAAACTTAAAAAAACTAGCGTTTTTCAAAATGGTATAAAACGGAAATGAACCGATTAAAAAACAATCCGTTTTGACAATGTTGACTGCAAACAAGTCATTGATAAGCGACGGCCAGATTAGACACATAGCCATAATTTAAGACATAGTTTATGCGTTTGCAAATATGAGAGCTCTATCATTGAAGTGGGTGGTGGCATTCAAGGGGGGTAAGGTGTGCGCGGTTGCACTGCTCGGCCACACGCAACAGGGGTTTTGGACCACTGCAACCGTGATCATTTAAAACCGGAGTCCAGGGTGAAGTTTTGCGCGCATCCCGGTTGCATTGGTTGCGTGTGGGCATAGTAACCGGGATTATTTCCCATGTTTACAGCAGAGCTGTCCCAAGTAGCGTTATATGAAAATGATTGTAACAAACTTTTGTTCGAAACGTATCGTCTGTGTTGAAGAGTGTTGTGATCGACGATGTCTGTTGTCGCATTCCTGACCTGACGCTGAGTAAACCTGAAGCTGCGGCTAAACTAAGCTCATGTGTTGTCAAGTTATTAACTCAGTCCAAACTATAACAGTCTGCATCCCCTTAACAATTGTTTGTATTGAGCCGTATTGTATTGTACCCATTCTGCAATCTGTTACGTTTTCATCCATTAATTCTACTAGTGTTAACGTTACTACTTTATTATTACGTTAGCACGTAAACTAACAAAATCTGCGATCTTTTTGTGAGACTAAACTCCGCTCTTGGTGGTAAATTGTGTTGATGTTGGTTTTGTTTCATCAACAAATGAGGCAGAACACACAGTGAATGTATCATTTTTGTTTATTGCACTTAAATTATTCGTTGCTAGCTGTAGCTAATTTGGCTGTGAGCAAGGAGGGATGTTATTGTTCAGGCTTCAGTTCAGTTTCCGGTATTAACTCTAAACGCTTCTGATTGGTTGCAATTGCCTTTATGTTTGAACTACATCGCCACCTACTGCTTTGGCATTGTACTACATGTATATGACGTCACTCGGTGCAGAGTTTAAACCACGTCGTGTGGACAGTTTTCTTTTTTTTAATAATTTTTAAAACCTCTGTGTCAAAAATACCCGTGATTGTGTGGACTGGGCCTCAGCCTACCCTGATCTCACCTGGTCGGGGATAGACCCTTAGTTTAATCTGGTTAGTCCGTTATTTTCTCCCATGTCTGCTTATTGGCTTATCCCCGGGGCAAATGGCCCTGATACATCTTCTTGTATGTCATCCTATATACTAGCGCTTGTAGTCCTATGCCTCTTTGTTCTTAGTTCTATTTATTACTGTAATTTCATAATTTTCTTATATACTTTGATTCTATTGCTACTATGTATGCATTTATATATTATTATTATTATTTCATGTATTTATTGCTCCTATGTCTGCCCACTACGAATACGGGAGCTCTCTAACCCCTATCCCTGTCTCCCTGTCTCTCTGTGAGTGGATGTCAAGGTGGTGTGATCTTCCCTGTGCCGTCCTTGATGTGGCTAACAGCATCCTTGATGTGGCTATTCTTCCTAAAACCGGTTCTGACTACCACAGGCACGATGGATCCACCCGACGTCGCCCTCAGTTGACCTAACCATGCCCGCTCTACTTCCACTGGATCCGAGCGGTTCTCCTGTCCCCTGGGGAATATGACTCTGATACTTTGAGCTCAGAGGCTGGACTTTTAGCCTTTATCTTATTTTCATATTGTTCTTAGCTTTATTTATTTTAATAAAAAAAAAAAAAGTTCTTATGTACCTTAGGTCGCTTTCACATATAATAATAATACACTTTATTTGTATAGCACCTTTCATACAGAAACTGCAGCTCAAAGTGCTTCACAACAGAAAAAAGACAGGCATAAAATGAGCACATAAAGTGCAGACATATAAAATCACAGTTTTTCACATTAGGATCCAACATCCCAACAGGCCACCTAGTTTATGGTTTGATTCAGTTTTAAATAGACAATAATAAAAGGAGCAAGATTAAATAGACAGAGTAAAATAGTGCAATAGTGCAGTGCAATAAAATTGTAGAATAGAATAGATTAAAAAAAATATATATTTTACAGTGCAATAAAATAGTTCTGGATTAACGTCACGGTGACCAATTGCAGCCACTCTTATTGTCTGGGACCAAATACGGCCACGCCCCACTCCCAATAAAAAGTGGGGATCTCTAGAATAGGTTTGGGGCGACGCTGTATACGGAAGTGGCTCTCAAGGTGACGATTAGACAACACTTTCTGTTGTCAGTAGATGGCAGCATTGGTTTAAAATTAAAAGGTGAAAATGTTGAAAACTACAACACTGCATTTCCCAAGAGCGTTAGCACAGGTCGCAGGTCACTGGGATGTGTCTATATTCTTCGACGTGATCTGAACAGCGGTAAACTATTACTGCGACCTCGGTATAGCAACCGCGAATGGTAAACTAATTATCTTAACAGAAGTGCGCTGGTAGCGTTACATATGTTGTCTAAAGGGGGACATATGGTACAATTTAAGATTCTAATGATAATCGGCATATAAAGAACAACATAGAGCATAGTTAATTTGTAAGAAACCTCAATGAAAACGGCGCAGGGTGCTATTGTTATGAAAATGTGATAGAATCCTATAAAAATGTGGACGCATTTGGTTTACGTTCCGTTACTGTTGAACAGTTCAAAGTCGTACAATGGTAAAACTGTTCTGAATTACTGTTTTTTTTTTTTTTTTTTTTTTTTTTAACAGAAAAAAATATTATTGAACATCTCAAATGTAAATATTGTACATTTTCCATATTTTTTTTCTTTTTTTTCCCCTTTCATCTCCCCTTCCCCTCCCTCATTCCCACCCCATCCCCCCCACACCGAGGTTGTTGACAAACGCATCTGCAAAACCTGAATTACTGTTTCAACAGTTCAAAGCCGTCCCAAACCTTTGTTCGGTATCCATAGTTCAAAACATGACAGTCTTCTCTTCTGCCTGACACCACAATGCACATTTTAAGGCAAGCCATATCAGACAGTATTAAAGCTGACAGTCTCCCCTGCTCATGACGGTCTCCTGTTGCCTGACACCACAAATGCACATTTTAAGGCAAGCCGTATCAGACAGTAGTCTCCTGCTCATGACAGTCTCTTTTGCTCGATACACACACAGTTCAATACCAGACAGTTTTGAACCTGTAATAAACAATAGACAGAAAACTGTAGCCCAGTGCAATAAAAACCTGACAGTTTTGAACCTGTAATAAAAAGCAATAGACAGAGTAAAATAATACGGTGCAATAATAGAATAGTAGAATGGAATAGATAGTATAATTATGCAATAGAATGGACAGAGTAAAATAGTGCTACAGTACAGCGGAGTGTATTAGAAGGCTATGGTGAAGAGGTATGTTTTTAGCTTATTTTTTAAAATATTAAGAGATATAGCTTCCCTAATGTCCATAGGTAGTGTGTTCCATAACTTTGGTGCATAGTTTGCAAAGGCTGCATCCCCGATTTTCCTTAGACTGTGGCTTGGAACCTTCAATAGACCAGTAGTAGATGATCGCAATGTTCTAGGCGGCACATAGTTGACTAGAGAATTTGCAATGTAGCTTGGTCCTGTTCCATTTAGTGTTTTGTATATAAGGAGGAGGACCTTGAAATTGATTGATTGATTGATTGAAAACTTTATTAACAGATTGCAGAATGGGTACAATACAGTACAGCTCAATACACACAATTGTTAAGGGGATGCAGACCAGAGAAAGACTTTCGTCTTGTTTCCACCAGGGTCCCCCATTTTCAATTCATCAGGACATATATGACATACATGACATACAGATAGTCAGTACTGCTACATCTATACATTTATGACATACCAGATTTGCAAATACAGTACTGTTTGTGATACAGAAGGAGTCAAGAAAAGGGAGTATATACATTTGACGTAGAAACTGTACATTGGAGGAGGTTGGGTGGGGGGGGGTTGGGTACACTGGGATATTGACAACCATACTGGGTAATTTACATTGGAGGTGGTTGGGGGGGGGGGGGGGCACACTGTATAAACAAGCAAAACTGTACATTGAGGGGGGGGAGACTCTGTACAAACAAACAAAATTGTACATTGGACTATTGACAAAACCATACTAGGTAAATGACTGTACATTGGAGGGGGTTGGGTTAGGATATTTACAGGGGCCAGTGTTGAATTGCAGTCTCCCGTAGGTGTCTCTTGAGAGAGGTTTTGAAAGTGGGTAGTGATCCACATTCCTTTACAGCTTTGGGTAGGGCGTTCCACGAAATCAATAGAAATCGAAATCAATCGAAATCAGTAGAAATCAATTCTAAATGTTACCGGAAGCCAGTGTAGGTTAGCTAATACAGGACTGATGTGGTCTCTCCTCTTGGTTCTAGTTAGTAGCCTAGCTGCCGAGTTTTGAATGAGTTGGAGTCGTTCTGTGGTTTTTTTTGGAAGGCCAGTGAGGAGTGCATTACAGTAGTCAAGTCGGCTTGAGATAAAGGCATGGATCAGTTTTTCAGCGTCTTTTTGATTTATAAACGGCCGTACCTTAGCTATGTTTCTAAGGTGGAAAAATTATGTTTTTGTCACCTTGTTGATGTGTGATTTAAAGCTTAGGTCTGAGTCTATTATAACACCAAGACTTGTAACTTCAGGTTTGATCCTGAAGCTCGGAACTAGGCAAAATCTGCATATGGCTCGCCGACAACAAACTATCATTACACATGGGCAAAACAGAGTCCATTCTCTTCGGTTCAAATAACAAACTCAGCAAGACCGACGGCTTCTCGGTTACAGTGGGTGACAATATTATCACAAGGAAAGATGAAATTACCTACCTGGGTTCCATCCTAGAGGCTAATCTTTCCTGTGACAAAATGGCATCCAATGTAATAAAAAAAGTCAACCAACGAATGCGATTCTTGTACCGGATCTCCTCTCTGGTAAACAAGAATACCCTGAAGACTCTAGCAGGAGCACTCATTCAAGGGTACTACGACTATGCTTGCACCTCATGGTACCAAAGCACCTCAAAGGCACTAAAAAACAAACTACAAACATCTCAAAACAAGCTAGTCAGACTACTGCTTGACCTGACTCCTAGAACCCACCTCACCCCTGCCCACTTTGACAACCTAGGATGGCTTAGAGTAGACGACAGAGTACAGCAACTTGCAATGGGCCTGGTCTACAAGATACACTACGCGACCAAGGTACCCATGTACATGTCAAAATACTTCCCAAAGGTCAGTGAATACCACGATCACAACACCAGAGGGAGCTCAACAAATCATGTAAAACCCAGATTCGGCTCAAACAAGGGACTAAACACGTTTTGCAATTATGCCACATCAATGTGGAACGCCCTACCTAAAGCTGTAAAGGAATGTGAATCACTACCCACTTTCAAAAACACTCTCAAAAAACACCTACGTGAGACTGCAATTCGAAACTGGCCCCTACAAATGTCCTAACCTAGTTGTACAGTAAATGACCAAGTAAGGCTTTGTCGGTATTCCAATGTACAGTGTAAAATGTGTGTGTCCCCTACCCAACCCCCCCCCCCCCCACCTCCAATGTACAGCCCTCACCCACCCACCCAACCCCACCCCACCCACCCAACCTCCTCCAATGTACAGTTTCTACGCCAAATGTATATACACTCTTTTTCTGGACACTTTTGTATTACAAAAAGTACTGTATTTGCAAATCTGATATGTCATAAATGTATAGATGTAGCAGTACTGTCTATCTGTATGTCATGTATGTCATATATGTTATGATGAATTGAAAATGGGGGACCCTGATGTAAACAAGATGAAAGTCTTTCTCTGGTCTGCATCCCCTTAACAATTGTATGTATTGAGCTGTACTGTACTGTACCCATTCTGCAATCTGTTAATAAACTTTTCAATCAATCAATCAATCAATCAATCCAAGGAGTAAGTTGCCCCATATTGCTCTGTAACATTTCTCTTTTTTTTTTTTGATCCACTTTTTTCTCCCATTTTTCTGTATTTTTCTCCCATCCCAATTTCGTATCATCCAATTTCAACCCTCCCCTGTCACGAACGCTGTTTCTTGCCTCCCACAAGCCGGCTGCAATGTGGACTAAGTCATACATAGCACAAGTCCCCTCCGGTACTTGAGGTAACAGCAGTCGCATCTTTTCACCTGCGCAGCTCGACCTCTCAGTGTCGAGGAGTAACGCGTGGGAGGCTCACGCTGCCCCCGACACTTTCCTGATTCTACTGCGCAGGCGCACCAACCGACTTGTAGGAGTCGCTTGTTCACAACGTTCGATCCCCACCCTTCAGTTTTTCCCTCCCCGTAATACGGCCAATGTGTATTACTGCGGACGACCAGCCAAACTGAAAAACAATGTGGAGAGCTGGATTCGAACACGCGAATCCTAGCGTCTCCACACTGGTGGCGAGTGACTTGTCCACTACACCACCTAGCCGCCCAACATTTCTCTTTTTGTTATAGGACCGACTAGTAGGATTTCAGTTTTGCCCTCATTTAATTTTAGGAAGTTGTTCGTCATCCATTTGTTTATTGCTAAGAGACAGGCAGAAATGGAGTTTATAGCTGTGTGATCATTTGGTTCAGCGGAGATGTACAATTGTGTGTCATCTGCATAACTATGGAAACACACATTGTACTTTCTAATGATGTCTCCGAGTGGCAGCATGTATAGTGAGAATAATAATGGACCAAGGCAGCTCCCCTGTGGAACTCCGAAGTAGGTGTCATGTTTCTCAGAAGAATGATCTCCAAGCCTGACGTAATATTTTCTCCCTTTGATATATGTTCTGAATCAGTTTAATACATAGTCAGAAAGAGCAACTGGGGCGCCCCAGTGGCAAACCACATAGCGCGCTCAGCCGCGACACGGCCGACCCAGGTTCGACTCCCGAACCCGTCGTTATTTGCCGAATGTCTTCCCCCCACTCTGTCTCCCATTCCTCCTCTGTCTCTCTCTACTGGACTGCCCAGTAGCAATAAAGCGATAAAACGGCAAAAAAATTATCTCTATAAAAAATATATATATATAAAAAAAAAAAGAGCAACTAACTTTTCGAGACGATTTATTAGGATATCATGGTCGATCGTGTCAAACGCTGCGCTTAGATCTAATAGGATGAGAATTGAGACTTTGTTTGCATCAGAGTTTATTCTGAGGTCACTATTTATTTTTGTAAGAGCAGTTTCAGTGCTATGGTGCATTCTGAAGCCTGATTGAAATTCCTCCATGATGTTGTTTTCTTTGAGAAAGGAGTTTATTTGTATTGAGAATTTTTTTTCAAGTATCTTGCTGATGAATGGGAGGTTGGATATTGGCCTATAGTTGGTTAGTACATTACTGTCTAGTTTGGGTTTCTTTAGTAAGGGTCTTACGACAGCTGTTTTGAATGCGTCTGGGAAAATACCTGTCAGAAGCGATGTATTTATAATATTTAGGACATGACTTGCAATACTCTCGAATATTCGCTTAAAAAATGCTGTGGGTATAGGGTCAATACAGGAAGTGGAGGAGTTACATTCCATGACAGTTTTGTAAATCTCAGTTGATGTAATGCAAGCAAATTTTCCTACAGTATGGTTACTTTTTCGCAGGGTTTGCTGATTGTGTCCATGTTTGTATCAGGACTAATGCTGGCTCTAATTGAAGTTATTTTGTTATTGAAGAATAATGCTAGTTCTTCACATTTTGATGCAGATGACTGGAGGGGTGGGGGCAGTGTTGAGTAGCTGGTCGATGGCTGAGAATAATAGTCTAGAGTTTCCAACATTCTCTGTGATAATCTTAGAAAAATAGTCCTTTCGGTCAGGTGGCGTAGCGGAGATTGTGTTCGTCACCAACCCCGGAGACGCTGGATTCGCCTGTTCGAATCCAGCTCACAGCTCCGGGGTTGTCACCAGCTTGGCTGGCCGTTCACACTAATACAATTGGCAGTATTAGAGGGTGGGAGAAGCTGGCGGGGTGGGTCCGGGTCGTTGTAAACAGCGACTCCTACAGTTCGGTCGGGGCGCCTGCTAAGCGCGGATAGGATCTAAGTGGGATAGTGTGATCCTTCCACACGCTACGCCCTCTCAGTGAGAGTCCGCGCTGCCAGGTGAAAAGAAGCGGTTGATTGGCTAGACGTGTGTCGGAGGAAGCACGTGATAGCCTCCACTCTCCCAGACCGACTGTGGGGGGTAAGTGCGCAGCGACCAGGAAGGGGATTGGGAATTGGCATAACGACTAACATTGGGATGTGAGAAAATCGGAGGAAAAAGGAGGGGGAAAAAGATAATAAAAAAAAAAAAAAAAAAAAAGGGTCCTTTCTTGCCACTTGTATTTCTTTGTTATAGGCAGTTATGGCTTCCTTATATATATTGCAGTGGACTCGGTGCGATTCGGGGGGGTGAAGTTGCAACACTGTTGCATTTTTCATTTGGTTTGGTTTGCTTTCACACTGCAATTTGTCAAGTGCACCAAACTTTCTGAACAATGTCACGCGATCGAAAAGGGCGCTCGTCTATTGGATATATAGAATCCAAAAAACAGGCTTCGGGGACAGCTCTACAGTGCACATACACACACACCCCACATTATTCTGCGAAGCAGCCCAGCGCACATACATACACCACATTATTCTGCAAAGCAGCCCAGCCCACACACATACACACACACCCCATATTATTCTGCGAAGCAGCCCAGCGCACACACATGCACCACATTATTCTGCGAAGCAGCCCAGCCCAGCGCACACACATATACACACACCACATTATTCTGCGAAGCAGCCCAGCCCAGCGCACACACATACAGTACACACACACACCACATTATTCCCCGGAGCAGCCCAGCGCACACGCATTATTCTCATATATTGCTGAAATGCTGACGCAGTTTTTTTTACTTTGATGTGACATTGGTCGATTGTTCGATTGAAGCTCATTGCCATCATTCTCTCGCTAAACAACTTGTACACCTCGTTGTTTTTGTGAGTGGCCACAAGCAGCTGTTTAATTAGCTCATCTGACCATATTTCTATCAGGGCTTTTACCTCCTCATTCGCCCACGTCTGTCCACGAGACATGTTCCAAGCGTGCTTGTTTTGCAGTGCGCGCCGCAGTGTTTGTTTTGTTTCCTTCTACTCAAGATGCACAGTTTATCGGGTCACTTCCTATATTTGGTCTTGCGTTTGGTGGGGACCAGACTCGCCACGGTTCAAATACTAACAAATTCAAAGGTCCACACAAGAGCAATATCAATCAATAAGAATATTTATTGAATTAAGGCAAAATCCAGTTTGATAGGCAAGAGAATGGACATTAACAGTCCGATGGTCAAAAACACAAAACAGGCTCGCAGACAGAAAAAGGGATTGTTAAATACTCAGGGTAGTCGTCCGGTCCAGGGTCAGTACACAAGGGGGTTTCTCAGCCAGTCCAGGGTCCGTACACAATGAACACCTTCTTGCCTTCACCTCTCCTCTCACTACCTCTCACCTTACACAACTCCGAATAATCTCTCAATCTCTCTCTCTCAATACAACAACTCCAACCTCACCTCTGCTCAACATACTCCTCACTAACCTAGTGGCTTTGTAGTGTGTGTGTCTGGGGTGTGTGCACGTGAGATGTGGGTGACCAGTACTTATCAGCTACCTAATTGTCTCTACTCCTTCCGTGGCAATAGCATCTCCCCTGCTTCACATATCCACGGTCCACAACCTAGGTATCATTCTTGACCCCACCCTTTCCTTCTTTCCTGCATGTAAACCAGATCACAAAAACAGCCTTCTTCCACCTCAGGAACATTGCCCGTCTACGCCCCTCACTATCCTTCTCTGCTGCTGAAACACTGACCCATGCACTCATCACTTCCCGACTGGACTATTGCAACAGCATTCTGTATGGCACATCCACCAAAATCCTCAACAAACTACAATACGTCCAAAACTCTGCTGCTCGCATGCTCAGTTGCTCACCTCCACCCGCCGCTCCGACCACATCCTCCACGATCTCCACTGGCTCCCCATCATATACAGGATTCAGTTCAAAATTCTACTCATCACCTTCAAAGCCCTCAACAATCTGGCCCCCTCCTACCTCTCTGACCTCCTTCCCCACCACACGCCTACCCGCTGCCTCAGGTCCGCAGATGCTAACCTCCTTCAACCCATCAGGACTAAGCGACAGGGCCTTCGCTGCAGCTGCCCCCACCCTCTGGAACGCCCTGCCCAACCATATCCGTCATGCAGACACCCTCTCATCATTTAAAAAAGCCATAAAAACCCACCTTTTTACCCTTGCCTTCAAGCCTTTAATAATAATTTTTGTATTTTCATTTTTTCTACTAAAACTGCATTGTTTATTTTGCTCTGTAAAGTGTATTTTTTTTTTTAAACTTTGGCCATTTCCCTGGCTCTTTTATACGTTTATCGCATTTATACTTAGTCAAGTTCGACCGACAGAAGCAGGCTGAAAGGGTTCAGATGGGGGGGAAGACACTCTGGGAAAGGCACGGCTGCAGTCCGGGATTCGAACTCGCTCAGCCCCAGATCCGTGACGAGCACGGTTGTCCACGGCGCTGAAATAGCACTCGCGGTACGTGGTGAGCTACTGGAGCTCCCCTGTAAAGTGTCTTTGAGCATTTTGAAAAACGCTATACAAAATGTATTATTATTATTATTATTATTATTATTATTATTATTATTATTATTATTATTATTATTATTATTATTATTATTATTATTATTATTATTATTATTATTATTATTATTATTATTATTATAATATTATCACAGACATCCAGTTGGGGATCCCCTTTGAACAGCCCATCTGAGGTTTCTCTCCTCCACGTATTGCTAGGTTTTTAGTAAGTCGTTCCTTATCTTCATTGGGGGAAAGTCTGGGAGTGTTGCATATTTGGATTTTATGGTGGTTTTTTTCTTGATCTATTGTGATGTTTCTTCTTGACTTGTACAGCCCATGGGAGCAAATCCATGTGATCCCGGGCTCTACAAATACATTTGATTTGATTTGATTTGATTTACAGAGGGTTCACCACAATATGTAAACCATTGGTGAGCCTCAAAAACAGGTAGACCAGAGTAGAGTTTGTAAAAAAAAAAGAAAAAAGAAAAAAAAAACACCTAAAAAGCCTGTACAGTTCTGGAACAACATCCTATTGAGAGATATCGGTGTTTTCAATGTATGTAATGTATATTGGGGGAGATGACAGCAGCTGGAGGGTCCGGGTCAGAGAGGTCGAAATGTGCATGGTTTAGCAGAGGGTGGTGGAAGCAGCAGTCAGCAGGAGCAGCAGGCAGAATGTTTGCATTCCACAGCACATCAACAAGCTGATACGAACGGCACAGGCACAGGAGCGAGGGAGAGAGGTTTGACATCATTAATGAAACAGACGTTTAAAATGTGTGTTTAAAGGTTAAAGCTGTTGTCATGGCAGCGGCACATAGTAACCAGGAGAGGGGCTAGGGCAGACCAAGAACGACGAAGAACGACTCTGAGACGGCTCCCTCCTCTCATCACAGAGAGAGGGGGGGGGGGGGGGGAGGCCACATCATCATTAGCTTCGGCTAACACAAGGAGGGTTTTTGGCTAACGACAAGGCCTGAGCCACTATTGGACTGGAAAGCAGAAGGACGATAGCAATGACAATACGAATGGGTTCCCATCTGATTATGAGGTTCTGTTTATTTAATAAACAACGCTCTTCCAAGAAAGGTATCATGCTGTCAAGGTGTCAAATTCTGACAAAGGTGGTGAATTATTATGGTTGCGGATTGCATTAACGGGGAAAGATAAGGATTGTACAGCCAGTATGAGAAGACGTCGGAGAGAAACAAACACAACGCAGAGGTCAGTGGATGGAGAGGATAACACAAGCCAAACAGACGAAGACGTGATACTGGCTGATTGATCAGAATCCAACACTATGGACAGATGAAACAAAAAACAACTTGTACCAGAATAATGGGAAGGAAAGGAACTGTTATGGCGTGGGCATGTACGGCTGCCAATGGGACTGGTTCCCTTGTATTTATTGATGATGTGACTGGTGACAAAAGCAGAAGGATGAATTCTTAAGTGTTCCAGGCAATTATCTCCTCATTGGCGCTTCACATGAACAAAGACGTTTTTTAAGGGAAAGAAGTGGAATGTTATGCAATGGCCAAGTCAATCACCTGACCTGAATCCAAATGAGCATGCATGTCACCTGCTGAAGACAAAACTGAGGGGAAAATACCCCAAGAACAAGCAGGAACTGAAGAGTTGCAGTAGAGGCCTGGCAGAGCATCACCAGGGACGAAACCCCAGTGTCTGGTGATGTCTATGGGTTCCAGACGTCAGGCTGCCATTGACTGCAAAGGATTAGCAACCAAGTATTAAAAGTGACAATGTGATTTATGCATGTATGTGTGTGTGATGCTGAAACTCCATCCCTTGTTGACAGGAGAAAGCTGTGGGTGGTGGTAGGACAGGGTGGGGTGGGTGGCGGTGGTGTGGAGTATTTTGGGGGTCCTGCCAATAGAGATCGATCCTCCATTAGTGGAGACCTCATCAATAAGTGATGGAGAGGGAGCGGGGGCAGACAGCAGGGCAGCAGTGACGTCTGGAGTCACACACACACACACACACACACGCACACGCACATTCTTATTTTAGCAGTCCATTGAGAGTGAAGTCACTCGCTGTCATTGTGTCTTCCAAGTAGGAAAAGAACACTGGATACAATAACTTAACTCCAATAAATCCAGCGTTATCTAACGTTAGCCAATCCGCTGTCACACACTTATAACCTTGTTCATCTCTTCTCTGAGAGTGACAGTATAATTAGATGCTGTGAGTGAATAGGTTGAGTGAGTTTGTGCAGTTGTGTGTCTAATTCTCACATGGCTTATGTTCGCTTTCCCACTCTCGGCCAAACCTATGACCCACGTGGTGTCCGCGGGGAATGGAAATGGTCAGAAAAAATTAAATTAACATTACAAGGACCATGACAAACACTCCAGTGTGTGTATGCATGTGTGTGTGTATGTATGTGTATGTGTGTGTGGCATGAGGCATCTAACTGTATGGCTCTCAAAGGCCCGTTTCTCTCCAACGGAAGCCCTGTAGCTCCTCGATGACCCGGGGAGCCTCCTGAGGGGCTTGGTTGGGGTGTGTGAATTATTGATGCCTAAAGAGGGACCCCTAGGCCCACCTCCACCCCAGCCCCAGTCCCTACCAACTCCCCAGAGCTGGCTGCCAATCAGATCTCATTTGTCTTACTTCACTGATCGCCCGAAATACTACCCCCTCTCCCCGTCCCACATACATGGTACCCTCCCCTGAAATGTTAGGGCCCCCTGCTTGGTGCGAGTGGTTAGGCGCCTAGGTCTCCATTAATTTCGGCACTGCACCGCACAGAGGGGTGTTGGTTAGTGTCCCACAGCACACAGCAATGGAAATGGCAGCAGTAGTGGTGATGTATAAATATTGTGTGTGTGTGTGTGTGTGTGTGTGTGTGTGTGTGTGTGTGTGTGTGTGTGTGTGTGTGTGTGTGTGTGTGTGTGTGTGTGTGTGTGTGTGTGTGTGTGTGTGTGTGTGTGTGTGTGTGTGTGTGTGTGTGTGTGTGTGTGCGTCCCCTCTGTTCCCATCTCTGATGAAGATACGATTTTATTGGCAAGTAGGTTTCAAGTTTGGGGTCCTTTTTTAAAACTGAAAATGTACTGATCTAGCAAACAGACTGACTGAGTGACACAGACAGTGCAGTAGAGGGCTGTGGTGTATAGCTGGTGTAAATGTTTGACAGACAAGACTGTCCATCCAGTGAGACAGACAGGCCGACGACAATCGGACAGATAGTCTGACAGTCAGACAGACAGACAGTCAGACAGATATACAGACAGACATGCAGACAGTCAGTCGGTCAGCCAGGCAGACATATAGACAGACAAGTCAGCCAGATAGACATACAGTCAGCCAGATAGACCGACAGTCAGACAGACATACAGACAGATAGACATACAACATGCAGACAGACATACAGACACAGATAGACAGACATGCAGACAGTCAGCCAGACAGACATACAGACAGACATGCAGACAGTCAGCCAGACAGACATGCAGACAGTCAGCCAGACAGACATGCAGACAGACATACAGACAGACATGCAGACAGTCAGCCAGACAGACATGCAGACAGATATACAGACAGACATGCAGACAGTCAGCCAGACATGCAGACATGCAGACATACAGACAGACATACAGACAGACATGCAGACAGTCAGCCAGACAGACATGCAGACATACAGACAGACATGCAGACAGTCAGCCAGACAGACAGACATGCAGACAGACATGCAGACAGACAGACAGACATGCAGACAGTCAGCCAGACATACAGACATACAGACAGACATGCTGACAGTCAGCCAGACATGCAGACAGACATACAGACAGACATGCATGCAGACAGTCAGCCAGACAGTCAGCCAGACAGACATGCAGACAGACAGACAATAAGCCCGGGGCGTACCTGGGGCTGACACGGAGATCCCAGAAGCGGATGAAGGTGTCGTAGCCACAGGTGAGCAGCTGGGAGGGAGACTCATACACAATGTCCAACACACCTGCCCCACGACGGAACTCTGAACCCAGGCTGCATACACACTCAGCGCTGGTGGGGAGAGGGAGGGATAGAAGGAGAGATAGAGAGAGGGGGAGAGAAAGTCAGAGGAAGACAGAAGAGAGGAGAGGTTAGTTTTATAGGGTAAATCCCCCTTCACACCTAAGACGACAACTATGACGATAACTACAGTAGTAACTACAAAGATTTAAATGGTTCCAAGCCCGTGCACTCATCACAACTATAGTTATAAACACAGACAACATGTTATAGTGTGGAACAGGTTATGGAAATGTAGAAATTAATGAGATTTCAAACGACATCCGACATCTGTGGCTAATGTAGCCTCTAAAAAGCTTTGGTATATATTGTCTAGAATAAAGATCTATTTAATCTTTGAGCAATGTTTATGAATTGTAAAACCTTTTTAAAAACAGGTTAGCAGCGCCTTAGCCCAGATCGACTCGAGGCAGACTCTTTGGTAGGCTGCTACACTACAATGGACGATTAAGGACCTCCGCTGTTCTGGCTTTAGCATTTAGACTTTTTTTTTTTAAATGTACAGAATAAGTAAAAGACACCAAATCCCCATCTTATCTTATCTTATCGTATTATCTTTCAACCAATCAAATGCCAAAAGAACGCAACCCTTGATAACCAATAAACCTCATTCCTCAATAAGACCGAAGATGTGACATCTCTATTTACAGTGCTAGCTGTGAGTAGCTTAAAGGAAGACGCCAACTTTTTGGGAAATTAGCTTATTTGCCATCTATCCTGGAGTTAGACAAGCAGATACATACTCTTTTCTTCTCTGTGCATGCATTAGGCTTAGGGAACAGCCGCACCGTTAGCCTAGCTTAGCATCATTCACTGGAAGTAGGTGTGCCAGTGTAGCCTAGTTCCCAACAGTCACGAAATACACTCCAAATACAACTCCAAAACTTCCCTGTAAACATGTTGTGACCTGTGTATTTACCACGTGGAGAAAAAAATAATAATTAGAGATTTTAGTTTTCTAAGTATATATTTTATCACCTCAAAAGCCCTGTTTTGAAAAACTGGGCTTTTGAGGTGATGAAATCACTGCGCCCAGGCAGCAGTGGTTCGGCAAAAAGTTGTTCAGAGTATATATCGGCTACACTGGCACACCTACTTCCAGTGAATGTCGCTAAGCTAGGCTAATGGTGTGGCTGTTCCCTAAGCCTAATGCATGCACAGAGAAGAAAAGGGTATGTATCAGCTTGTCTAACTCCAGGGTAGATGGCAAATAAGCTAATTTCCCCAAAAGTTGGCGTATTCCTTTAAAGGGGTGAAGGGAGAACAGTACACAGAAGAGTGGAGGTAAATAAACAAGCAGGAACCGCGCAGGCCCACGGTGCTACCTGTGCATGCGTTCGGAAAAAAAACGCCCTGCCAGATCGTCCATGACTGAGTGTCGGAGCATCTGTGGCTGAGTGGATGAGTGACCACAAGTTCCCGTGCGCAGCGCATGGCGGCAGTCCTGCGAGAATTAAGAATTAAACAAGTACAAAACCGTCCAGACCCACGGTGAAACTAACACTGTGTTGTTTGCGCAGCCAGTTGTGGAATGTGAAAGTTGTTTGGTTAACGTTACACTAACTTGCTAATGCTAACAGCCCATATATCATCAAGTTTTTAAAACAGGGCAAGTCACTAGAAGCATGTACACGATCTGTGCATGCGTCCCACTAAACGTTCCTCTCAGCTCTCATGCGAGTGAGTAGGTGAGCATACAGGTCATCCATTGGGTGAGTGACCACAATTTGCCACGTATAAAACAAACTGTGACCTTGAATTAAGAAGGTTCTATGGCTATTTTTCTTTTAGTTATTCATATAATGTAACTCTATGGACAGGTCTTTATTCATATAATGTAGCTCTATGGACAGGTCTTTATTCATATAATGTAGCTCTATGGACAGGTCTTTATTCATATAATGTAGCTCTATGGACAGGTCTTTATTCATATAATGTAGCTCTATGGACAGGTCTTTATTCATATAATGTATCTCTATGGACAGGTCTTTATTCATATAATGTAGCTCTAGGGACATGTCTTTATTCATATAATGTAGCTCTAGGGACAGGTCTTTATTCATATAATGTAGCTTTATGGACAGGTCTTTATTCATATAATGTAGCTCTATGGGCAGGTCTTTATTCATATAATGTAGCTCTATGGGCAGGTCTTTATTCATATAATGTAGCTCTATGGACAGGTCTTTATTCATATAATGTAGCTCTATGGACAGGTCTTTACATGTGAGTGAAGTGTTAGGTTAAGTGTTTAAGTAGAGCAACAATGCTAATTAAAATGTTTACGTTAGTTTTGCTCTATGGGATGTGACAACTTTAAACGTCAATATCTCAAAACTACTCTGAGTGTAGATAAAGGTCAAAGAGAGCGAGATTCAAGAGAAGGGGAAGCCTGTGACCTTAGTTCACCAAAAGGACACCGTCTCAAAGAACTATATGGGGCCCTCTGGCTACTGGCATCATCGATACAGGATGTCCTTTGCTGCAGTGCACTTTTACACCCCCCAGCAACTCTGCATAATCAATGAGCCTATATACTTCATTGATGTTGGGGATATGTTTTCACCACACCTGTCTTTAATTTTAGGCAATTTTGAGGGCAGACTATCCACTCACATTAACCGTTTTTTGTCTGTTTTTTTTTGTCAACATTAATGGTTACCATCAATGGGCAGCCTGTCAGTGGTTCCAAAAGTGGTCTGCCGCGATAACTGTCCAGGGGTGCCCATTTCACATCCAGATTTTCTCTCTCTCAACAAGACAATACAAAGCCATCTACCAGACATCCGCACAACATAGGCTATGCACAGCGATCATCCACAAGTTAACCCGGCTGCTCATCATCACAACAACACTAGTGCATAATGTTAGCTAACTACAAAAAGTACAGCATGCCTGTCATCTACTCACCATTAGCAGAGACACTCGTGAAACTGACTGAAACATTCTGAGAACGGCACTCCATTCCACTCGACTCCTCTGTCTGTCTCTTTCTCTCTCTCACTCTCTCTCTCAGTGCGTGAGGTTGGCGCTAGAGTGAGAACGCGCTGCCTCTCGGAGCGCGATTAAATTAACCTGTTAAGCCCTAGCCCTATTTTCTGAAAATCCGCCTAAAATACATACCTAAGTAAATGGAAGATTTCTCCACTTCTACAAGGTCCATTAGCATGTTATTGGTATCTAGGGACATCTATGGATCTCAGTGAATGTATTCCCAGTGTATTCCCAGAAATATTGTGTCTGTTACTAGGCTTGAGTACATTGTGATGAAACTAAGGAGAATATAAATTATGATTTTTCTTTGCATCTTTGACAGTGAATAACACCATGCTAAAGATATAGCCCCTTCTTGAGATCACGTGTACAAAAAATCTAAGGAAATGAATAAAGGGAAGATGATTAAACAGAAGGTTTTGTAGATACAGTACTGAATTCTTCCATCCGGATACATGCAATTTGAAATATTATTATAGAATATAGAATATGAGGGCTATAAATGACCTTATTATAGCCAACTCGCACATCTATGGATCGGGCCAAATCTCCTCTTTCAAATGGCAGAGTTCAATTTGGATTTAGTATCACCAGGTGTGCACCGAGAATGAAGAATGAAATCTACTGTATGTACAGTTAGATTCTTAGAATGGATATGGCTCCGCCATTTTGGATCGGATTTCAACACAGATGGTTGCAAAATGTTCACATAAGGTAGACACACTAACTGGGCTGCCAATAACGTTCAGTTTTGTGATAGAGTATCATGAGAAATAATTATATTTCATACAGAAGTCATTTGCTTGCAGTTAGCTGGAAATCGCTAGGAAATGTAGTTTTTCAAAATGTCAATGCTCATTGAGAGCTCTGGATGCCCTCTTCTCATATGACTACAAATCATCATCATTCGGCGATGGCCACTAATTCAAAATGGCGGATTTCCACAAAAATATTAACACAGTGACAAAACTAAAATCTCACTAATAACACTTTAACCTATTGGTAAACAAACATATTGCTGAAAATATACACTATGACTGCTGTTGTGAAATGGTTAGGATGTTTACTCTTGGATACATTTGAAGAAAAAAAACGCTACTTAACACATTCTGTGCCAAAAACGGAAAACTACGTGTTTGCTCGACAAGCTTTGAGTGCCAAAAACGAGATATTACGTTTTTGGATCGTTTGATCTTTTTACTTTGATTCCCGCTCTACAGACTTGCCCGGAGCAATCTGCATCATTGTGGCACATTCACATATATTAGAACTGCAATGCTGATCGACTATCACCAGGTGGCAGTATCGTCCATGTCTGAACTGCAATGGCTTGGGGTTGATACACAGCCTCAATTTTTTTCCCCTTGGTAGTGGCCCCTCCTGCTGCTTGAACAGAAAATCACATTGATCGCCTCAAAATTCCGTTGCCTAAGCGTATTTGACCATCGAAACGTGTATAGACATATACACTGGTAATCACGATGGCGATGCGATCACTTGGAATTCTTCTTCTTGGAATAAGGCTTCTGGCTAAGGTAAGGTACATTCTATGTCTATTTTACCGAATCTGAAATGTACGATCACAGTTCTGTGTTTCACCGGACGAAAAACATGCTCGGCAAACACTATCACAGTTTTGAGTTAAAACTACCCCGCCCCCCCCTTGATGATTTTGTGAAGGTACATATACCTTTGATTTGGGAGTATTTTGGGTTTCAGGGGATACCTGGCAGGATTCGATCATCATTGCAATTTTAACGTAGGCAGATGTGCCAGGGAGACCCAGGGAGCTCCGGCCGAGTGTTTAGAATGGGGATCAAAGGAAAAAGATCAAAGGATCAAAACCTGAGAAAAGTCGAGTCCGGTGCTCAATGGTTGGCGACGAAACCAGACTTTTCTCGGGTTTGGCGGGCAAAGAGTTAAGTGTGGGGTCACCAAAGAATCCTAAATCAAATGAGGTCATGGTATAAAAAAGTTTAAGAATCCTTGCCCTATTCAATTTAAAAAGTTAAAAAAAGAAATTATAAAGAAAAAGATAATTAACCATTTAACCGGATATCCTGACACACCCCTATTATAAAGTGTATGCGCTGAGCACCTGCTTTAAGCAGGATCTCTCTAAGGCCTTGTCCAGACAACGACGATTTTGGGTGTATCCGCCAAAGTATTTTATCGTATACATACACGTTTCGTCCAGACGGAACCGCGCTCTGGGAGCCTGAATACACAATTTTTTGAGAACGGGTCCCAGAGTGAACAAATCTGAAGACGCAATAAATCAATCCCGTCTTTACAAGCCAGTACGCATCTTTCCTGAACCGATAACGCGATAGCCCACCTCTCCCTTAACCCGCATGCGCATTATTAACATAGCTACAACACACAGTAACGTTAATACAATTACATGCATCATTGTTTACAATGAACGGGTGGGACTAGTCGAAAGGACTGGACACAGGGACAAGTTAAACATCAATAAATTAATTTAATACAACAGGTAGTTCGAGCTGCGCTGTCGTGCCTACGACCGCACCATATTATATACGGCTTTGACGCGCTCTCTCTCCTGCCGATTAAAATCAGCAGCTCTTCCTCATCATCATCGATTGTCTGTAGCTGCATTTGCGCATGTGAGCCGTGGTGTCTCTCTCCTCTCCTTTGGAAACTAGCGTTAGCTCAAAAGCACAGAACCGGACGACACAAGTTGTTCCGCTAGCGAAAACAACAATAACACTTCCGGTCGGGGGGTTTCAAAATAAAAGAGCGACATCTAAAACAGGAAAGATGTTTATTTTGTACATTTGTGGCAGCGATACAGCGTTTTTAGTGGTTTCGTTAACACTTTAAGTGCCGAAAACGTGTTTAGGCGTCTTTCCTAGCCAGGGGCGGACCTAGCACATTTGGCGCCCTAGGCGAGATTCACCACTGCGCAAACAAACTTTTTTTTTTGTAATTGTTCTGACTGTGAACACCTAAAGCTGAGGCTCAGACCGACCGACCGTTTTAGATTTTTGGCTCATTTTCCCTTATGTTAGAATTTTTTTTATGTAAAAATGATGGTTGCAGATATAGAGGGGGGCGCCAAAACTGCACAGAAAAAAAAAAATGTAAATAAAAAATAAAAAAAAATAATAAATTTTTTTATTTAACTTTTGGCGCCCCCCTCTGGGTGGCGCTCTAGGCGACCGCCTATATCGCCTGTAGGAAGGTCCGCCCCTGTTCCTAGCCATGCTAAAGTTGCAGAGGACACCCTAACTCGTCTTTAATATCAATATTTCAAAAATCTGTGATCGAAATCATATTTTTCCTCCGCAGCCCTGAGACACAGTGCTGGCCTCCTCTCAACCCTCTAGCGGTTCAAGAGCGCCATCTGGTGGCCGATCGGCAGAAGCGCCAAACAGGAAGTCATGTGGATGAAGTGGTGATCACCCATATTACTTCCGGGCACTCTCTATAGGTCCCGGGACTCGAGTTCGACACAATACATAGCGATCCGTTGCCAATAACTCGATAAACAACATGATTTGGACGTATATACTATTATACAACCTGGAAATAGATCCGGTATTTCGACATCCCATAATTGAAAACTGTCTTCTCCACGCTGATCGCCCAACGGCCCGCGGAGACTGGGGTGAGTTTTAGCGTTTATTATTACCGTGCTCGATACTAACTGCTATGATGAACATTTGACCCACATTAGATGAATGGTATAACGTTGCCCACGGAATTATAAACGATCCCCCGCCCATCCGGTCATCGAAAACTAAATGAAAACGAAAAAGATCGGTTCCGTCTTCGTCTGGACATGGCCTAAACAGTTTGTGTGTGTGTATGTGTGTGTTTGTGTGTCCTTGTTTTCCTACCGTTATGGGGTCCACATGTCCCCACAAGGAATGACAATAATACATTGGCCGGAGCCCACAATGTAAAGGAGCTATTTTAGGGTCAGGGGTTATGGTTATGGCTAAGGTTCGGTTAAGATTAGGATACGAGTTAGGGTTAGGCATGTACTGTAGTTGTTATGGTTAAGATTAGGGTTAGGGAATGACTGCAAGTCTATGGAACATCCCAACAACACATGAAAACACACATCTGTGTGTGTGTGCGTGTGCGTGTGCGTGTGCGTGTGTGTGTGTATGTCTATGTTTTCATATGGCCCGTTTCTATGTCCATGGGCTAAAGACCACCCAGAGCACATCAAAGTAAACACTGCTGGAACTGAGAAAGGCCTCTAAGGCAGATTGCAGATTACGTCTTGTACAACACCATTAGGGACAGAGAAAAGTTTGTGTGAATGTGTGTATGTCTGTCAGTCTGTGTGTGTGTGTTTGTGTGTGAGAGAGAGTGATAGTGAGAGTGAGAGTGAGAGGTTCAGAGAGAGAGAATGAGAAGGGGGAGTTGCTGAGGATAAATCCAGTGTGTACAGCTTGCTGTGGTGTGACCTGTGTGTGTCTGTCTGTCTGTCTGTCTGTGTGTGTATATATCTGTCTGTGTGTGTATATCTGTGTGTGTGTGTATGTGTGTATATATCTGTGTGTGTATATCTGTGTGTGTGTATATCTGTGTATCTGTGTGTGTATAGTTTTAAGTACCTCGGAGTCCACATATCCGAGGACTTGACATGGACCACACACATTGACAGTGTTGTGAAGAAGGCACGGCAACGCCTCTACTTCCTCAGGCGCCTAAGGAAGTTCCAAGTCAGTCAGAAGATCCTTAAGAACTTCTACTCATGTACAATAGAGAGCATCCTGACTGGCAATATCTCCTCCTGGTTTGGGAATAGCACCGCACAAGACCATAGCAGACTACAGAGAGTGGCCCGTTCAGCCAAACGCACAATTGGAGGGGGGCTTCCCACTCTCCAGAACATTTACAACAAGCGGTGCATGGGTAAGGCTAAGAGAATGATCAAAGACTCCAGCCACCCAAACAACTGCCTCTTTGAACTGCTGCGGTCAGGCAAGCGATACCGGAGTCTTATGGCAAGCACAGAAAGACTCGGAAGAAGCTTCTATCCCCAGGCCATCAGGATGCTCAACGAACAATAACACTATGTAACAACCATCAAATGCACTCACAGCTAGGGATGGGTACCGAATTCGGTACTTTTGAGGTACCGAACCGAAACACGTCGGTACTACCGAGTATTGAATCAAGTGAGAAACCGAAAAAAAAAATAAAAAAAAGTTTTTTTATTATTATTTTTTTTTTTACTTTTTTCTTTTCATGTCAACGTTCACACGCACAATATATGCTTACCTAGGATTTGACTTGATTCAACAACAAAGCAGTCGGAGCAATGACAAGCCGAAAACTGTCGAAATTGTAGTTATTTGAAGTTTGGATTTTCTTTTTTTTACGTACCGAAAAAAGGTACCGTTGGGTACCGGTATCGATTCACAGGTACCGGTACCGGTATCGGTTCAAATGTGAAAGGTACCCATCCCTACTCACAGCACACACATCCACACGCACACACTCACTTTAAACAAACAACTCACTGCAGCACCCACTTTACACACTTTAGAACACCTAAACACACTTTATATTTATTGGTAAAGAATTTGCACTACAACCCATACCTCATTACACCTTACTGTAAATTGTACCTAAATTGTACCTCATTCCATTTCTCCTTTGCACTATATAGTATATTGTATAGTATATTGTATGGTAACTCAGTTACTTCTACTCTGCATTGAACATTGTACATATGTACATACTGAACACTTGTGTCTATACGTACGTGACTTCTATTTTATACTGCTATACTTATTTTATTTTATACTTATCTATTTTTGTCTAGCACAGTCTCTGGAGCGTAACAGAAAGAAGCATTTTGTATAAAAGTATTCTGTACTTCTGTATGACAACTAATAAAGAAACTTGAAACTATAACTGTGTGTGTATGTATCTGTGTGTGTGCATGTATATCTGTATGTGTATGTGTGTGTGTGTATCTGTGTGTATATCTGTGTGTGTGTGCGTGTATATCTGTGTGTGTATATATATGTGTGTGTGTGTGTGTATATCTGTATGTGTATATATCTGTGTGTGTATATCTATGTGTGTATGTGTGTGTAATGTGTATATATCTGTGTGTCTGTGTGTGTATATCTGTGTGTGTGTATATCTGTGTGTGTGTGTATGTGTGTGTGTATATATCTGTGTGTGTGTGTGTGTGTGTGTGTGTGTGTGTGTGTGTGTGTGTGTGTGTGTGTGTGTGTGTGTGTGTGTGTGTGTGTGTGTGTGTGTGTGTGTGTGTGTGTGTGTGTGAGTGCAGCACCATGCTCTTGTGATCACAGCTCTCTCCCGCTCGCTCCTCGCCTCTTGATTATTGGAGAATAACTTGCACTCGGCAGGGCAGATTATAGCAGAATAACTGTCTCTTTGTTGCCTTTTAATACCCTCCATGACCATGACTGTGTGCGACTCTCAAAACCTTTGATACCTGCCCCCTAGCAACCATTTAAAGGAGACCGCCGGCCTTAGCGACCGAGCACCCCGGCTCTTTCGACTCGTGCCCCCCCTCCCTCTCCCCCGAACCCCAAACCCCAGGGGCGGGCTGGTAATCCCTCTGCCTTACCCCGGGGGGGCTTCTTATTGGACCAGGGCTTTCCCCGCGGGGCGTCTTATTGGGTGAGAGCTTTCTCAGTGGCGGGGTCTCATGACTAAGCCCGGGCCAATGGGGGGGTCCGTGATGAGGTCTGTGTCTGCGGCGCGTCTGTGTGGGGCGGCGACCCCTCATTTTCCCCTTACCTCTAAAACCCAGGGCTTAACAGCATGCCGGACAAAAAGAAACTCATTCAGGCACCAAGCGACGTGAGCCCCATTAATTTATAACTAAATAACAACGTCTTGTCAAGAGATCACAGTGCTGCCGTGCAGCCTAAGAAAGGAGATCATCAATTCATAACTCTAACTATAGTGTCTTCTTCACAAACAAGACAGTAAGTGATTACTCTCTTCGGGCACCTTCGCGGTCCTCAAAAAGAAAGAGAGAGAGAGAGAGAAAGAGAGAGAGAGAGAGAGAGAGAGAGAGAGAGAGAGAGAGAGAAGGAGGGGGAAACAGTGAAATAAGTCAAAAACACCAAAGAAAAAGAGAGGGGGAAAAAAACAGGTTTCCATAAAAGTACTCTTGACATCTGCGCGGGGATCTTAAAGTCAGTAATAGTACTCTGCCGTGTCCCGGTGAGCAGTGCAAAACAGCAGGGATTCTCAAATTGTTAGGTCACCAGCTTTTATGGGGCCGCGCGTGATTACAGGATGGAGGCGTAAGCGTATAATCTGTCAAAATGACTGTATCTGCCGGCGAGCTGCGGCGCGATTTTTCTGATCTGACCATCCATTCCATTCCATCGCATGTCTGGGTCCATACGGTTACATACCTGAGCCTGGCCTCATGCATGCCTGAGTGGGAAGTGTCACATGGCTGACGCTATAAAATAGCCGACTGGGTGAGTCATAACCAGTCTGCTGTGTGCTGACTAGGGTTGGGTATTATTTTAATTTCTTTTTCAATTCCTGTGCCAAAACCTAAACAATTCTATGTTTTTTCACCTATTTAATCTTGATGAATGGCATCTCTTTTTCTATCAGAGAACCATAGTTAAATCTCTTGTTCTATCAGAGAACCATAGCTAGTAGTTACATATCTTGTTATATCAGAGAACATACGGTTATCCTATAACCATAGTTATAGGAGTATAGCGAGCGCTCTGCACTCGAGTGGAACTATCCCTTTATCCAATCTAACACTGAATAATTTTTCTCCACATGTACACACCCATCCGCCTGGCCACACCCACATCCGCTCCTCTACATAAGCGGGGTCGTGGCCATACTAACAGCTCCTTCCCAAGTCTTTCACCACCGAAGGCGAAGACCACGGGGTCCTCAGTGAGTCAGTGCAGAGCGCTCGCTATACTCATATAACTATGGTTATAGGATAACCGTATGTTATATTATCGTATAGCTTACGCTCTGCACTCTAGTGGAACACAGGAGCTGAGCAGAGCGGAAACTCGACAAATGTACCCGCTGAGGCCCCCCACAACCATCAGAACCGGGGAGGACCCGAGCCCCCAGACCCCCCTAGAGGGGGACGGGAGGGAATCGGAAGAGGGTTTAGCACCTCAACGTACAGGGTGAGCAGATCGTGGGACTTACCTTCACACAAAAGGACCCGCGACCACTCAGGCGCGCATCCCACATGCCACTAGGGAACGAACGGGGAGAAAAAAAAACCTGTTACAGCCCCTAACATCACAGGGTCAAAGGTCAAGAACCCAACCCCGTGGCAAGGTCATAGCAGCGGAGCGCGGAGGAGGACCCAGCCCCAGGAACAGCCTGAGGGCCAGGACCCCCCCTCTCCCCCGAACCCCAAACCCCAGGGGCGGGCTGGTAATCCCTCTGCCTTACCCCGGGGGGGCTTCTTATTGGACCAGGGCTTTCCCCGCGGGGCGTCTTATTGGGTGAGAGCTTTCTCAGTGGCGGGGTCTCATGACTAAGCCCGGGCCAATGGGGGGGTCCGTGATGAGGTCTGTGTCTGCGGCGCGTCTGTGTGGGGCGGCGACCCCTCATTTTCCCCTTACCTCTAAAACCCAGGGCTTAACAGCATGCCGGACAAAAAGAAACTCATTCAGGCACCAAGCGACGTGAGCCCCATTAATTTATAACTAAATAACAACGTCTTGTCAAGAGATCACAGTGCTGCCGTGGTCAAGGTCAAGGTCAAGGTCTGCTATGCCAAGGTCATAGCAGCGGAGCGCGGAGGAGGACCCAGCCCCAGGAACAGCCTGAGGGCCAGGACCCCCCGAAAAGGGGGCCTGGTGAGGCCAACGATGCCGTGGCATCGAGACCCCACCAGACGGTCACTAATGACACCACCCCCCACATCGCCAGCGTATCGGACGCGTGAATATTAAAGGCAACCAACTTGTGTTCAGCTTTTCTCTGATTGGCCACGACCCCACGCTGCTAGCCCGCCCCCTTTTTCCGCGAGCGCGGCAGGAACCTTCAAGGTCCCTGGTGCAAAATAAATCTGGTAGTTCGTTTATGACGTTAATTAATAATAAACACTGTTAGGACTCTTAATAATAAACACTGTTAGGACTATCTGACTCTTAATAATAAACACTGTTAGGACTATCTGACTCTTACTAATAAACACTGTTAGGACTATCTGACTCTTAATAATAAACACTGTTAGGACTATCTCGATTCACGCGTCACTACTGTAACTAGAAACTGTACATTGTAACGTTATATGTTATTTCGCGTTTTTAACGTCAGTCACTGTACATCAGTGTGGAGGCTGGTAGTTCGTTTATGACGTTAATTAATAATAAACACTGTTAGGACTCTTAATAATAAACACTGTTAGGACTATCTGACTCTTAATAATAAACACTGTTAGGACTATTTGACTCTTACTAATAAACACTGTTAGGACTATCTGACTCTTAATAATAAACACTGTTAGGACTATCTCGATTCATGCGTCACTACTGTAACTAGAAACTGTACATTGTAACGTTATATGTTATTTCACGTTTTTAACGTCAGTCACTGTACATCAGTGTGGAGGCTGGTAGTTCGGTTATGACGTATTGCTGGCTCTCATATTTGCGAATACAACAGCGTTCACCCTGATGTAAACAAGTCATTGCGATGGCCAACGGAAGACGGCCGCTGCCGCAGGCGGCGCAACTCTCTGCCGCACGGCGAAGACGGCCGCTGCCGCAGGCGGCGCAACTCTCTGAGAAACGCTGAACGCAAGGCTGAACACAAGTTGGTTGCCTTTAATATTCACGCGTATCGGACAGGGCCCAATCCAAGAGCAGGCCCTTCCCCCCTACGGCACGCCGCCCTGAAGCACTCCACAGAGGCTACACCCCCACAACACTGTGGGGCCAGTCGGCGCACCGGGGAGAAAACCCCCAAGAGGTTGATCCCTCAATCCCGGCAACAGGCCAAGAGCATAACTCGACCTGTGCCCGGAGCACTGCGGACTAGACAGGCACCTAAGGGGTCTACTGTGAAACAGCACCCCGGCGGAAGGGGCGTTCGGTATGCTGTGCACCATGTCGCAGCCTCCACAATCCCGACCCCTTAGAGAGGTCGAGATCCAAGAGAAGGCTGACATGATTGGCAGACGTCATTAAAAGTGCGGGGGCACACTCGCAGGCAGACAGGGTCAAGCCCGGCCTAAACCCGAGTCGACTCTGCTACCAACACACCGGGGAATCAACCACCCCCCTATGTTTAGTAGGGATGCACCGAATGGGAAATTCTTGGCCAAAACCGATACCGAAAATAGAAAACAGTTGGCCGAAAACCGAAAGCCCGAAAATGATTCATAGAATAGAATTTTTTTTTACCAATGTTGTGGAACATTATGATTATGGAAAAATATATGATTATGGCTAAACTTAACTTAAATAATAAATAATCACTATTATGGGTCCATAAAACATTTATTCAGCACTTCTGAATGCATACAGTACATTAATTCCATCTTTTCTCTGGCTGCCGCAGCGGACATCTGTGCTCTACTGAGCGCACCTTTCTAGTCCCCACTGATGAATGTGCTCTCTTGACTTTGGCACAGTAGACGCGCAACAGACAGACAGCGTCAATGTGAGAAACACAATCCCCCCCCCCTCTGGCTCTGAATAATATGCATATTAGATCACTCAGTGATTAACCGCGACGGGCATATAGTAAATAAGGATATAAAAGCATGTTAAAGACGCATTTATTGGACGCGTTGCGTGCAGAGTTTACATAGAAACAGTGCGACTCCCGACAGCGCGACATCATCACAACAACACGCGTTAAGTTACAGGTTGTTTCTGTTTCGGTGATATATTTTCGGTGAAAAAACTCTTTCGGCCGAAAGCCGAAAGGCCATTTTTTGCCATTTTCGGCCGAAAACTTTCGGTGGTCGAAATTTCAGTGCATCCCTAATGTTTAGTTTAACAGGAGGCGGTTGTTCCCTTAACCCCCCAAGAAAAAAACTCAACTGCGCGTATACACCGGCTATACAGGCAGTACAAGTGTTTCAGTTTTCAAGAAGGGGTTAACCCAGGCCAACAGGTCGTCGAGAACGAGTCCGGACCTGGGCCCGGCGGACCGGGACGTACACAGGGATGCCAGAGGGGTTCAACAGAAAACCTCCTCGACAGCCCCCTCCCAGCCCTGCCCAGCAGGGGGAGGGAGGGGCGAAAATGAATGGAGAAGGACCAGGCCCCTTAGCACAGCGCAAGGTACAACACAACCAAGCACACTGCGAAGGATAACTCGTAGTGACATACCTACGACACACACATCCATAACATCAATCCCTGCGACGCCCGGGCCAACCCGGCATTTTCCCCCCGAAAAAGCACAAAGTCCTTCAGGGTACCAGAACAGCAGATCTGCGCCCCGGCGGACAACGGGTTAACTGACCTGGTCCGGTGCGACCAGAACCAGTCCCGTGTCCTAGTCACGCCGCCATCCCCAGTCCTAAGAGGGGGGTAGGTATGCGTGTCGATCTAAAACATCACAGAGGGCGCCACCAAGACGGTCAGAACACGAATGCACCGTACCCGGTGGCCCATCCCATGGGCGTGAGACCCCTCCGCCAATGCTTTGATCTACTCCGTCATCTCCCCCCAGAGATGAGCGTGAGTCGTCGAGACTAACCTAGTACACTGGCGCTCGGAAGAGATAAAATCTCCATCTCAGTCGCTCGTACAAAAAACGCAGTTTTTATAAATGAGCAACCAAGGCGCGCCAGCCCATGCGTGGTTCCACACTGAAAGCACCCAGGGCCAGCGCCATGTACACGTCGAGACCCAAAAACACATCAATGGTAATTCTAACAAGAAACCAGATAATGTTCCCTCCACGCCGCCTGCGCATCTTTGATCATGTTAAATCTGCGGGGCACGAGAAGCTCATTCACCACCTTATTGAGATCATGTGTACAAAAAATCTAAGCAAATGAACCGCGGGAAGATGATTAAACAGAAGGATTTGTAGATACAGTAATTAATGATAATCGATTTTAATTATAAATTCATATTTGACCTTGAACTTGACCTTGACCTTATTATGGAAAATGCTCCTCTTTCCAATGGCAGGGTTGCATCTGGATTTAGTCATTTCCTTGCGGTTTTTACGATAATTAGCATTTTCCGATAAATTCTTATTTCCGATAAATCGTAAAAAATGAAAATATACACTTTGACTACTGTTTTTGATAGGGTTATGGTCTTTATTCTTGGCTACAATTTTTTTTAAACATTAACCTCTTAACATCCAAGGGCCCACATGTGGACGATTCTTTGCCGACCTCTAGTGGCTCGGGTGTGCATTTCTTTTAATACAATATATAGATAGAATTAAAGCCCTATTTGTTGCCTGTCAATTGCCCTTTCAGGTGACAAAATCCGTTCAGCGGTTCTCAAGTTACATGCCGATATGTGAGGCGTGCACCAAAGTACGCAAAAGTACACATTACCACCCCCGACTCCCGGGGCTCTAGCTCCGTCAATCATTTGGCGATCTCGAAAATCTTTGCACAGGGTTGTAGCCAATGAGTGTGGCTTTGCAATGATACCCCATGATATGATAATTGGGGATCTAATCGATTTATGATAAAGAAAAGGCTTTCTTAAGGCTTAACAGATTAAGGCAGTGCCAGATCCAAATGCTGAGCACGCCCAATCCAATCACCATGAATATTAGTAAATACACATCCTCAACATCATTGATTTCCAGAGGATAGAAGCAGATTGGGTTCCATTTCCCGTAAGTATCGATCGTGTACCCCGCCTGAAAGCTCCCGAGTGGGCAGAGCGGATCAGCCGCATCCTGCTTTCTCGTGGAGAATATGCGATCAATCGCTGTAAATGCCCAGCTTACTAGATCCATATTGCGGTTGAAAGTTGAGTTGATTCTGTTGCAAAAAGAAAGGGTCTTTAGTCAACACGGCTGGACGGTTCCAGGGAGGTATGAAGCGATGAGAGGCCAGGATCCACCCGGCAGTCAAACAGCTGTAGGAGGCTGGCACGGAGACAGCAGCAGGGGGGGGTAGGAATGGCCTTGGAGAGGTCTGGGAGAGGGAAAGAAATGCGACTGTTCTCTGGGAGGGCTTGGAGAGGGTAAGGCCAACAATGCGGGACAGGGTTTCCGTTAGAAAAAATTGTTGCCGGTCTCGGTGTCCTGCAAGATTTCAATCTACCGGACAAATGAGATCAATTCCGGTCAGAGTTTATTGAGCTTAAAAACAATTGATAGGCAGGCTATATAAAGAATGACATCCTCAAGGCATGTAGATTTATAATATTTTAACTTAAAACTAGGCTACTTTTGCGTATACAGTCATTATATTCCAAATAAAATAAGTCCTAAGACTCCGTGCTGCTGCTGACTTTAAATCAAATAGGTGTCTGGGCAGTCGGCCCGACATTAAATACAGCAGTGTTATAATCACATTTTTATGAGCTAACGAATTCCGTTATATTGGACATTTGTATTAATTATATCAAGCGAAGAACTGAGAAATTTGGCAGAGAGAGACGGCAACATTATAGTGAAATATAAACGTTGCGCGATGACTATTATATCTCCGCCTCCCAACGAAGTACATACCAATAGTATGCAACTGCAGAGCCGCAGAGCCAGCGGCGCTCTCAGTTCCGGTCTGGGGGCCGCTCAGCAGCGCCACCCACCCAACAGCTGAATTGCCAATGGCTGAATTGGAGTATTGCACTGTGCACGCACAACTGTCAGCTCTGCGGCTCTGCAGTTGCATGCTTCTCGCAAATCTAGCTCCCGCTGCCAAACCAAATGAATCTCGACATCGCTTCACCAATAGTCGTTATCAGAACACTACACACATATCATAATAGAACACACATCGTTGTCATTATTAGACCTGCTTGGTGAAGCAACAATGAAACAAATGTAACTATTTTAATACAATTCAAATTGTGCTTAGAGGGAATTATTTTCACCAGACATTATGACCGGAGAGATTTAAATATGTCGGACTTCAACAGATTTTGTCGGTCAAAAACCGGTAATTACCGGACAACGGAAACCCTGATGCGGGAGATTACCTGTCCCTGTGTCATGTAGGCCTCCATTGCTGGGAAGAATGGGCAGACAACGCCCGTCTCTCTCACAGGACGACGTTGTCAGAGATGACCTATCATGTCATCAGGAACAGGTGCTGGCAGTGGCTGCGGCAACACCACGCCATTAGCGGCTGCGGTGGCCGCCATGAGCTCAGGGAACAAGGCAAGCAACTCCCCTTGCGTACCTCCCTCCACGTCACTCGCGTCTAGGGATGGGTACCGAATTCGGTACTTTTGAGGTACCGAACCGAAACACGTCGGTACTACCGAGTATCGAATCAAGTGAGAAACCAAAAAAAAAATAAAAAAAAAAATATATATTTTTTTTATTAATTTTTTTTTTTTTTACTTTTTTTTTTTCATGTCAATGTTCACACGCACAATATATGCTTACCTAGGATTTGACTTGATTCAACAACAAAGCAGTCGGAGCAATGACAAGCCGAAATTGTAGTTATTTGAAGTTTTGATTTTTTTTTTTTTACGACTGAGGCAGGTAAATAAAATTTCTTGAGACTAAAGTACAGAAAAAAGGTACCGTTGGGTACCGGTATCGATTCACAGGTACCGGTACCGGTATCGGTTCAAATGTGAAAGGTACCCATCCCTACTCGCGTCCCTCACGTACGACGCGGCAGATAGCTGGGCATCTTGTATCGGGGTCGGAGGTTCTAACCCAACCCTGGAGTACAAGGGACCCCAAGGAGAGTGATACGTCTCTATTGGGGCTTCAAACAAGAGAGCTCTCGCCCCCTCCATGTAATCCTCAGTCTCCATCGGAAATGGACAAGAGGTAAGAGAACTCTCGTCCGGCTCCAGCGCAACACTAAAGCCAGGCCGTTCGCCCCTGCTGCTCGCCGTCTTACGACGAGAGCGAGCCGAGGCGAAGAGTCTGCGACGCAAATCCCCGGCCACCAGAGGAGCTGTCGGCCTGTCGGCCGACTGTCCACTGGCGGGGGAACCAGGGCCGGAACCAGGCCATCTCACAGGAGATGGAGGCTCAACGGCCCCTCGGCAAGGCAAACTCACCACCGGGCACCGCCCAGGCGTATCTGGCTGCCACGACCGCGGAGCCAGAGACGGCCCACGACGCACGGAGGACGCGGCGATAGTGAAGCGCTGGTGGAGGGTGACGTTGCGAGCGTCTAGACCCTCCGACGGTGCAAACATTATCTCTTAGTTTTTCTCGTAAAATTGCGAGAGAGAGAAAAACAAAGATACAATGTCCATGTAGCTCCTTTCCAACAACTATTTCGGCACTAAACTCAAAGTGGTGTATACAGTCACTTTTACGGTGGTGAAAATAGGGAAGGAGCTGTTAGTATGGCCACGAGTACGACCCCGCTTATGTAGAGGAGCGGATGTGGGTGTGGCCAGGAGGATGGGTGTGTACATGTGGAGAAAAATTATTCAGTGTTAGATTGGATAAAGGGATAGTTCCACTAGAGTGCAGAGCGTAAGCTATACGATAATATAACGATAGTTACATCTCTTGTTCTATCAGAGAATCATAGTTACATCTCTTGTTATATCAGAGAACCATAGTTACATCTCTTGTTCTATCAGAGAACCATAGTTACATCTCTTGTTCTATCAGCGAACTGTAGTTACATATCTTGTTCTATCGAGAACTGTAGTTACATCTCTTATTCTATCAGAGAACCATAGTTACATCTCTTGTGCTATCAGATAACTGTAGTTACATCTCTTGTTCTATCAGAGAACCATAGTTACATATCTTGTTCTATCAAAGAACTGTAGTTACATCTCTTGTTCTATCAGAGAACCATAGTTACATCTCTTGTTCTATCAGAAAACCATAGTTACATCTCTTGTTCTATCAGAGAACCATAGTTACATCTCTTGTTCTATCAGAGAACCATAGTTACATCTCTTGTTCTATCAGAAAACCATAGTTACATCTCTTGTTCTATCAGAAAACCAGTTAGTAGTTACATCTCTTGTTCTATCAGATAACTGTAGTTACATCTCTTGTTCTATCGGATAACTGTAGTTACATCTCTTGTTCTATCAGAAAACCAGTTACATCTCTTGTTCTATCAGAAAACCATAGTTACATCTCTTGTTCTATCAGAAACCCATAGTTACATATCACTCTATTCCCTCTGACCGACCTCTGAAAACACACAGCTAGGGGTGCATCCTCTCAGATCCAACATGGCTGCACCGCACTGCTTACAGTATAAGTGTGTGTGTATGGAGGTCTGAGCACCAACCTACCAGCAACGGTACCTTCTGCCTAGGGTCCCTATGAACACAATTGGTAGTGTTCACGGGTGGGAAGCCGTGTGGTATGAGTCCTGGTCATTGCAACAGCGACTCCTACTGGTCGGCCTCTTATGGATCTGGCGGAGTTAGCGTGAACCTCTGCACGTGTTACGCTCCTCCCAGTGAAACTCCTATCTGTCAGGTGAAAAGAAGAGGCTGGCGACTCCACGTGTATCGGAGGAGGCATGTGGTCGTCTACACCCTCCACAGACTGATAGCAACAACAAATAAGTGTATGGATTCTCATAAATTCAGTACCTCATGATTTCGGTGCCACATATGATTCGGTCCAGGTAGTATCGGCCATGTTGGAACGGGTGCCACCCAGTACTCCGTTCTCGATACCCAATTGAGCTATCTCAAAAACCCAGTCCTATTTTCTTGGTCCTCCAATTACAACCGTTGCTTCCCTCAGTCAAACAAAAGTTTAGGGAAGCAGCGGTTGTGATTGGAGGATCAAGAAAAGAGGGCAGAGTTTGAGATAGGTCCATCCTAGTGCAGACTCTCCGTTGAACCCTCTCTGGCCAATCAAATCTGAGGGTTTGCATCGGTTATGGTGGTCACTGTAGCACTTTGAAACCGCAAAATGAATAGGAAAGTGATGTTTTGTAATACGTTAAATGAGGTGGGTTATGAACATTTAGGATGCGATTATTCTACTTCAAAGTGCTTGAATTCATAAAATATAAAAATAAATTACGAATTTGTTTACATGCACATTGTGATTCCAGTGATGTGGCAAGGTACCGGCCACTAGGATATGTGGTTAGTAGGCCTGTGCGATAAACTGATAAATTGATATTGACATTATGAACCTCTTATCGATTTTGCCCATATTGACATGTTAGGTAAATGCATTCTTCCAGTGCATTGGTCGTTTCATTTTGTGCCCCTGTAATTCAACGGAATGTACCAATTATATGTTGATAGACAAAAAAAATTGACAAGCTAACATTACAAACATGTTTACAGAGGGCCAACACCATGGAAAATGTGATATTTGTTTAAATAAATCTTTGTTTAATTTCTATCGTTATCGAGGTAAATGTGATACCGCGTTATGGATTTCAGGTCATACTGACCCAGCCCTAGCGACTAGTCATTGATATCGGCCCATAGATCCTAAGAGCAATAAAAACCGGGTACGGGCTATTACCAGGGTTGCTAATGCATTTCCGTCGCTGGTTTACTGTCACGGCATGCCGTTGAGGGTGAGGTCTAACATTTGGACAAGTGGGAGGTTCAAAGGTCACTGACAGACAAGAAAGGGGCACTTGGGATATGGCCGACCTGCAAAAGAGATCACACGGGCAGTATAGTCGACAGAAGAGTGCAGGGGAAGACGGGGTTGAGGAAGAATGTCTCCTCTGCTCCCAGCGGAGCCCCTGTCTTCACATCAATGCACCGTGACTCCACTCAGAACAGCAGAGAGGGAAACCAAAGCCACTGGAGCCACAATGGCTGTCACACTGTAAATGGCCACGACATGCAAACAATCTCTTCTAAACGTGACATTTGACTTTTTCTTTCCCGACTGCTGAGTAAAGAAGTGAATTCCGACTCATATGTATGTCCGTGTTTTCTCGTTCCGACTGGGAATTAGGCGGTTTTTGGAGTTGAAATGGACCCCGGCCCGCAGCTAGTTTGCGAGGGTAGGTAGACTGTGGACCCTAGGGGCCTGAGACTTACTGATTGTTATGAAGGGGCGGCTGACTGTGTCACACACAGGGTGTAAGTCCTGATTTAAGCCTGTCTGGTCTCACTGCAGGAGTCAGGTTGGCTTTAGGGGCCACCCACCCACCCACCCCCCCCCACACCCCCCCCCCCCCACCCCCCCCCCCCCCCCACACACACACACACACACACACACACACACACACACACACACACACACACACACACACACTGTGAAAGGAACCATTACCTTACCATTGACAGACTTTTCAATAAAAGAGAAGCTAAGGGCATTCTCCCTTGGAGCAGGGAGGGCTAAAGAAAAGGCATTGCTTCTTTCTTCAATGCAAGTGGTTGGTGCCTCTTGTAAGGTGAAGTCAGAGCTCTAAACTGGAGCCCGGGGACCTGCTGGGAAACAGGCCCTCCCGTCAAAGGCCGTCAGACAGGTAGAGAAAGGCCCTGCTGGGGTTTTCAGCTCCTAAAACAAACAGAGTGGAGCCACACAACCTGCTGCATGTCTACCCAATTTAGCCCCAGAGCTGTGAGCACCATGCAGCCACGGGAGCATACAACTGGGCAGGGAATGCGGGGCTGGCTCTGTGGGGAGCTGGCGAGGAGGGCACTGGTGAAGAGACCGACCCAACAATGACCACCTTGTCACACGAGCACACGTTCGCTCCAAAAACAATAACACCGCAATTTGTATAACAGAGCGACCTCCCCAAACACAGACATTTAACCCCATCCCTTTCAGCGGCGGGAATGCCAGGAATCCCACCCTGGCCATTTGATTTGATTGTAAAAAAGGAGGCAAAAAAAAGGAACAGGAGGGAATCTTGGGGAGTCGGGAGCGATGGTCAGGGTCCCTTTGATGCTTTTTCTTCTCTCCTCTGTTTAGCCATGAGCGAAGGCAGAGTGAAAAGTTGGGGTGTTGCACCGAACGAAGGCACCACTTGTGTGGGATCCCCCCTCTGTATGGCTGATCATAGGGCCCCTTTGTGCTCCAGAGATGAAAAAGACACAGAATTAATTGCGACAGAGGGGAGAAAAAGAAAATGTGTTAAATGAAATTAAAATCAAAGCCACAATGGCTGAATGGAGACCTGGGTTCTATTGCCCCCCCCCCCCCCTCCCTCAACCAGAGTAAGTGTGGAGGGTTTAGACTTGGCATGGCAACACTTCCAAGGGTCAACAAAGACCAAGTGATTTCTAATTGGGCCGGTGTAGACCGTCTTGTCAAGAAAAAACACCAGTGTTTTCATTTGAGTAACCCCTCCCGAATAATGAGCCATAACTACCGAAAAAACGAAGTAGCTGACTGCTAATAGAATACTTTACTTGGTCTAGAAGATGACACTCCATTAATTGGGATGAGAAAGAATACAGAACAACAAACTCATGTAACTACATGTAACTTCTATATATGTAACAGCTATACATGTACAGTAACTGCTATACATGTAACAACTATACATGTAACTTATATATGTATTATGTAACTTCTATACATCTAACAGCTATACATGTAACGTCATGGTGACCAATTGCAGCCACTCTTATTGTCTGGGACCAAATACGACCACGCCCCATTCCCAGTAAAAAGTGGGAATCTCTAGAATGGGTTTCGGGCGACGCTGTATACGGAAGTGGCTCTCAAGGTGACGATTAGACAACACTTTCTGTTGTCAGTAGATGGCAGCATTGGTTTAAAATTAAAAGGTGAAAATGTTGAAAACTACATGAATACATTTCCCATGAGCGTTAGCACAGGTTACAGGTCACTGGGATGTGTCTATTCTTCGCCGTGATCTGAACAGCGGTAAACTATTACTGCGACCTCGGTATAGCGACCGCAAATGGTAAACTAATTATCTTAACAAAAGTGCGCTGGTAGCGTTACATATGTTGTCTAAAGGGGGACATATGGTACAATTTAAGATTTGAATGATAATCGGCATATAAAAGGACAACATAACGCATCGTTAATTTGTAAGAAACCTCAATGAAAACGGTAATATTCGCTATTGTTATGAAAATGTGCTAGAATCCTATAAAAATGTGGACGCATTTGGTCTACGTTCCGTTAACTTATATAACTCCTATACATGTAACCGCTATACATGTAACTTATATATATATATATGTATTATGTAACTTCTATTACATCTAACAGCTATACATGTAACATATATATACAGTATGTAACAGCTATACATGTAACTTCTATACATGTAACTGCTATACATGTACAGTAACTGCTATACATGTACAGTAACTCTTATACATGCAACTGCTATACATGTAACTTATATATAAGTAACTTATATACATGTAACATCTATACATGTAACTCCTATACATGTAACTCCTATTCATGTAACTCCTATTCATGTAACTCCTATTCATGTAACTGCTCATATACATGTAACTCATATACATGTAACTGCTATTCATGTAACTCCTATACATTTAACTGCTATACATGTAACTCCTATACATGTAACTGATAAACATGTAACTCCTATACATGTAACTCCTAACAAAATACGCCATTCTCCAACAGTCAGCCACCTCTTGTTTGGCTCTCATAACGCAGCCACTATGCGATGGGACGACAGCGGTGTTCCTGAAAGGGCTCATGGTGTGTTCTCTGTGATCCTGCGCGCAGCCGGCCGGGGCAGCAGCTGTTCCTCTGGCTGCTGCTCTTTGGTGCCGCAGGTGGAACAGGGTCTTATTTACGATGTTTAGGCTGAGATGGGCGCTGAATCAAAGGGATGTGCCGCCGCACTAATGCGTTGTGGGTTGAGGGGCGATGCTGGTAGTGAATGTAAGGTGGTGTTGTAGTAGGGGTCCGATGGAAGTGTGTGTGTGTGTGTGTGTGTGTGTGTGTGTGTGTGTGTGTGTGTGTGTGTGTGTGTGTGTGTGTGTGTGTGTGTGTGTGTGTGTGTGTTAGGGCTGTACCGAATTTTTAACATTCGAAGCTTCGATTGAAGTATTCGAACGAAACTTCTAATGTCTATAAAAAAAATTACGTAAAAAAAAGAAAAAAATAATATATATATATATTTTTTTTTAAACTAAATCCTCAATTTGAATAAAGTGCTTAATCTGATTAAATTAGTATTTTTCTTTTATTAAATCAACTTTCTTTAATGAATATAACTCATCAGTTTCGTCAACATAAATAATCCAATAAGGGCACGGTTGGTATGAAAGTGATGGTGACGTCTTATAGTATAATATTATAATATTAGTGTAGCCTAATCTTTAACTGCAACTGTGAAGAAAACCCCCATTGGTTTAAACAGATTGCATAGACAAAACAAAAAAAAGATAAAAAAAAAGTTTATTTTTTTTAATAAAAAATAAAAAATTCTAATGTTGATTTAGAATTTGAATGTCAACATTATGATGGAAGCTTCGAAGCATTGTGTGTGTGTGTGTGTGTGTGTGTGTGTGTGTGTGTGTGTGTGTGTGTGTGTGTGTGTGTGTGTGTGTGTGTGTGTGTGTGTGTGTGTGTGTGTAACTGAGCAGTGAGGTGGTTTGCAACATGTTTTTATGTACAGTCTGGTACCAGATTCTAAAGGCTTACTGCATCTAAAGGGAGCAACAGTTACCGCCAAACAGACTGCCCACATCATCTTTCACCCATATACCAGTCTGGTATGCACCTCTCAGCTGATTATCAGCCTGGAAATCTGTGTGTGTGAGTGTGAGTGTGAGTGTGAGTGTGAGTGTGAGTGTGTGTGTGTGTGTGTGTGTGTGTGTGTGTGTGTGTGTGTGTGTGTGTGTGTGTGTGTGTGTGTGTGTGTGTGTGTGATTGAACCTTTTTGACTCAGCACCTGGAGATGTGTGTGTTTATACAACTTGTGAATGTGTACATTTGGCCATTGGTGTCATAAAAAAAATACAGTTTTAGACGTCCACATACTGTAGGCTGTTTAACCCTGTCACTACCACACTACCAAATCATTAAGCTATGATCACATTGGATGCCTTTTTGAACCCGTCTGCACCTTTTTTCTATCGCCATCGATGGTTTAGTCACGACAAGCGCTTGTCTCCTCCAAATCACATGCCTCACATTTTGGAAGCAACGCTTTTTTGGGCGCTCTCAGTTGAAAAAAGCCTTTAGCCACAGAGCGCACCAACGTCAATATCATCTTCTTGTCGATGGGCCAATCGAATCAACTGAGGGGAAGGGATTACAAATCGGAGGTATCTGAAGAGAAATCGACAGCAAAACAACCCAATCGATAAGGGAGGAGAAGCTTGTTTGTACGACCAGGTCTTACCACGACCAAGATATGAACAGCAACGCCTGGAAGGCTACGAGTAGTAATTTTTGTAATGTTAGCTGAGGTAGCGATGGTAATCATAAGTATTGTTCATTGCGCCTTGTGCACTTTCGATTCTCTATGTCAGCGGTTCTCAAACTACGGGTCGTGACCCAAAGTTGGGTCGCGGGTAGGTGACAGTGGGGTTGCGCATTGTCAACTAAATTGAATTTTTTTTAAATCAAGAAAAAAACCTACAAGCTCAGATAGAGTTTTCCACCTGGCAGCTGTTTGTATTTGCCACAGTATTCCATTGACACTTGCAATGGATAGGTTTGTTGTCAGAAGCGCGGAGAGAGAGAAGAAGCGCAGATTTTACTTGCAGACAAAAACAACCCATTTGCAGAGAAATTTGCCGATAATGAATGGCTCGCACAGCTGGCATATCTAGCCGAGATCTTTGACCGCCCTATTGCGTTGAATCTGGGACAAGGTTGGGACACAGACCTGTTTGGACTTGCAGCTAAAATGGAGAGCTGGATTAACACTTTGGATGCCACGGGTCCCCGTCTCAAAACATGGTTGAATGCCAGCACCCACTTCAATGATAGCGTTGTGAACGCATAAACTATGTCTTAAATTATGGCTATGTGTCTAATCCAAAGCTTCTTTCTTTCACCATAGGATCGAGGCCTCTGCCAAGAATCTTCGCAAACTGCATGCTACCATGTCCTCCCTCCTCACTCCCCCCCCACCCCCCCCTCCCTCATCTTTCTCTGCCGAAGACTTTGCGATCTTCTTTGAGGAAAAAGTGGAGAACATCCGCAGCTCCTTCTCCCAACCCCCACCCATTCCAAATGCTGAATCGAGAACCTCATCCTTCACTCTGTCATCTTTCTCTCCCATTACAGAAGCCGAGACCCTGACACTGGTAACGTCGAACCGTCCGACTACATGCCAGCTGGACCGGCTACCTTCCCCACTCCTCCAGTCCATAGCACCAGACATCCTCCCATTCCTAACTGCAACCATCAACTCCTCACTCAACTCGGGGGTGGTCCCCACCTCCCTAAAACAAGCCAGAGTCACGCCCCTCATAAAAAAACCATCCCTGAACCCTACCGTCATAGGCAACTACCGTCCTGTCTCTCTTCTCTCCTTCCTTTCTAAAACACTTGAACGTGCTGTATCCAACCAACTTACTGCTTATCTCTTACAGAATGACCTCCTAGACCCTAATCAGTCAGGCTTCAGGACTGGTCACTCCACAGAGACAGCCCTCATTGCGGTCACAGAGGCACTTCACTTAGCAAAAGCGAAAGGCCTCTCCTCTGTCCTGATTCTCCTAGATCTATCTGCAGCCTTCGACACAGTCAACCACCAGATCCTCCTCGCGGCCCTCGCAGGAATGGGAGTGGCTGGCTCTGCGCTGACATGGTTGTCATCATACCTCAATGACCGCTCCTACCAAGTGTCATGGAGAGGGACCCTGTCGGCCACCCGCCCCCTGCGGACGGGTGTCCCCCAGGGCTCGGTTTTAGGACCCCTTCTCTTCTCCCTCTACACTAAATCACTGGGTAACATTATCACGTCTCATGGCTTCTCCTACCACTGTTATGCCGACGATACTCAACTCTTCCTCTCCTTCCCTCCCTCAAATATCCACGTCTCTGAGCGGATCTCGGCCTGTCTGTCCGACATCTCCGCCTGGATGACGACCAACCACCTCAAACTGAACCTAAGCAAAACAGAATTGCTCCACCTGCCGGCCAAATCCTCCCCCCTGACCGACCTTTCCATCACAGTCGAGAATGCAGCTGTGACCGCGTCCCCGACCGCCAAGAACCTTGGTGTTGTCCTCGACGACCAGTTGAACTTCTCTGCTCACATCGCAGCGACAACCAGAACCTGCCGATTCCTCCTGAGCAACGTCAGAAGGATACGCCCCTTCCTGACAAAAGAAGCCACCCAACTCCTCGTCCAATCAACAGTCATCTCCCGCCTCGACTACTGCAACGCACTGCTCGCTGGCCTCCCGGCCACTGCCACTAAGCCTCTTCAACTCATTCAGAACGCAGCGGCCCGCCTGATCTCAAACCTACCGAAGTCGGCCCATGTCACCCCACTTCTTAGGGACCTGCACTGGCTCCCCATTGCTGCACGAATCCGCTTCAAGGCCCTTGACCTAGCATACCGTGCGGCAAAGGGAACTGCTCCCGCCTACCTCCGGTCAATGGTCTCTAACTACACACCCTCAAGACCCCTACGCTCTGCATCTTCTGGCCGCCTCAGACCTACTCCTATCCAAGCTCCGGGAGGGTCATCAAAGAGAAGTCGCCTATTCTCAGTCCTTGCCCCACAATGGTGGAATGAACTACCCACCCCAGTTAGGACAGCCGAAACACGTCCAATCTTTCGCCGTCGACTAAAGACTCACTTCTTCAACCATTATCTGAATTAAAAAAAAAAAAAAAAAAAAAAAAAAATCTAACCCTAACTAACCATACTGTCATGCACTTGTCCTAATAAACTAACCTACACTGTAGCACTCAACACTTTGATGAACATTGTTACTCAGCTGATAGAGTTGTGCTCTTCCTGATGGCTTGTCGTACAGAACTTGTAAGTCGCTTTGGATAAAAGCGTCAGCTAAATGACTAAATGTAAATGTAAATGTAATCTGGCCGTCGCTTATCAATGACTTGTTTGCAGTCAACATTGTCGAAACGGATTGTTTTTTTTATCGGTTCATTGCCATTTTTCATACCATTTTCAAAAACCCTCGTTTTCTTGAAAGTTTCAGGAAAATATAAAGATTCTGTGATAAACGGCCTTTACTGGAATATTCTGGAATACACAAAAAAGGTTGTAATTTTTCTGCCTATTTATGAATCGTTTTCAAATAAACGCTAGATTAAGGGGGTGGTCAGGTGGCGTAGCGGAGATTGCGCTCGTCACCAATGCAAGAGGCTGCGGTCTCGACTCCCGGAGTCAGTATTGCCTTGGCTTGGGCTGATCGTCATACTAACTCGTTTGGCTGAGTTAGGGGGAGGGAAGTCATGGGTGGGAATCTGGCGCTGTGGACTACAGGTCAGGTCTGGGCGCTTGCTCAGCGGAGGCAGGACTTGATGAAGGCAGCGTGACCTCCCACGCGTTACGCTTCACCAATGAGAGTCCTCGCTGCCAGGTGAAAAAAGAGTCACTGGCTGTCGCTGCGCGTGTCGGAGAAAGCGTGCGGATGACTTCAGGGTTCCCTTGTACCGACCAGTATGAGAACATGCGCACAACAACCAGGCAGGGGAGGGGGGGAATTGGCACAACGACAAAAAAATTGGGACGGGGAGAAAAACAGAGAAAAAATCGGAGAAAGAGGATAAAATAAAAAATATTAAAAAAACGCTAGATTATCGATAGTATATGTGTACTTATGCACGCTAGAGAAGCGAGCTGAACAATCTATTCTCTCATTTCCTGATCAGCGCGCACACACACACACATTTATATTATTATTTTATTATTATTATTACACACACATATGGCACACGCTGATATATAGGTGAAAATAGCTCTGATTATCCTAAGACTGGTAAAATAGATTCCTTACCTCAGATCAGATGTTCTCCAAAAAGATTATTCCAATTCCTGATCGTCATTCCAAATATCGATCGCGTTTATTGATTCAGCGCTGGGTACTGGAAATATGTATTCCACGCTGTTTTGCGGCTCGGCAATGACTTGGATCTCTTCGGATGGCTTGCCGGAGAAGTAAAATGAGGAAACTGGATTCCCCCCCCCCCCCCCATGTCTTTCATTCAGTTTAATCCAATGGGGTGCAGTACAACAGGGAGAGACGATAGGGGGCGGTATTTTCCCAATGGAGCTGAGAGAGAGTTTGCAGCACTAACGTGAGACTAGATTGATGAAATATGAATTCAAATCACTAATAAAAGAAAACGACAAAAAAACGCTATATGTCGTCGCTGGCACTCAACGGTCGGCATGAACTAACGACATATAGCGTCGTTGGCACTCAAAGTGTTAAGGAACTTCGTTTGTGTCACTCCAGGATAATCAGCAGAGATTTTGGGGTATTTACTCAGCTTGATGGCTTTTTGGAGGAACAGAATGTTGCAAACAATTATTTGAAGCCCATCATCTGTAGCCACATAGAAGGGCTCATTGAACAATTTCGGCACTATTTTCCCGAAAGAGAGAGCATGGACAATTTGGACAACTGGGTCCTAGATCCGTTCATTACGCATGACGCTACAGGCCTCCCACTGTCTGAGCAGGAGGCGCAAATTGATCTTTCGTGTGGCAAGAAAGTCAAGCACACCCTTCCCATTAAGTCTTGTTTTCTTTTATTCTTGAAAAGCGCACGTGAACGCATTTTTTTTTTTTTTTTTTTTTTATGTTCTGGCAACATATTTGGGCTAAATATGCCTTGTTTTATAAATGTGTATACAGAAACAATTCCGTTGCTTTTGTTGATAATATTCATTAATATTATGAAAAGTGCTGTAATTAAATGTTCTAATAAATATGCATGATCAAGTTTAACAAGGTGTGCTTTTATTTTGATATTCCTTATTTCCACGTTGAAATTACGCAATACAACCTCTTAGCAAGCGCCCCCAAAATTGGCCATTTTAGTTTTAGTTTTAGAGGACTGCATACTTCTTTTGCAAACCAAAACAACATACTTTATACTTATAGCACATGCATGAGCCTGGTCTCTTTTGAAAGAGGACATTCTGAGGTTTCTGATTCCAGAAGAAAATTCACATTTAGTGCTAACGTAATAGTTACAAAGGTCTGAACTTGAGTTGTATAAAAACTTGTTACTCAAGTTTTTCTGTAATAGTTAGTAGTCCAGAGGTAGTATTTCATAAAGATCCATTCAGAAATGAGTGATTAGGAGTGATTTTTGTAAACTGTGTACAAAGAAAAACTCAGTTTCCTCATAGACTTCAATTCATTTGGCTTCCTGTTAAAGAATTTAGTTGTTCACCTAGATCCCTGATTCACACATCCCCACATTGGGTATCATTGGAAGCCACACTCATTGGCTACAACGATCCACAAGAATTTTCTAGATTGGATCTAGATTGACGGAACTACTGCAGCCTGAGTCGGGAGTGGTATTTTGCGCAATACCGTGTACTTTGCACAAGCCTCAAATACCGGCATGTAACTCGAGAACAGCTGAACGGATTTTGTCGCTATCGACAAGCAACAAATAAGCCTTCAATTCGATATATATATTGTATTACTAAATATGCACACCCGAGCCACTAGGGGTCGCCAAAGTGCCGGTTGCAAAAAGTCAGAAAAACGTCCCATATGTGGGACATCGCAGCTAAAGAGGTTGTGTGGGGTCGCCAAAAAAATTCCAAAATAAAATGGGGTTGTGGTATAAAAACGTTTGAGAACCCCTGATCTCAGCTTTACTGTTCCATGCAACCTTTTTTCTATTCTCTGCACACGAGATTGAGGTCATGTGGGAGCGCACGGCCCGAGGCGAGTGGTGCACACAGGCTCTGCAAGTAGCTCCTTGACCTACGCCAGGACTCAGACACCTCAGACACCTCCGACGACATTGTCACATTTGAGTCACATTGACAGTGTAGTGAAGAAGGCATGACAGCGCCTCTACTTCTTTAGGCGCCTAAGGAAGTTCAAAGTGAGTCAGAAGATCCTTAAGAACTTCTACTCATGCACAATAGAGAGCATCCTGACTGGTAACATCACCTCCTGGTTTGGGAATAGCACTGCACACAACCGCAGCAGACTACAGAGAGTGGCCGATTCAGCCGAACACACAATTGGAGGTGGGCTTCCCACTATCAAGGACATTTATAACAAGCGTTGCAGGGCCAAGGCTAAGAGAATAACCAAAGACTCTAGTCACCCAAACAACTGCCTCTTTGAACTGCTGCGGTCAGGCAAGCGACATGGCCAGTACAGAGAGACTCAGAAGGAGCTTCTATCCCCAGGCCATCAGGATGCTCAATGACTCCATGTAACAACCCATCTTCTACACTCATTGCAAACACATCCACATGCACACATTCACTTTTAAACAAACACTCACCTTAACACTCACTTTAGACACTTTAACACTTACATTATATTTATCTATTATTAAAGAGATTTGCACTACATTCATACCTGATTTGCATTTGCACCTCAACATTTTTTACCTCATTTTGTGCATTGTAACTCACTGTTTTGTTTACAAATGTTTACTGTATATTGTATATATGTATTCCTCTGTACTTACTTTCTTACTTACTTTATTTTTTTACTGTATGAAGCACACTCTCAGGGGCTCATAGAGAACCAAGCATTTCACAGTAAAGTATGTGTATTTTATTGTGATAATTAATAAGCAAACTTGGAAAAAAACTAATCAATAGTATTCAAAGAAATAAGATGTTTGACATAAAAATGAAAGATATCTTTCTGGTAGGGGCAGGAGCTAAAATAATGACCAAGCAAAGATCAAAACAAATGAACGACAAAGTAAAATGATTGGAACGAGCGAGCTGTCTATCAAACTCTCTAGTGACACGCACACTTGTTATGCGCATAGCAGTTGCGCATGTGGCTTTGGAGGCATCCTGATGTGTTCTGATTGGGAAGGGCGTTGTCGAATTCGGTTCAAGGATTTAAAAATATTTCTAAGTTCTGCCGAAAATCAACGGCCGCCTTTTTCTCCTTTAAACTTTACAATATCCTGAAAACTAAATTGCTGTATTCATAAAAAAGTTTTTTTCTTTTTTTTTAAAGAATGATCAATTGAAAGTCAAATATTGTGAGAACGAAGATAATAGCTCTCTTCTTATCCACACTCTGCTTTAATCTGCTCTCTTCTTATCCACATTCTGCTTTAATCTGCTCTCTTCTTATCCACACTCTGCTTTAATCTGCTGTCTTCTTATCCACACTCCACCTTAATAAGCTCTCTTCTTATCCACACACTATGTTAATATAAGCTCTCTTCTTATCCACACTCTACGTCAGTGGTCACCAACCCGTCGATCGCGATCGACTGGTCGATCTTTGAGACTTTCCCTGTAGATCTTTCCCTGTTTTTTTTTTTTTAAATAAATAAATAAACATTTTAATTTAATTTTTTGTATCTTTCCCTGAGAGTCCACATTACAGTTCTACTTTTGTTTTGATGTGAAAAGTGATGCTGCATAAGATGACTGCACTTAGCACTGACTGAGAAAGTACATATTACAGTTCTACTTTGACAAACATATTTACAATTAGCATTTTATAATGTTAATAATATGAGAAAGTCCACATTACAGTTCTACTTTTGTTTTGATGTGAACAGTGATGCTGCATAAGATGACTGCACTTAGCGCTGACTGAGAAAGTACATATTACAGTTCTACTTTGACGTTTTAATGTTGGACCAAAGCATTGCATGTAATTAGAATACAGGCAAATAAAAGTAATTTAGTTTAAAGTACAATCTTGGCTGTCTTTTTCTCTCAACGCTTCAATAGGTAGATCTTGCACCAAAAAAGAAAGTGATCTTGGGCTTAAAAAGGTTGGTGACCACTGATGTAGAGTGTAGATAAGAAGAGAGCTTATATTAACGTAGACATCAATATAAGCTCTCTTCTTATCCACACTCTACGTTATATGCTCTTCTTATCCACACTCTACGTTAATATAAGCTATCTTCTTATCCACACTATGTTAATATAAGCTAGGGATGCACCGATATGAAAATTTGCCACCGATACTGATTGTTCAACTAACACAATCGGCCGATACCGATATTTGTGGCAAACATTTTTTTTTAAATATTTTTTAATTCTTTTTTTTTGTAATATTTTTTTCTTTTGTAATATATATATATTTTTTTATGAAACTACTGTATATTTGTCTTACAAATTGTGCTCACCGATATGAACATAGGCCTCTTTACTTACTTAAAAAAAGGAAACATCAAGAAATAGCACTATCTCTCTCCCAGTATGTTCTGCAGGGCTGCAGCTAGATACTAGTTCTCCCAGCATGGTCTACCTGCTGGGCTGCAGCTAGTACTATTGTCTCAACCAATGAAATTTTGATTGACAGTCGATTCTGCCAATTACGTCACACACCGCTCTGCTGTTACCACCAATCGGCAAGCGCGTATACATTTTTTACTTCTGCTTTTGTCCGCCATTGATTTTGACGAGAGAGGTTTTCTAGAACAACAACAACACGGCGCGGCTGACGTTTAGCTTTTAGCTCCGCAGGATGACTTAAATGAGGCATAATGATTTTACTGCAACTAATGTTATAATAAAACAAAGCCTTTCTATACATGTGTCTGATTGAAAACGTTATTAACAGATTGCAGAATGGGTAAAACTCAGGGCTCTGTGAGCAACGGAAGGAACTGAGCTAGTATGAACGCTTGCTACGTTCGGGTAAATAATATGCTGATGTTATTGAACGTGTAACACTAACTATATAACGTTAATGCCACAAAACGAATGCCTTGTTAATCATAAGTAGTAACTTTGATGCAGTAGCTTGTGTGTGTGTGTGTGGGGGGGGGGGACTGGGGACGGCGTTGTGCAGGTCGTGAGTGAACTTTTTTTTGTCTTGACGCTACACAAATTGATGGATATTTATCGGCTACTGCCATCGGCACATTCGAGCTTATCGGCCGATAGGCCGATTGCAGTCAACAAGGCACTTATCGGCCGATACCGATACCCGACCGATACATCGGTGCACCCCTACTCTCTTCTTATCCACACTCTACATTTAGGGGTGTAATGGCACGTGTATTTGTCCCGCAAATTTACGGTACGGGCGTCACGGTCACTCAAAAACGACATATTACGTTTTTGCCCGACAAACGTTGAGTGCCAGAAACGACATATTCCGTTTTTGGTAGGGATGCACGATAATTATCGGGCCGATATCAGCAATTATGACGTCATCCCGATAAACCCGATAACGTTATTGATAGCTCCGATAATATAATATATTTTTTGGAGAAAAAAAAAATGCGGTGTGGGTGAATTGGGATGAAGGGCGTTTGTTTTTACTGTAGACTCCTCCCGTTTTGCCAGTACTGTGGTACGACTGATAGCGTGTGGTTTAGGAAGAGGGCGTTTTACACAAATCCAGCGCTCCCTTTCTTGGCTGTGACGTAGCCACGTAAGTTTCAGAAGCAGCACGGATGTAAACAAAGATGGTGTCAGTAGTGTGGGAATAGTTTCAGAGGAAAAAAGTTTGCTTGCTATTTGTAACAAATGCAATGCAGAAGTTTCACGAGGAGGGAAAAGGGCAACAACTTATAATACATCCAACCTAACAAGTCACCTGCAACATCACGACCGCTACGTTGGTGTGTTAAAAGCCTACGACGACGTGCGAGCAGCTAAAGCTGCTGCAAATCTAGCCCCTTTCATGACTGTGATGCAACCCTTGGTTGAATACGCAGTCACTTATTGCTCCGTAGTAGCCAGGTTAATTTGCACCACCTAGCACTGCTTAAAAGCTAGCGGCTTGAGCCCTTGGGTCATTTCTGTCAAACTTCTTTAATTTAGCAAACGCCTCGTCAATAGGTACAAGCGCTGCGGGTTCCTTTGTAGCTGGCTTTGGATTCACAGCAGCTTTAGTTGATCACGCGTCGTCGTAGGCTTTTAACACACCATCGTAGCGGTGGTGATGTTGCAGGTGACTTGTTAGGTTGGATGTAGGGGTGGAGGGTATGGTCTAAAATTTATATCACGGTATAATTTGAAGCATAGACGGTAACGGTATATATCACTAGGGCTGGGCGATATGACGATATTATATAAATATCGGGTACAGTTCATTAACAATACACTTTTTAAACGTATCGCGGATATCGTGATGTTTTGCCCTCGCGTTAGAGGCCGCCGCGGCTGAGATGAGACTTACAAGCGCAGTGCTAAATGCTTTCCTCTCTCTCTCGCCTCTCCCTCTCGCAGAAAAAAAAAGTCAGTCACACACACACTTGCCAAAATTACGTCATCTACACGCACATACACGCACGCAAGCGCACACACCTAGCCAGAGACAGAGAGGCGGTGGCTCGGTGCTAGGGATGCCCCCTGAAACCCAGGAGTAAGCTCCGGCGTTAACTATCTGTAAGTTAGTTTATGAGCGGATTAGCTACGGAGCTAACAGAGTGTACCATCCATCTGCGACGCAACAGTGGCAGCAACAGTGGACACGGAGTAATGTTAACGTTATGTGGAGTTCATACTACACTACACGTATGAACTCGACATAACGTTAACGTTACTCCGTTTCCATGAAGTGTTTAATTAGCAGCAATCTGTTGTTGAAAATGTAACGTTAACCGGAAAACCGGAAATGGAATGCGAGGACAGGAAGCCGTCATGAAGTGGGCTTCTGGCCCTTGTAGTCATATATATTGTAGTCTTTTAGTCTTATTAACTAAAAGATTTTAACAAAATAAAAAGCAGCAGCACTATTGGATAACTGAGTCATGTTTGCTATGTATTTCTTTCTTTAGGGGAGTAGGACATTTGTTTCACAGTTTTAGCATGATGTTTTATAGATGGCTAGGTTAAACACAGGTTTTTGTTTTTATTTGATTGAAGTTTATTTCAAGTATGCAACACAACAAACAAACATCAAGTACAGATATAGCCTTAAGCCGTTCAAATAATAAATGTATACATACATGTAAATAAATAAATAGTTACAATATGTAATCTAATCATCTAAATCTAATCTAATATATAATATAAAAAAACGAAAGGCTAAAATGCTAAATATATAATCTAAGAATCCAATAATCTAAATCTAATATATAATATAAAAATGCTAAATGCATGAGTCTTTTGTCTTTAATGTTCGCTTGCAAACTCAAATACTGTCTTGGTAAGCCTCATAATGAATTGTTTGGGGAAAAAAGGAAAAACATCGTGATGTGTATCGTGTATCGCCGAAAGGTCAGAAAATATCGTGATATCATATTTAGGCCATATCGCCCAGCCCTATATATCACGGTATCAGTGTTTCCGTTAGAATAATTTTTTTTGCCTGATAGGCAGGCTATATAAAGTGACATCCTCAAGGCATGTAGATTTATAATATTTTTACTTAAAACTAGGCTACTTTTGCGTATAAAGTCATTATATTCCAAATAAAATAAGTCCCGAGTCGAGACTCCGTGCTGCTCCCATTGCAAACAGCGGGGCTGGATTTTGCTAGAAGCATATGTAGCTGCAGAGCCGCAGAGCCAGTGGCTCTTTCAGGTCGTTCAGCCGTTTGGTGGGGGGGCGCTGTTGAGCGGACCTGTGACCAGACCTGAAAGAGCCACTGGCTCTGCGGCTCTGCAGCTGCATGCTATTTCGCAAATCCACTGCTGTAGCCGTCCTCCCGTCGTTATAACACTACACACATATCATAATGTTTACAGCAAACTGTAGTTGATCACCAGGTATGTTTTATTAACGTAGAATAATTCATATAAGAAAAACGATAGGTAAGATCTCTTATCTTTCTCCACTGGTTAAAAATGCCAGGAACTGAAATTGAAACTTGCTGTGCGCCGCGGTGATATGTGTTTATTATGAAATGACAATTGCGTGTTGACACGCCCAGTGCGCCCACTGCGCGAAGCCTCCTAAATAACTTTTTCCAGTTTGCACATATCTATTATCTATGACTAATTCGATCTATTTTTAGGGGCAAATGCGATTGAAATAGTCGCGCTGTGGTTACATGACGTCATTGCTATTTTAGAGCTGCACTACCGGTTACACGGTATAGTCAAAATCCATACCGTAGAGCAAATTCATACCATTTATACCGTATACCGTTTATACCGTCCACCCCTAGTTGGATGTATTATAAGTTATTGATGGATTGTGAATTTTCTTATTAAAATTATATATATATTTGGAAAAATAAATATGGTCACTTTATCAGTCAAAACTGTTATCTTGGCTTTGTTTTGTTCATAGTAGTAATGCTCATGTCATGATAAATCTGGTTAGTTCAAAACTACAGGAATATACATTTAAAAAAATAAATGTATAATACAATAAATATCGGTTATCGGTATCGGCCTTGAGGAGCAGAAAGTTATCGGTATCGGGGTCAAAAAATCAATATCGTGCACCCCTAGTTTTTGGATCGTTTGATCTTTTTACTTTGATCCCCACTCTACAGACCTGCCGGGAGTGATCTCCATAATTTAGGCACGTCCCCACACATTAGAACTGCAATGCTGACTATCACCAGGTGGCAGTATCGTCCGTGTCTGAACTGCAATGGCTTGGGGTTGAGTCAGCTTCACTTTCATTTCTCCTCGGTTAGTGACCCCTCCTCCTGATGGAACAGAAATTCATATTGCTCGCCTCGGAATTCTGTTGCATAAGCGTATTTGACCATCGAAATGTGTATAGATATATACACTGGTAATCGCGATGGCGATGCGATCACTTGGAATTATTCTTCATGAAATACCTTCTGGCTAAGGTAAGGTACATTCTATGTCTATTTTACCGAATCTGAAACGTGTTTTTCTAACGATCACAGTTCTGTGTTTCACCGGACGAAAAACATGCTCAGCAAACACGATCAGAGTTTTGAGTTAAAAAGACCCCACCCCCCCTTGATGATTTTGTGATGGTACATATATACATGTCATATACCTTTGATTTGGGAGTATTTGGGGTTTCATGGGATCAGCCCGAACGGTTTGGGCTTGGTTTGGGCTTATTGCACATAACGCGGTTAGACACAGGGGTATTTTCATTTAGTTTTCAAGGTCAGTTTCGCTTTCCAGAACGCAACGTAATGCAGGCATGTTAGACATTGGTTTTGCCTCCTGAGCACAGTGATGTAGTACAATGCCAAAGCAGTAGGTGGCAGTAGGTGGCGAACATGAAGGCAATTTTCAACCAATCAGAAGTTGAAAAAAATCAACAAGCCACCATCTTTAAATGCCTCGAGTGAGCCATTTAGCCAATGTAGCATTTATTTTTCAGCAAAGAAAGTGCAATAAAAGTACAATAAACTAAACGGATACATTCACTGTGTGTTCTGCCTCATTTGTTGATGAAACAAAACTAACATCAACACAATTGACCACCAAGAGCGGATAGTTTAGTCTCACAAAAAGATTGCAGATGTTGTTAGCTACATGCTAACGTGAATGGAATATGCCAGTACAACAGTATAGCATTGTGGCTAGCAGCTAACGTTAGCTCACGTTAGCCAGCCAGCACCAAACTGATGATATCAGGAGCTATCAGTAGCTAGATAACATTAGACAACGCCTCATGTATTAAAAAAAGGTGAATAGATGACTGGGCCATTTTGTTTAATGCTTGTTAAGATTGAAAGAGGAGCTCTGAGCTAACAGGGTCTGGTAGCTAACGTTAGCTCACGTTAGCCAGCTGCTCATGCAATCGTTAATGCTAGCAGAATGAATGGATGTAAACTTTATTTAACAGATTGCAGAATGGGTACAATACAATACGGCTCAATACAAACAATTGTTAAGGGAATGCAGACTGTTGTAGCTTGGACTGGGCTCCTTATAACAATAACTTGACAACACATGGTAGCTGCAGCTATTTGGGACAGCTCTGTCGTCACCGGATGTTGGTGAGGGCACGCAGATGTCGGCATCTACTGCGCATGGGCGTTGAGCAACAACAGCTCCGCGCAGATTACATGACACGTTGTCGGCGAGTTTTGGCGAGTATCCAAAACGGAAACACAATTTCAGCGTTGTCAGTAGGGCAACGCGTTATCCTGCCAAAGCGGCATTTCTATTTAACACATTAAGGACCAGCCACGAGTTTATACGGGTTTCGGTGCCATGCGTTGTGGACCAGAGGCACGTATATAGCTGTGGCAAGTTGTTATTGTTTTATTCCATATTAATAATCGGATCAAGATTCCCGATCGGCTCTGCAGATCTACCTTCCTCTGTGGAATCGGCAACATGCAATACCGGCCAGATCCTCTTAGGGGCGCCATCGCTCCACTGCAGTATCATTGTGGGCGAATGGATTTTTTTTTTTTACCTTCCAATGGAGGATCATATTACCCTGATCCGAAACGAACATCATGCACCGTGTATTACGTTTCGAATCGCAGATTTCACCATGGAATAAGAGGATTTATCATCAACCAATGGACATATCGATCTACCAGATGCCGATCGATAACAGGGAAATGCTGGAGGGTATCCCACGGGAACATGGTAAGACCTTTATCACCTAATTTTCAGCCGGATCGGACCTTGCTGTGCAACGCAAGCATTCTATCAGTGAATGTGACTAGTTACACGGACACTGTATTGGTAATCAATAATACTAATCGACGTCCCCCGCCGCCCCCCTTTCATCCATACATGCTTTGGGACAGCCTGGATCATATGCAGTTTGTGTTATTTCTCTAGCATATATAAAACGGAAATGCCGTTGAATATAACGTTAGTAGCCTTTAGCTCCATAACTAGCTTTCCAGAAAATAGATGAGACGAAATCTGCGATAAAGCTTATATTCACGGCGCTATAAAATGACAACCTACCAATGCATTTTTTTTTCTTTAAGCCATTTTGAAGGGACGGTTTATGCACTCAATTGACAATGAGAATGGACAGATAGCAACACTATATGTTTATCTTTTTTTTATTGGAAGAATTAGTACATATTTATACATTTCAGTTATCCAAATTATACAACTTCCATTTCCTTCCCCATTCCTATCCCCTAATCCCACCCCATCCCACCCAGTGAGGCGACGACAAACATACATGTAGAATAAAAAATAAAAAATAAAAAGAATTTAATAATTAAACAAATAGAGATGTGACAGACAAAGCTACGCAAAAAGAAATGAAGTAAAATTAAAAGAAAACAAAAGAAAAAATAATATAAGCGATACTCTCCATTTTAGTAGCGTAATTTCCAGATGGTAAAACAAATAAAATGGAAAGTAAATTTAACACCCTTAGCAGACCACCACAATGCCATCTCCCCAGCCATACGTAGGCTAGCAGTGTCAGGAAGGTAGATAGGAGCAGATAGCAACACTATAAAGTATAGATATAGCTGTTACAAAACCCACATGTTTGTTTACATTCCCCGGTCCTCTAGCCACTAATTAGACTAAGCCCATCGGTCGTCAAAGTGTTAACTAGGACAGCAAACGTAATCATTCAGCAACAAAACAAAAACAAAAACACCTAGTCTAACCATGGCCTAAGGCTGGCACCCTCACAACACAACGCGCAAACAACGTGGCACTCAAAGTGTTAACGTTGAATATTAAGCTTGTATTGCCAAATTTAGATGATGAATAAAACGTTGAAGCTTGTAAACACACGCACGATGACAAGCGGACAGAACAAATTAACAACGCACACTGACCCTCTGCACTGCAGGCTGTTTCTCCCCTCCTCCCCTCCCCTTACTACAGGTGTCGGGTGTCCCTAAAACAAAACCATGAATGAATTATATCATGTTTGTAACACAGCAGGGTCATTACAATTTTACAGTTTTCTTTTGTTATCTTGTTCGCCCAATAATGTTAACCAATGGAAAGACACACACACAGACACACACCAAGTTGGTGTGTCACCAACACACATGCCAACTTTCTCCCGCGGACATTCTCTCACAGCTGAAAAGCAATACATACTTTTCCGGACTGATCATCTGAGCTCCTCTCCAATTGAACTGCTACTGTGTTTAAATCCAAAATATTGATAAATCCTCTGCCATTGTCATTGTTGTTGTGTAACATCTGTTCTCTAGTCTTCAGTCTCGGCTTCATGTGAAGTTAAATCCTTCATGTGAAGTTAAAGTGAAACTGAAACTTAACAAGCCTAAGTTGTTAACACTTTCTCTGCCAAGGACGCCTAAACTCGTCATTCCCCGCCATGCTCATTCTGCCAATGACGCCGTAACACGTCATTGAGATAAATATTTCAAAAATCTGTGATCGCAATCATATTTCTCCCCCGGAGACTTGAGATCTACTGTTGATCCCCTCTCAACTCTCCAACGGTTCAAGAGGGCCATCTGGTGGCTGATCAGCGGATCGCCCAAACCGGAAACGGAAGCTGGTGCTCATTCCAATTCGGTCCGATCACTCGCTAATAGTCCCGGGACTCGAGCTAGACACAATGGATAGCAATCCGTTACCAATAACTCGATAAACAACATGATTTGGACGTATATACTATTATACAACCTGGAGATGGATCGCATATTTCAACATCCCATAATAGGAATATTTTTGCTCCATGCTCATCGCCCAACGCTACGGTGAGTTTCAGCGTTTTTTTTTACCGTGTTCGATATAAACTGCTCTGATGATCATATCACCCACACTAGATGAATCATCTAACGTTGGCCACGGAATTATAAACGACCCCCCCCCCATCCGGTCAACATCAGATGATAAGTAGTAACTTCTAGAAGCACGTCCATTTGAAATTTTTTATCTCGCGCCGATCACTATCAAACTGTATACAATCATCAATATAATGCATTTAGGGCTATAAATCACGTTCTGCAGAAAGCTGCAGAAAACGATAAAAACATACTTATACTTTAGACCAGTGGTCACCAACCTGTTTAAGCCCAAGATCACTTTTCTTTTTTTTGGTGAAGGCAAGATCTACCTATTGAAGCGTTGAGAGAAAAAGACAGCCAAGATTGTACTTTAAACTAAATGACTTTTATTTGCCTGTATTCTAATTACATGCAATGCTTTGGTCCAACATTAAAACGTCAAAGTAGAACTATTATGTACTTTCTCAGGCAGTGCTAAGTGCAGTCAGTGCTAAGTGCAGCATCACTTTTCACATCAAAACAAAAGTAGAACTGTAATGTGTACTTTCTCAGTCAGTGCTAAGTGCAGTCATCTTATGCAGCATCACTTTTCACATCAAAACAAAAGTAGAACTGTAATGTGGACTTTCTCATATTATTAACACTTTAGTTGCCAAAGGACGAGTTTAGGCGTCCTTCCCCGCCATGCTCAAGTTGCCGAAGACGCCATAACTTGTCTTTGATATCAATATTTCAAAAATCTGTGATCGGAATCATATTTTCCATCCGCAGCCTTCACACACAGTTCAGAGCTCCTCTCAATCCTCTAGCGGTTCAAGAGCGCCATCTGGTGGCCGATCGGCAGAAGCGCCAAACAGGAAGTGATGTGGCTGAAGTGCTGATCACCCATATTACTTCCGGCCACTCTCTATAGCTCCCGCGACTCCATCTTGACACAATACATAGCGATCCGTTGCCAATAACTCGATAAACAACATGATTTGGACGTATATACCATTATACAACCTGGAAATGGACCGGGTATTTTTACATCCCATAATGGAAAACTGTCTACCCCACGCTGATCGCCCAACGGCCCGCGGAGACTGGGGTGAGTTTTAGCGTGTAATATTTCCGTGTTCGATACTAACTGATCTGATGAACATATGTCCCACATTAGATGAATGGTATAACGCTGCCCACGGAATTATAAACGCCCCCTCGCCCATCCGGTCAACATCAGATGACGTGTAGTAACTTCCAGAAGTACTTCCAGTTGGAATTTTTTATATCGCGCTGATTGCTATCAAACTGTATTTCATCATCAATATAATGCATTTGGGGCTATAAATCACGTTCTGGAGAAAGGTGCAGAAAGAGATGAAAACATACTTATACTTTAGATCATATTTTAGTATGAATATGTGAATGAAAAAGTTTAACGTTGCTACACCATGAACAATACATATAGGACCTTGAATGGGCCCTAATAGATTTTAAAAAGTTATAGCCCTGCAAAGAAGGGGAACTTCTCCATGTTAAATAGAGCTGGCAACGGATGGTATATCATGAATTTAGCCTTAGGCAATCAAAGTGTTAACATTGACAAACATATTTACAATTAGCATTTTATCAAAACAAAAGTAGAACTGTAATGTGTACTCAGGGTAAGATCTAAAAAAAAAAAAAAAATTATTAATTTTTAATTTTCATGAAAAGATCTACAGGGACAGTCTCAAAGATCGACCAGTCGATCAAGATCGACGGGTTGGTGACCACTGCTTTAGACCGTATTTTAGTATGAATATGAGAATGAAAAAGTATAACGTTGCTACACCCTGAACAATAGATACTTGATGTTGAATGGGCCATAGTAATGTCAATTTAGCAATACAATTTAAAAAGTTATAGCCCTGCAAAGAAGGGGAACTTCGCCATAGACAAATAGAGCTGGCAGAGGATGGTATAATGATGTACATAAGCCTGGCGAAGAAAGTGTTAAGGGGGCAGTAGGCAATTAATTTACTCAGTGGATGCCTGAACACAGAATGACACCAGTATCACTGACTACCACAGCAAGCCTATAGAAAATTATTCTATTTAATAATAATAATTATAATAATTATTATAAATATATAATAATAATTATAAATATCTTTTTCCTGTTGTACCGAACTCGTACCGAACCGTGACCCCAATACCGAGGTACGTACCGAACCGTGGCTTCTGTGTACCGTTACACCCCTACATTAATCTGCTCTCTTCTTATCCACACTCTACGTTAATATAAGCTATCTTCTTATCCACACTCTACGTTAATATAAGCTCTCTTCTTATCCACACTCTACGTTAATATGAGCTCTCTTCTTATCCACACTCTACATTAATATAAGCTATCTTCTTATCCACACTCTACGTTAATATAAGCTCTTCTTATCCACACTCTACGTTAATATAAGCTCTCTTCTTATCCACACTCTACGTTAATATGAGCTCTCTTCTTATCCACACTCTACATTAATATAAGCTATCTTCTTATCCACACTCTACGTTAATATAAGCTCTTCTTATCCACACTCTACGTTAATATAAGCTCTCTTCTTATCCACACTCTACGTTAATATGAGCTCTCTTCTTATCCACACTCTACATTAATATAAGCTATCTTCTTATCCACACTCTACGTTAATATAAGCTCTCTTCTTATCCACACTACATTAATCTGCTCTCTTCTTATCCACACTACGTTAATATGAGCTCTCTTCTTATCCACACTCTACATTAATATAAGCTCTCTTCTTATCCACACTCTACATTAAGCTCTTCTTATCCACACTCTACGTTAATATAAGCTCTCTTCTTATCCACACTCTGCTTTAATCTGCTCTCTTTTTATCCACACTCTACGCTCATAGGTGTCAAACTTATGGCCCGCGGGCCAAATGTGGCCCGCCACGTCATTTGATGTGGCCCCCAAGAGCTCTGGTAAAAAAATAATATATATATATTTTTTTTAAACATTAATCTTGGGTTAAAAAATTGCGGCGTTAAAAGAATTGTGGGTTAATGCGTTAATAAAGCTTTAACCTTGACAGCCTTAGTTATTACACATTCTTACACATACATGTATGTTGAACATCTGAGGTATTGATGAAGTAACAAAGGAAAAAAGTCAAAAGCACTTACTCCTCAGACATTCTTTGACAATTTTACAGCCCAAAATACAAAAAAGATCCAGGAGGAATAGGTAACAAAGGGTTGAAGAAATATTGTCTGAACTGTCAGATGCAAACTGGCTGTGTGACATAACCGAGCATCTCGCTCAATTGAATAAGAAGCTGTAGGGACGCAAACAAGTCCCACCCAAAACTTGACCAATATAGTTGTGAACTGAGACAACCCTTATTTTGTTATTTTTTAGTACAGTTGTGTGTTCATGCAGACACATAATAGCAATTTCATTACGAATTGAAAATGGGGGACCCTGATGTAAACAAGTCGAAAGTCTTTCTCTGGTCTGCAACCCCTTAACAATTGTGTGTATTGAGCTGTACTGTACCCATTCTGCAATCTGTTAATTAAAGTTAATTAAACAATCTTCCATTAGTTGGATGTATGCAAGGTTGTGTGCAGCCATTTGTTTTTGTAACATCTGCTACATCTGTCCCACGTGTTCTTTGCAGCTCACAGTTGTTAGTTCTGCCCCTCTTGACTGTGACAAAAAGGTTTTGAACAAACTTAATGTCATAGCTTGTATTTGATGATATTCTTCTTTGTTATTTACTTGAATGGTTTGATCATTGATTGATGGAGTAATATGGGGTTCTGATAAACTAAAATTATTTGTTAAAATAACATAAGCTAACATATATTTTTACATCTATGCAAATGCATATGCAATATGTATAACTTGAATAAGTAATAAATACAGAAACAACATGTTTAACAATATGTAAATGAGTAGCTACATTTATTTTACATTACATTAACATTTATACGGTCTTTGGCCCTTTGAGGGCAACCATAATGCTGATGTGGCCCTCTGTGAAAATGAGTTTGACACCCCTGCTCTACGTTAATATAAGTTCTCTTCTTAGGGCCCTTTCTCACTCACTCATTCTGTCCGTACCGGTCGCGTACCGCCCTCATTCCGGGTCAGAGTGCGAACCCCCCCCCCCCAGTAGTATCGTCCGTGTCTGAACTGCAATGGCTTGGGGTTGAGTCAGCTTCACTTTCATTTCTCCTCGGTTAGTGACCCCTCCTCCTGATGGAACAGAAATTCATATTGCTCGCCTCGGAATTCTGTTGCATAAGCGTATTTGACCATCGAAATGTGTATAGATATATACACTGGTAATCGCGATGGCGATGCGATCACTTGGAATTATTCTTCATGAAATACCTTCTGGCTAAGGTAAGGTACATTCTATGTCTATTTTACCGAATCTGAAACGTGTTTTTCTAACGATCACAGTTCTGTGTTTCACCGGACGAAAAACATGCTCAGCAAACACGATCAGAGTTTTGAGTTAAAAAGACCCCACCCCCCCTTGATGATTTTGTGATGGTACATATATACATGTCATATACCTTTGATTTGGGAGTATTTGGGGTTTCATGGGATCAGCCCGAACGGTTTGGGCTTGGTTTGGGCTTATTGCACATAACGCGGTTAGACACAGGGGTATTTTCATTTAGTTTTCAAGGTCAGTTTCGCTTTCCAGAACGCAACGTAATGCAGGCATGTTAGACATTGGTTTTGCCTCCTGAGCACAGTGATGTAGTACAATGCCAAAGCAGTAGGTGGCAGTAGGTGGCGAACATGAAGGCAATTTTCAACCAATCAGAAGTTGAAAAAAATCAACAAGCCACCATCTTTAAATGCCTCGAGTGAGCCATTTAGCCAATGTAGCATTTATTTTTCAGCAAAGAAAGTGCAATAAAAGTACAATAAACTAAACGGATACATTCACTGTGTGTTCTGCCTCATTTGTTGATGAAACAAAACTAACATCAACACAATTGACCACCAAGAGCGGATAGTTTAGTCTCACAAAAAGATTGCAGATGTTGTTAGCTACATGCTAACGTGAATGGAATATGCCAGTACAACAGTATAGCATTGTGGCTAGCAGCTAACGTTAGCTCACGTTAGCCAGCCAGCACCAAACTGATGATATCAGGAGCTATCAGTAGCTAGATAACATTAGACAACGCCTCATGTATTAAAAAAAGGTGAATAGATGACTGGGCCATTTTGTTTAATGCTTGTTAAGATCTACCTTCCTCTGTGGAATCGGCAACATGCAATACCGGCCAGATCCTCTTAGGGGCGCCATCGCTCCACTGCAGTATCATTGTGGGCGAATGGATTTTTTTTTTTTACCTTCCAATGGAGGATCATATTACCCTGATCCGAAACGAACATCATGCACCGTGTATTACGTTTCGAATCGCAGATTTCACCATGGAATAAGAGGATTTATCATCAACCAATGGACATATCGATCTACCAGATGCCGATCGATAACAGGGAAATGCTGGAGGGTATCCCACGGGAACATGGTAAGACCTTTATCACCTAATTTTCAGCCGGATCGGACCTTGCTGTGCAACGCAAGCATTCTATCAGTGAATGTGACTAGTTACACGGACACTGTATTGGTAATCAATAATACTAATCGACGTCCCCCGCCGCCCCCCTTTCATCCATACATGCTTTGGGACAGCCTGGATCATATGCAGTTTGTGTTATTTCTCTAGCATATATAAAACGGAAATGCCGTTGAATATAACGTTAGTAGCCTTTAGCTCCATAACTAGCTTTCCAGAAAATAGATGAGACGAAATCTGCGATAAAGCTTATATTCACGGCGCTATAAAATGACAACCTACCAATGCATTTTTTTTTCTTTAAGCCATTTTGAAGGGACGGTTTATGCACTCAATTGACAATGAGAATGGACAGATAGCAACACTATATGTTTATCTTTTTTTTATTGGAAGAATTAGTACATATTTATACATTTCAGTTATCCAAATTATACAACTTCCATTTCCTTCCCCATTCCTATCCCCTAATCCCACCCCATCCCACCCAGTGAGGCGACGACAAACATACATGTAGAATAAAAAATAAAAAATAAAAAGAATTTAATAATTAAACAAATAGAGATGTGACAGACAAAGCTACGCAAAAAGAAATGAAGTAAAATTAAAAGAAAACAAAAGAAAAAATAATATAAGCGATACTCTCCATTTTAGTAGCGTAATTTCCAGATGGTAAAACAAATAAAATGGAAAGTAAATTTAACACCCTTAGCAGACCACCACAATGCCATCTCCCCAGCCATACGTAGGCTAGCAGTGTCAGGAAGGTAGATAGGAGCAGATAGCAACACTATAAAGTATAGATATAGCTGTTACAAAACCCACATGTTTGTTTACATTCCCCGGTCCTCTAGCCACTAATTAGACTAAGCCCATCGGTCGTCAAAGTGTTAACTAGGACAGCAAACGTAATCATTCAGCAACAAAACAAAAACAAAAACACCTAGTCTAACCATGGCCTAAGGCTGGCACCCTCACAACACAACGCGCAAACAACGTGGCACTCAAAGTGTTAACGTTGAATATTAAGCTTGTATTGCCAAATTTAGATGATGAATAAAACGTTGAAGCTTGTAAACACACGCACGATGACAAGCGGACAGAACAAATTAACAACGCACACTGACCCTCTGCACTGCAGGCTGTTTCTCCCCTCCTCCCCTCCCCTTACTACAGGTGTCGGGTGTCCCTAAAACAAAACCATGAATGAATTATATCATGTTTGTAACACAGCAGGGTCATTACAATTTTACAGTTTTCTTTTGTTATCTTGTTCGCCCAATAATGTTAACCAATGGAAAGACACACACACAGACACACACCAAGTTGGTGTGTCACCAACACACATGCCAACTTTCTCCCGCGGACATTCTCTCACAGCTGAAAAGCAATACATACTTTTCCGGACTGATCATCTGAGCTCCTCTCCAATTGAACTGCTACTGTGTTTAAATCCAAAATATTGATAAATCCTCTGCCATTGTCATTGTTGTTGTGTAACATCTGTTCTCTAGTCTTCAGTCTCGGCTTCATGTGAAGTTAAATCCTTCATGTGAAGTTAAAGTGAAACTGAAACTTAACAAGCCTAAGTTGTTAACACTTTCTCTGCCAAGGACGCCTAAACTCGTCATTCCCCGCCATGCTCATTCTGCCAATGACGCCGTAACACGTCATTGAGATAAATATTTCAAAAATCTGTGATCGCAATCATATTTCTCCCCCGGAGACTTGAGATCTACTGTTGATCCCCTCTCAACTCTCCAACGGTTCAAGAGGGCCATCTGGTGGCTGATCAGCGGATCGCCCAAACCGGAAACGGAAGCTGGTGCTCATTCCAATTCGGTCCGATCACTCGCTAATAGTCCCGGGACTCGAGCTAGACACAATGGATAGCAATCCGTTACCAATAACTCGATAAACAACATGATTTGGACGTATATACTATTATACAACCTGGAGATGGATCGCATATTTCAACATCCCATAATAGGAATATTTTTGCTCCATGCTCATCGCCCAACGCTACGGTGAGTTTCAGCGTTTTTTTTTACCGTGTTCGATATAAACTGCTCTGATGATCATATCACCCACACTAGATGAATCATCTAACGTTGGCCACGGAATTATAAACGACCCCCCCCCCATCCGGTCAACATCAGATGATAAGTAGTAACTTCTAGAAGCACGTCCATTTGAAATTTTTTATCTCGCGCCGATCACTATCAAACTGTATACAATCATCAATATAATGCATTTAGGGCTATAAATCACGTTCTGCAGAAAGCTGCAGAAAACGATAAAAACATACTTATACTTTAGACCAGTGGTCACCAACCTGTTTAAGCCCAAGATCACTTTTCTTTTTTTTGGTGAAGGCAAGATCTACCTATTGAAGCGTTGAGAGAAAAAGACAGCCAAGATTGTACTTTAAACTAAATGACTTTTATTTGCCTGTATTCTAATTACATGCAATGCTTTGGTCCAACATTAAAACGTCAAAGTAGAACTATTATGTACTTTCTCAGGCAGTGCTAAGTGCAGTCAGTGCTAAGTGCAGCATCACTTTTCACATCAAAACAAAAGTAGAACTGTAATGTGTACTTTCTCAGTCAGTGCTAAGTGCAGTCATCTTATGCAGCATCACTTTTCACATCAAAACAAAAGTAGAACTGTAATGTGGACTTTCTCATATTATTAACACTTTAGTTGCCAAAGGACGAGTTTAGGCGTCCTTCCCCGCCATGCTCAAGTTGCCGAAGACGCCATAACTTGTCTTTGATATCAATATTTCAAAAATCTGTGATCGGAATCATATTTTCCATCCGCAGCCTTCACACACAGTTCAGAGCTCCTCTCAATCCTCTAGCGGTTCAAGAGCGCCATCTGGTGGCCGATCGGCAGAAGCGCCAAACAGGAAGTGATGTGGCTGAAGTGCTGATCACCCATATTACTTCCGGCCACTCTCTATAGCTCCCGCGACTCCATCTTGACACAATACATAGCGATCCGTTGCCAATAACTCGATAAACAACATGATTTGGACGTATATACCATTATACAACCTGGAAATGGACCAGGTATTTTTACATCCCATAATGGAAAACTGTCTACCCCACGCTGATCGCCCAACGGCCCGCGGAGACTGGGGTGAGTTTTAGCGTGTAATATTTCCGTGTTCGATACTAACTGATCTGATGAACATATGTCCCACATTAGATGAATGGTATAACGCTGCCCACGGAATTATAAACGCCCCCTCGCCCATCCGGTCAACATCAGATGACGTGTAGTAACTTCCAGAAGTACTTCCAGTTGGAATTTTTTATATCGCGCTGATTGCTATCAAACTGTATTTCATCATCAATATAATGCATTTGGGGCTATAAATCACGTTCTGGAGAAAGGTGCAGAAAGAGATGAAAACATACTTATACTTTAGATCATATTTTAGTATGAATATGTGAATGAAAAAGTTTAACGTTGCTACACCATGAACAATACATATAGGACCTTGAATGGGCCCTAATAGATTTTAAAAAGTTATAGCCCTGCAAAGAAGGGGAACTTCTCCATGTTAAATAGAGCTGGCAACGGATGGTATATCATGAATTTAGCCTTAGGCAATCAAAGTGTTAACATTGACAAACATATTTACAATTAGCATTTTATCAAAACAAAAGTAGAACTGTAATGTGTACTCAGGGTAAGATCTAAAAAAAAAAAAAAATTTATTAATTTTTAATTTTCATGAAAAGATCTACAGGGACAGTCTCAAAGATCGACCAGTCGATCAAGATCGACGGGTTGGTGACCACTGCTTTAGACCGTATTTTAGTATGAATATGAGAATGAAAAAGTATAACGTTGCTACACCCTGAACAATAGATACTTGATGTTGAATGGGCCATAGTAATGTCAATTTAGCAATACAATTTAAAAAGTTATAGCCCTGCAAAGAAGGGGAACTTCGCCATAGACAAATAGAGCTGGCAGAGGATGGTATAATGATGTACATAAGCCTGGCGAAGAAAGTGTTAAGGGGGCAGTAGGCAATTAATTTACTCAGTGGATGCCTGAACACAGAATGACACCAGTATCACTGACTACCACAGCAAGCCTATAGAAAATTATTCTATTTAATAATAATAATTATAATAATTATTATAAATATATAATAATAATTATAAATATCTTTTTCCTGTTGTACCGAACTCGTACCGAACCGTGACCCCAATACCGAGGTACGTACCGAACCGTGGCTTCTGTGTACCGTTACACCCCTACATTAATCTGCTCTCTTCTTATCCACACTCTACGTTAATATAAGCTATCTTCTTATCCACACTCTACGTTAATATAAGCTCTCTTCTTATCCACACTCTACGTTAATATGAGCTCTCTTCTTATCCACACTCTACATTAATATAAGCTATCTTCTTATCCACACTCTACGTTAATATAAGCTCTTCTTATCCACACTCTACGTTAATATAAGCTCTCTTCTTATCCACACTCTACGTTAATATGAGCTCTCTTCTTATCCACACTCTACATTAATATAAGCTATCTTCTTATCCACACTCTACGTTAATATAAGCTCTTCTTATCCACACTCTACGTTAATATAAGCTCTCTTCTTATCCACACTCTACGTTAATATGAGCTCTCTTCTTATCCACACTCTACATTAATATAAGCTATCTTCTTATCCACACTCTACGTTAATATAAGCTCTCTTCTTATCCACACTACATTAATCTGCTCTCTTCTTATCCACACTACGTTAATATGAGCTCTCTTCTTATCCACACTCTACATTAATATAAGCTCTCTTCTTATCCACACTCTACATTAAGCTCTTCTTATCCACACTCTACGTTAATATAAGCTATCTTCTTATCCACACTCTGCTTTAATCTGCTCTCTTTTTATCCACACTCTACGCTCATAGGTGTCAAACTTATGGCCCGCGGGCCAAATGTGGCCCGCCACGTCATTTGATGTGGCCCCCAAGAGCTCTGGTAAAAAAATAATATATATATATTTTTTTTAAACATTAATCTTGGGTTAAAAAATTGCGGCGTTAAAAGAATTGTGGGTTAATGCGTTAATAAAGCTTTAACCTTGACAGCCTTAGTTATTACACATTCTTACACATACATGTATGTTGAACATCTGAGGTATTGATGAAGTAACAAAGGAAAAAAGTCAAAAGCACTTACTCCTCAGACATTCTTTGACAATTTTACAGCCCAAAATACAAAAAAGATCCAGGAGGAATAGGTAACAAAGGGTTGAAGAAATATTGTCTGAACTGTCAGATGCAAACTGGCTGTGTGACATAACCGAGCATCTCGCTCAATTGAATAAGAAGCTGTAGGGACGCAAACAAGTCCCACCCAAAACTTGACCAATATAGTTGTGAACTGAGACAACCCTTATTTTGTTATTTTTTAGTACAGTTGTGTGTTCATGCAGACACATAATAGCAATTTCATTACGAATTGAAAATGGGGGACCCTGATGTAAACAAGTCGAAAGTCTTTCTCTGGTCTGCAACCCCTTAACAATTGTGTGTATTGAGCTGTACTGTACCCATTCTGCAATCTGTTAATTAAAGTTAATTAAACAATCTTCCATTAGTTGGATGTATGCAAGGTTGTGTGCAGCCATTTGTTTTTGTAACATCTGCTACATCTGTCCCACGTGTTCTTTGCAGCTCACAGTTGTTAGTTCTGCCCCTCTTGACTGTGACAAAAAGGTTTTGAACAAACTTAATGTCATAGCTTGTATTTGATGATATTCTTCTTTGTTATTTACTTGAATGGTTTGATCATTGATTGATGGAGTAATATGGGGTTCTGATAAACTAAAATTATTTGTTAAAATAACATAAGCTAACATATATTTTTACATCTATGCAAATGCATATGCAATATGTATAACTTGAATAAGTAATAAATACAGAAACAACATGTTTAACAATATGTAAATGAGTAGCTACATTTATTTTACATTACATTAACATTTATACGGTCTTTGGCCCTTTGAGGGCAACCATAATGCTGATGTGGCCCTCTGTGAAAATGAGTTTGACACCCCTGCTCTACGTTAATATAAGTTCTCTTCTTAGGGCCCTTTCTCACTCACTCATTCTGTCCGTACCGGTCGCGTACCGCCCTCATTCCGGGTCAGAGTGCGAACCCCCCCCCCCCACCCCCCCCCCCCTCTCCCCCCTCTAGTTTGTGTACACACTGCAGTCTTGGTTCGCTTCGGGTTCTGTTTACGGTTTGCCTTTTGAGCGTTTACGCTTGCCGTAGGCGATGATGTCACGTTCGAAAATGTAAACAGGAATGTCTTAACACGACTGCGGACTCTGGATGCTGATATAAAATGAACAAATTGCCAATAAATATGAAGTTATATTTGAATCTCTGTTGTCAAGCCTTGTCAATATAACCCACCCCATTTTATCACGAATGGATGGTGTTGTAGAGTCCGCTTTTGAGCGTTTTAACGATAGCGCTAAGCTAACGGCTAAACGCTAGTTAACTTAGCCTTTACTAGTAACATTGCTGCATCGATTATATGCATTATATTGAATGTCATTGATCTACTGGTCGACCACGGCCAACTGGTTGGGCACCACTGGTCTAATAGAAATAAATGCATTCGAACAAGAAAGTATAGTATACAGCAATGGCTAACGGCTAACGCTAGTTAGCTAGCCTGTTCAGAGAAGCTAACATTATCCCATCGCTTGTGGCAATTATATTGCATGTCATTGATCTACTGGTCGACCACGGCCGACTGGTTGGGCACCACTGGTCTAATAGAAATAAATGCATTCGAACAATGTATAGACATAGCAATGGCAAACAAAATTGCCAGGCCTAACCGCCCCCACTAGTGCGCACCTGAGACCACCTATTTCACCGGCCCCGGTTCAGCGCCCCCGGGGACGAATCAGCGGGGGGCGGGGACGGGGGACAGCGTTCTCACTCAGACAGACACACCCTTTTCTGATGCGAGCCGGGTCTGATTCGACACAGAGCAGTGAGTGTCAGAAAGGGCCCTTATCCACACTCTACACTGAACACTGAACTCTCCACTCACAAATACACATGAGCACACACAGACACACACAGACACACACACACAACACTCATGCGGCAACCGCTAAAACTATCACTTAAACAAAATGTCACTTTAAAAAATAGAAAGTCACTTTAAAGGAAGGAGGTACTAATAGTATAGTTTAGATACATTAAGAGTTAAAATTGTATATTGTATAGTAGTGTATATAGGAACCATGCAGTTTCTCAGAAACTCAGCATGTCTTTTTCTTTTTTCACCATGCATATCTTGTGTCTTTACCTATTTTATTTTTTCTATGTTTATTTTTTCTATGCCTATTTTATTATTGTATTTTGCACAATCAATGCAGGCATGACCACCCGCATTTCACTGTATGCCCTGGTATGTATGTGACAAATAAACCTCTTGATTCTTGATTATTACATTAATATAAGCTCTCTTCTTATCCACTCTATCTTCTTATCCACTCTACGTTAATATAAGCTCTCTTCTTATCCACACGCTACATTCATTTGCTGTCTTCAGGAGATTGTCTAGATGGAACTATGGTTTTATCATAATGGCTTTTATCCTAATTATTAACATTCTTAGCAACATGACCTATTACAAACGTGTGACGTTGTTTTGTTACAAACACAACAAGAGCGAACCAGGGGAGAATGACCTTTCCTGTGCTTTTAGCAGGAGAGAGAGAGCGCGGAGTGAGAGCGAGAGAAAGAGAGAGAGAGAGAGAGAGAGAGAGAGAGAGAGAGAGAGAGAGAGAGAGAGAGAGAGAGAGAGAGAGAGAGAGAGAGAGAGAGAGAGAGAGAGAGAGAGAGAGAGAGAGAGAGAGAGAGAGAGAGAGAGAGAGAGAGAGAGAGAGAGAGAGAGAGAGAAAGACACTTGGCCTTTTGAGGACACATTATCTAGGTCTTAAGACTGCTACACCTTGTAACCATGTACATTTTCCTCAACACCTGCAACCTCAAAAATAACCCCAGCTCAGATTTCCTTGTCATTTGGAAGCAGGAAGCCTGTGTTCTGTACCCCTGCGTCGTGTCAGGGTGTTTTAATTGGACCAGGTAAAGCTGGGAATTACAGCGGCCTTGTCAGAGATGTATCGGGTTTAAGCTCCTGCTTTCAAAGACAGGAATTCTCAGAGGCCCCGCATTTTTAACTACTCCCCCCCCCCCCCATTCAACACATGCGTGCGTGCGTGAAGGCGCACCCCCATACGCACACATGCCACAGTTATATGTATGGACTGGACGGCGCTTTATGACACCGATGCCTTCACTATTACTGTCCTCACAAACACACTGCGTGTGTAAGTGTTCTATTTAATACACACACACACAGATACAAGTACAAGATCACTCACACACACATGCATGTATTTTGGCAGAGGGGCTGATGAAATAATGACCATCATTAGGGCTCGGTTTCACTTTCACTGAGACTGTGCTCTGATGGACAGACAGACAGGCGGACGGACGGACGGACGGACGGACGGACGGACGGACGGACGGACGGACGGACGGACGGACGGACGGACGGACAGACAGACAGACAGACAGACAGACAGACAGACAGACAGACAGACAGACAGACAGACAGACAGACAGACAGACGACAGACAGAAGGACAGACTGCCGTATGGATAGATGGGACGGTCGGACGGATGACAGACAGAACCAGAACCACTGTGTGGGTTTCTTAACGTCTGGCGAGGTGAAGGGGGCGTGTAGGTCTCATCTCTAGGGTTGCTGGTGCACAGGTGTGTACTAACAGGAGGAGGTGTGTTGAGTGTCAGCGCTTCACAACTCACCGCTCAACGTCCCAAATGCGAAGAGGAGAGAAGTTCTCACAGCAAGCAGTGCCTGTGACGAAGGAGCTGCACGCACACACACAAAACAGAAAGAAGATAAGAATTAAAGACGAAAATTAAACAGGGAATCACCTCACAGTCACAACACACACCTTACCTTCTCACAGCAGTCTCTGGCTGAACACACATCACCATTGTTTTCTACTGGAGGAGGAGAATCTACAACACTTAGTGATCCATTGATTGGAGTGACAGGTTGGAATTAGCGGCCTAGCTATGCATGGTGAATGTGAGGTGTGGGGAGGGGAGGAGGGGGTGAAAGGAGAGGGGCGGAGCGGCGTGGGAGAGGGGTGAGGGGTGCACTAAGGCTCTGTGTAGAGGGTGGGGAGGCAACTAGGGGTGCGGGCCGGTAGGGGGGCTTCTGTTGGGCCGATCCCATATCTCAGGGCTTAAGGCCCTCCTGTAGGGTTGACGGACAGGGGGAGGGCCCCGCCGTTCACATACGGGCCGAGATGGCAACTGACACACACCACCGTCCCCCCGTCCCCCCCGGACAAAAACACCTAGGAGCAGATATACAGAAACACACTAGACTGTCTCTCTGTCTGTCTGTCCAGTACCTGTTCTCACACACCTGGAGTTAATAACATGCTCTCCACAGAACAGAGTGGCACACAACTCTTAGCCCCTGCTGTGGTAGGTATGGCAGGAGATGTGCTGTTGCCCTCAGGACATAAGAACACTAATTCTCCTTTGCCTCTTCCTCATTTACTGACAATAAGCCAATAATCAGAAGCTGAAGTAAGCTGATTATGCATACTGTTACATGAGGTGGTATAATGAGGTGGGCAGGTAGCTGTAATGTAATGAGAATCAGAATCACATTTATAGACCTTTTCTAATGTTTTTTAGACCGTTTTCTAACATAAACATTCTAAATTTGGCCCAAGTATTTCCTGTTGCAGTGTTTAGCATGCAGGAAATACTCTTGGGGCCAAGCTGTTCCCCTAGCAACGGAATTATTTTGAAAAGGTCTATATAGATACATGAGTATGTAGATACACAGGAATTTGCACAGGGAAATACAACAACTGACATTCTGACGGGACGACACAGAAGCAGATACAGACTATACGACATAATACGCACACTATACAGCAAATACAATTATGTAACCTTGATGAAAAAATTCTCTTAATCTACAACTGTTAGCCTATGAGGCACATTAAAACACAGGGTGTGGACAGTCATCTATGCTGAAAATGCTCATTATGAGCATCATTTTCTGAGCAATGTTTTAAGCATACAATTGCCCCATTACTCTATGATGAAAATGCAGATTATGTAAACATCGCATAACGCTGTGTGGGAAACAACTCCCCCTAACAATTATGGCTGCCCTGTTAAGTCGGTCGGTTTGGTCCCAGTCGACCAAGACATTTGTTAGTTGACAAATCTCTAGTAAGCACTAGATTTAAAGAGGTTCTTCTGCATGACTGCATGTGGGAAACAACATTTTACAGATTCACCGATTAACCGTTTCACTGCCGCACTACCAAATGGTTAACCCTTTCACTGCGACAATACAGAAGGTTAACCCTTTCACTGCCACACGACAAAGGGAACCGTCTGTAGTGTGATAGTAAAGGGTTAACCTTCTGTAGTGTGGTAGTGAAAGGGTTAAGTCAACTAATCACCAATTTGAGCCCTATGACTATTAGTCGGCAAAGGAATTCCTTGGTCAATGACACATGATGACGTTTCACATTCATCACCACACGTGTCCCTAAGGGGCCTAGGTGTGTTTCCAGAAAGTGGCGTGCCGCGAGGAGGACGGTACCCACCGCCCAGCGTGCATGCTGGGGCCGCGGCATTCTGGGGGCTGGCATCAACATGGGCAGACAAAGGATGAACGGCAAGGCTGGAGCTTGGAGGCGAGGCAAGGGACGGGTCTGGGTGACAGAGAGATAGGGGTGGGGGGGCTGGACGAGGGTGGTGGGGGGGGACGTCCAAGCAGAGCACAGGGGCAGCTGTCAGGCCCGTTAAGCGGCGAGCCCCCCGTAATTAGTGTTGGGTAAACTCATTTATGCCCCAATCGGGTCGGGCGGACCCGGGGCGAGTATGCACGGCGGACGACCTCTGACCCCGCTGACACAGGATACAATAGGGTTATGGTCACACTCACTCCCTGGACCCTATTACTCTCCATTACCTCACATTACTCACCCCTCGCTGGACTCCACTGGGGGGGAAGGGGGGGTGGCCATACAATGAATTAATGAACTACCCTCTATTTTTTCCTCCCTCCATCCCTCCCTCACCCCTTTAAAGCGCTAAGACTGATCTGGGGTCAGAGCTCGTACTGATATTATAGCTGCTAAGGTCAGAGCCTCTCTCTCGCCTAATGTGGGGCAGGTGCCCCAAACACACAGATCAGCCTCTGACAACATGGACTCCCCCCATTCTTGTCTCTGTACTGCCAGCTCTCTCTCTCTCTCCTCTGTTCTCCTCTCTTCCCCTCTCTCTCCCCTCTCCTCTCTTCCCCTCTCCCTCTCCTCTGTTCTGCTCTCTCTCTTCTCTCTCCTCTGTTCTGCTCTCCTCTCTCTCCCCCCCCCTCTCTCTCCTCTCTTTCCCCCTCTCTCTCCTCTGTTCTGCTCTCCTCTCTTCCGCTCTCTCTCTCTTCTATCTCTCCTCTCCTCTTTTCTGCTCTCCTCTCCTCTCTTCCCCTCTCCCTCTCTCTCTCCTCTCCTCTCCTCTCATCATTAGGAGCATGCTGGGTCTCTTCTGCCGTTTGGGTAACCTCATCAGCTGGCTGTATTATCTAAGGGTCTGTGTGGCAAGGTCACACAAACTAACTCAGCCCCCGCTGGGAACCCTGCCACACAGACACACACTAATGCACACAGACAGGCAAAGAAACACAAACCTGTGCAGATATGCGCGTGCAAACACACACACAGACAAATACAAATAGAAGTGAAAGCAAAGACAAATGCACACAGAGCAACACCAATATGTGCACGCATATGGACACACACACACACACACACACACACACACACACACACACACACACACACACACACACACACACACACAGTGTGACAGCCCCTGCTGGGAGATGAGCCCAACAGTACCAACATTGTTAGCTCCAAATCAGCAAGCTGACCGCACAGAGCGCACCACACTTTCCCAAGACCACCGCGTACATGCATGCCCCGTGTATTCAACCACAACAATAGAAGATTCCAACATCACTGCTAGCTAGAGCAAAGAAAAGGACATTCATAACAGAAGTTAAGAAATTGACAGACTGTAACTTCTGTGGGGTGTCGTCATTAATTCCCCCACTGCTACGACCACATGTAGCCTGCTGGTTAAAATCCCACTGTTTCCTCAGTCTCTCATCCTTCATACTGTCCTGATAAAGAAAACTACACGGGATACTGACCTTCCAGACTGACCTTTCTGCCAAGGTTTCTTTCTTTTTTTGTATCTCTAAAATCCAAAACAACTGGTGGAATTGATGTGAATAAACAGCAATACAGATAAGGAACCAATCAATTGTGCACAAATATGTGTGAAGCTATAAAATGTCGGAATGTCTCGGTTGTTACAACTTTCAACTTAGAATTAGATTTACAGGGTGGTTTCTTAATGCATATTTCTAGGGCTGCCCCCTCTTAGTTGATGAATCGACCAAGACTTTGTTTGTTTATTTGTTGTTGTTTTGTTTTTCAACAAGTTATTTCCTGGTAAGCAAACACTTATAGATTTGTTGATTAAATCAGCTCATTGATAAGTCGACACATTCCAGTGACTATTCATTAGTATTCTATCACAGACATCTTAGTATAAATAAATAGGCCTATCTGGGAAAATAACCTTACATTAACACTATCCCGCCCAAGCACGGAGATCTCCGTGTTTCGATTCCACCCGTTGTGGACAGAAGCACGGATATATCCGTGGGAAGTTGTTATTGCTTTTATTCCATTTTAATAACCTATTCAAGGTCGTCGAGCGGCACTGCAGATTTACCGTATTCTTTGAATTCGAGAAGGTGCAATACCGCCACCGGCCAGATCCTCTTAGGGGCGCTATCGCGATAATGCAGTGTGCACTGTGGCTGAAGGGAGCAATCTTTTTTTTTGAGTTTCCAGTAGCTGGATTCTGGATCTGCAGCCTGTACCTTGGATTACGTTTTGCATCGCAGATTTCACCATACAATAAGGGGATTTATCATCAGCCAATGGACATATCGATCTACCAGATGGCGATCGATAATGGGGAAATGCTCTGGGGGATCAGCCCGGACCACGGTAAGATCTTTTTCACGTAAAGTACAGCCCAATCGGGCATTATTATGATACTCAACCAGGCGTTTGGCCTATGAGGCTAATGAGGCTAACGCGGTTATTGGTAATCAATAATCCGAAACTTTCATGCATACATGCTTTGGAATCGTGCCGATCATATGCAGTTTGAGTTATTTCTGTAGCATCTGTAAAACGGAAATGCCATTAGATATAACGTTAGCAGCTATTAGCCCTATATCTAGCCTTCCAGAAAATATACTAGACCAAATCCCGTATAACGCTTATATTCACGGCGCTATAAAATGAGAACCTATTGATGAATTTTTTTTTCTTTAAGCCATTTTGAAAGGACGGTTTATGGACTCAATTGACAATGAGAATGGACCGATAGCAATACTATAAAGTATAGATTTAGCTCTACAAATAGCCCCACGTCTGTTTACATTTCCCGGTCCTCTTGAGATTAATTAGACTCATCCCAGTGGCTGCGATTGTGTTAACAGGTTCAGCACCAGAGGTCGCTATGGGCGTTGGGCCGTTGTGTGCCAGCTCTCTGTTCAATGGGGATAAATTCCGGTGTTTGCAGTGCTAAACCTACAGTATATTAAATATTATAGCTATGGATCTAATAACAATGTCGATTGTCAGTGAGTTTATTCCGGTCAACATGCAAAAAACAGATAATTTTTTCATCCATACATTTCCGTTTTATACCGTGGTGAATATGAGTATAGTTTTAGAGTGATCCTGTGTAATCCCAGGAAACAGCGCTTTACTGCATTTCATTATAAATCGTGCCATTTCTCGCCTGGATCAAGAATCATTCTGAAATCAACGCTAGATTATCGGTATTATGTTTCATCATGCATGCACGAAAGGGTGGGGGGGGGTCATGTGTCCAACGTTCATCCACCAAAACACATGAACCGGCGGTGCTCGAGTGTCCCCAGTCCGTGTGTTAACGTTACTCATGAGATCGACGTACAGGCTGAGCCAGAGGGTTTCCAATGATGTGCAATACCGGCCGCAAGGTGTTAGGCGGCGGTATTGGCCGTTTGCGATCTCAGAGCCATTCCCAATGATACCATCAGGCTGGATGGATGAATTATGAATGGATATAGCTAATAAAAGAAATAACGATTAAAACCCGGGTTTTCTCTGGTTTGGCGCTCAAGCGATGGCGAGTTAACCCGACTTATCCCAGGTCTGGCGCTGAATGTGTTAAGATACATTTTGTGGTGAATTAACCTCTTAAGCCCGGAGCCTATTTTCAGAAAATCCGCCTAAAATACATACCTAAGTAAATGGAATATTGCTCCACTTCTACAAGGTCCATTTGCATATTCTTGGTATCTAGGGACATCTATGGACCTCAGTGAATGTATTCCCAGTGTCAGAAATATTGTGGCTATTACTAGGCTTGCTTAAATTGTGATGAAACAAAGGAGAATATGAATTATGATTTTTCTTTGCATCTTTGACAGTGAATAACACCATGCTAATAATGACCAAACATTAAAAACTGCCACTGATCTCATTCAGTACCTTCTTGAGATCATGTGTACAAAAAATCGAAGGAAATGAATAAAGGGAAGATGATTAAACAGAAGGTTCTGTAGATACAGTACTGAATTCTCCCATCCGGACCAATGCAATTTGAAATATTATTATAGAATATAGAATAGCAGGCTTATAAATTACCTTATTATAGCCAATTCGCACATTTATATATATACATATATTATCTTTCAAATGGCCGAGTTCAATTTCAGTTCGGTGTCTGAGTGTGTCATCCCATCATTTCACTGGTGACAACCTCCACTCCTCCAATCAGGATTAGTGAGGTCTTAACGAAGGTCACACAAGAAATACACTGACCATTGTCAAAGTCAACTGTAGGTTAGTCTCGGGGTGTCACCATTAATCGACTAAATCTATTACAAAATAAATCATCTATTAAAAATGACTGCATCGATGCTTCGAAACATTTCATTGGTGGCGGTTCCAAAGCTTCTATTCTTTTTTTTTCATCGATTCTTTAAAAAAAAAAAAATTTAAACAACAAACACAACATTGACAACAATAATGGCAAGCCAACAAAAACTACAAACACAGACCCAAAACCAGACAAAAAAACAAATACAAAATATACCCAGACCCCCCCTCACTATTCTATCACCTAACACCCCCCCCTTTAACTCTATCAACCATGCCGCTCCCCCCCTTCTAATCCATATTGTTAGCCTCATACGACAACCGCCGAAGTCACCCTCCAAGATTGACAACCTCGGAAGTCAGTCACAAGTCATACGAGTGAGTTAGGCAGATGGGGATTTTTTTACATAACAAGTGGTCTGACTGGCCGAGGATATAGGCACTAAGCCAGGGCGATGCAGCCGTGTGAGGAGAGTACAGTTAGGCAGAAATCTCAATTTGGCAAAAAAATACCTCGTATGAGGCCAACGATATATTGATCCGCCAACCATAAGGGTTGGCTTCACATACTTACCACCTCCCACTGGAGTCATAGGTTCCTAAGGCTATCCCACCCTTGCTCCCCCCTCTATTAACCCCCCATTAGTCCTTAACTCTTTCACTGCCAACAACGATTAAACTCGTTATTGGCCGCCAATCGTTGAACGCCAACAACGAGTATACTTGTTATTTGCTCGTCATTTCTTTTATTCGATATTTCCATTCATTATCCATCCAGGGAGCCTGGTGTTATCATGGGACTGAGTCTGAGATCGCTAAAGTGCAATACCGGCCGCATCCTACCAGGCCGCGGTATCGAGTACCATTTGAAACCTTGTGTATTGGGCTGTGCCACACGCTAAACGCTCCGGGCGCTCTTTTCTACTAACCTGAACCTAGGGCTTCACCCGATCGCATTGAATCGTTTTCGGGACCCACGATTCATTATGCTGCTGTGGGTTATGTCGTGAGCCAAATGGACATACAATCTACCAGATGGCAATCAAATAATTGGGATATTCTTTTTGGAATCCCACCGGCCACAGGTAAGAGCAATTAATGTCAATTTCAGCTTGATTGTGCCTTGTTTTCATAGCCATCGCCCTGATCAGCGTATGTTGTTGTACTAACGAATGCCGTTATTGACAATCAATTAATCAGAAGCGACCCCCCCCCCCCTTTTCATGCATTCATGATGGAACATAATACCGATCATATGCATTTGAAATTTTTATTGTAGCGTGTGTGTAGGGACGAAATGCCAATGGATTTAGTATAATACACGTCACGGGCTAGCCTCCCAGGAATTACCCTAGACCGCTCTAAAACCATACTTATATTCACCACGGTATAAAACGGGAATGTACGGATGGAAAATGAATTTATTTTTCACATATTGAACAATAGATACTCAAATGGGCCATAGTATTGCATCCATAGCTATAATATAGAATATAGTTATAGCCCTGCAAACAAGGTGACGGACTCCATTGGTTTAATGCATGGCAGCGCATAGCCATATCCGGGAAACAGCGTGGCAGCCAATGAGTTAAGTAGATAATCCAAGCATCTCACCGTACATCTATCTAGGCACATTGGTTGGAGATAACCGTAATTCCTTATAAAAATAAAAAGCAACACCAGCAACATAAACAAAAAACACAAAGTACTAATATAACCTCGGTACAACAGCATAAGCACAACCTAATTATAACTGTGGCCCACATTAACCGTAGGCCAAATGCCAAAACAACAACACCCATGAACAGGCCTCTTAGCTGAAACATTGTGGAAAATATTGAATAAGCAGCAAAAAGATATAAAACAGAGTAAATCCAAACAGTCACCGCCAATAGTTTCGCAGCCGGAATGTCAGGCCCACTGACATCGGCCACGTTAATTCCCGCCAATTCCTGCGCATGCCCAGTCAGGGCGAAAGAACGGCTAGCTTGAATGAGCACATGGAGCCCTGCGCACAGTCGCACAGGAGGTTAGCTTGATGTGACGGAGCATAGTGTAATTCCCGCACATGACCGTGTTCAGTTAGCTCACATGGACATGTGCAGCACTCCAGCAATTGACCAGCTAACTTAATTTAACAAAAGAAAAAAGATTTAAATAAACATAAGGCATGGGGCGCCCTCGTGGCGCATACCATAGTGCCTTGCGCACCTACGCGGCCGACCCGGGTTCGATCCCAGCTCCCGTCGTTATTTGTCGCATGTCCTCCCCACCTCTCCTCCTGTTCGCCCTCTCCTCTGTCGGTCCTGCGTGGCCAATAAAAAAGCTGTAAAAATGCTAAAAGAAAATAATAATAAAAATAAAAAAAATAAACATAAGGCCAGCTTAGCCTGTCGCAATAGCACACTGTGTCATTCCACATACCTGTTGTCTATTCGCTCATATGTTCAGTTAGCTTGAATGTGCATGTGTAGCATTTAGCAATTGTCCAGCTAGCTTGGTTAAACAAACCTAGGTTAGCCTAGCCTATTACGATAGCACACAGTGTCATTCAACATAATTGTCCAGCTAGCTTGAGTGAGCACATACTCCTTCGCCATTATTAGTGACCATAACTGACGGTGTTCTTCTCCCTTCATTTTCACCGAAAGCCTGGCTGGGAATAGCAAAGTTGGGAGGAGGCCCATCTTCCACAACATAGACATGACCTCTTGATATTACCCTCTCTGAGCTAGAACATCGGGCGTGAAGTCTTCGAAAATGGCCACTTTACATTCACCAAGGTGTAATTGCCCCCTCCTGGAGCAGGCCGCCTGCATAATCAGCTCCTTCGTGCGTAGACTGTGAAGCCTCGCAATGATGAGTCTAGGCGCCCGGTTCCCGTCGGACCTCGCCGGGCCAGTTCTGTAGGCCATCTCACACAATGATGGGGTGGCCAGAACGTCAAGGCCCACAATCTGCTGCAACAAGCCTGGCATGGAGTCCACGAGACGGCTCCCTTCGGATCCCTCCTTTTGCGTCCTGGCTGATTCAACCGCAGCGCTAGCTATTAGCCTGCCAATAGTCTCCAGGCTTGTATCGTTCAGTTCAACCGAGGGAGACACGCTAGCAGACGCTTCGTTCCCCCCCAACACAACATTTAGCTGCCATCTCCAATGCTCAACATTTTTTATACTCGATGTATCTAACAAAATACTGTACAAAAAAACTAAAATAAAGACTAATGGGTAAAGGTATGATAAAAGAATGTTCTTTGGGGAGCCTAGCTGAAACACGACCTCACCCTATTCAAAGCTTCTATTCTGATGGAATTACAAAAGAAGAATCTATTTAATTCAGAAGCACTATGATTGTTAAAAATGCTCTAAAAAGACCATGTTAAAGTGTGTGCTTTAGCGATGCACTTAAAAAAGAAAAGAAAAATGTATGAGATCAACAGATCAAAAATCTAAATAAAATATTGAATATGTGTCATAATTATTTGTTGACATGGTATATATGGCTGTAGCCTAGCTGTTGTGGTTATGCTGTATCTAAATCCTGTTGCTCTTCATTGGTTCCAGCAGTAGTTCTTTAATGCTGCAGACTCATTCTAATGCTTTGTGGCTGGAGCCTTTGGGCTGCACTGCCAGGCTTCGCCCGGTACACTAATTCAATTCCTATCAGAACTCAGGCTTCAAATAACACCCATCATCGAGTTGAAATGTGGGAAAGAAATTACACATAGTAAGAACACTTTAAATAATTGATGAATAATTCTAAATAATTCCAATATCAAGATGGATTAACGGGGTAGACTTTACTACTGCTACTACTATTACTACTAATAATACTGAAATCTCAATCTCCCGAGTTGTGACTTGTCACTGCGTGTGACAGATGACTTCACTCCCACCTTCGCACAATGGTCTGAAGACCTCAATGGTCGTCTCAGACTTTTGTTGGGAATTAGAGAATTCCAAACAACATTCCCATTAAGAACGGAATAATACAAACACACACACACACATACACAAAAAGTAAGTCACCATTTATCTAAGACTCTGCCCCAGGGCCAATTACAGATGAATGGCAGAGAACAGCCCATATCCAGGCTCTGGGAATGTAGAGGCATTGGCTCTAGACGGCAGGGGCTCCCCCCCTCCCTCTCTCTCTCTCTCTCTCTCTCTCTCTCTCTCCCTCCCTCCCTCCCTCCCTCCCTCCCTCCCTCCCTCCCTCCCTCCCTCCCTCTCTCTAGTCAGAAAGAGGGTTGTTAATTTGTTGCGCTTGACCCCGGGCTTTGTGCCCCGTCGTGTATCTAGTTTGTAAAAAGTGCTTTTATCTGCACTCTAAATATGTCTGAGCTCAAAGGGTTATGATGCTCCTCTATCGCTCCGGGAGGGGGACAATGGGGTGGAGGGGTGCAAGCACTGACCCCCACTGACACGCACACAAACACACACTCTTTCGTACACGACACACATGCGTATACCCACGCCCGCATGCACAAAATCTCTCTCTCACACAGAGAGAGAGAGAGAGAGAGAGAGAGAGAGAGAGAGAGAGAGAGAGAGAGAGAGAGAGAGAGAGAGAGAGAGAGAGAGAGAGAGAAGAGAAGAGAGAGAGAGAGAGAGAGAGAGAGAGAGAGAGAGAGAGAGAACCCTGGCCCCCAAGACTAGTCTTCCCATCGTGTCCCCTCCCGTCCCCTTACCCCCCCCCCCCCTGGCCCTTTTGGCTTCTGTTTGTGTCTAAGGTCACCAGGACAGCACCAGGACATTCCACACAGCCCCTCTGGTCTGCTCAGCGGGCTGGAACCGACTGGGACAGAACACAAGGCTCTGCCCCGGCCCGCACCGGACAACCGACGAGCCACAACACAGCAACACGTTGGGTTACGATTAAACCACTTTTATTCAGTCTGGAAAACCTTTGCGGGCCTTCGTCACAGTGAGACTGGAGAGTTACAGGGCTGAGGTGATGAGAGCCATAATTTCTATGGTAAGGGTCAGCGGAGACGCTACAGACAAGTCTCAAATTGGGATTCACTGGGAGCAGTGGTTCACTTGAGTGATCAGAGACTGTGTGTGTGTGTGTGTGTGTGTGTGTGTGTGTGTGTGTGTGTGTGTGTGTGTGTGTGTGTGACTGTGTGTGTGTGACTGTGTGTGTGTGACTGTGTGTGTGTGTGTGTGTGTGTGTGTGTGTGTGTGTGTGTGTGTGTGTGTGTGTGTGTGTGTGTGTGTGTGTGTGTGTGGGTGTGTCTGTGAAAATGTGGTAGGAGTGACGCTCATTAGGATAATGCCCTGTATGAGTAGCATAACCAACATCTATCACACACTTGACGCCGTTAAGATTTTCTGGTGGTTGAATTCATCATCGGGTGTATGCTGTTGACCCCCCCGCCCCCGCCCCCCCCACCCCACCCCCCACCAATCTTGTTGTGGGATTTCTATACAAAACATTAGAGCCAACTAAAAATCAACCCAGATCCAACCTAATGATGTGAATCCCACGAGAACAAGGAATCTAGAAATCCCTTTTGTTAACAAACGACAACCAGTTTCACCTCTAACACGCCATTGTAAAAGAACAGCACCCTCTCCCCTAAATGTTTCATTTGTCTAAATCTGCTACTTCATGGTTACTTAACAAAAACTGCTGACAACCAACCTGCACTTAATGAACGTTATGGTTGGGTAATAATTCAAAATGATTGTTTATCGTATTGTGTCAAAATCATATCATAATGAAATAATGATGTGATAATAGTCATATTGTTGCACACAATTCTGTCATCTAAATAAATGATAGCCACTAAACACAAATTTCTCTCAAAAAAGATATTTGAGGGGATGTTATATGAAAATGACAGTTTTGGTTTCAGATCGCACTTGACATTATCATGCAGTTCAATGCGATGAACAGCAATTTAATTATTTATCTTGTGATTTTGCATACGTCAACAGATATGATATTTATATATATATATCGATATCTGGAAAAAATAATCCAGATGATTATTGTGATATGCATTTCTTTCATATCGCTCAACCTAGGGCTGGGAGGTATACCAAAGAATGGATCCATGTAAAGATATGGATCTTTACTATACCATAGTCCACAATATATTACACATCGTACAAATATATATATATATACATACCATATATTTTTAAGTTAATCAGAAAGATTCCTTGCAGCAGTAATAAAAAGGTTGAAGACATAAAAAAAAAATGTCATATAACATTGTAATTTGTACTGGAAAATGATATATTTACAAATCAAAACTGAGCTGTACAGTATTATATAACTAACATACATGGATTATATTTTAGGGTGGATTTTCCCTTTAACAAGAACACCTAATGGTATAACCACTCAATCCAATACCAGTTTGATTACATTGTGATTATTTAGGCACATATTCAAAGTGTCATAAAAATCTTACATGTTAACCACAATTTGGTTAAATCCTGAATGGTTTCAGAATGACTTGTTTGAGAGGCAACAGTGTGTGAAGTTGGGAAGGGCCCAGTCTGTTTTTCTGCAGGTAACAAAGAGTGTTCCACAAGGTTCAATGTTGGGTCCAGTCCTATTCACCATGCATATAAATTATATTGTCTCTTCATTTGATTGGTTGTCATGTACATATTTATGCTAATGACACTATATTGTGTATTGTATTGCTGATGAATGTACATCTGGCAATACAATTACAACCAAAACACCTACAACCTTCTAAGGAAGCTCTTATTAATTTTAAAGCTGCACTAGGCAACTTTGGAGAAATTTAGTAAGAGTGAGTTTACCTGCCCAGCAGAAATAGAGCATGTACTGCATCACTTTTCAGACCAGCAGCTTTAGGCTGAATTCAAACATATTTGTCTGAATCTGAATCTGATTATTAATGCAGGGAGCTGTTGTTTTTGGCCAATCAGATGTGTTTGTGTTCTCAAGGTTGCATCCGCCAATTAAGATGACTATTGCATTCCTTGTCTAAAAGTACACAATGTGCAAAACCACCTGCTGATCAGGGACTGGGAAATATATATATATCAGGCCATGTGAGCGGCGGGGAGCGGAGCGGGCGGAGTGGGTTTTAAAATGTGTCGGCGCGACGTCCGGAGCGAGAGTTCTCCTCCGCTCCAATCCACTCCGGGCCGCTCACAGTGGTTTAACACTGATGTAATATACATGTAGTACAATGCCAAAGCAACAGATGGCGATGTACAAACATGAAGGCCATTTTCAACCAATGAGAAGGGTGAACCGTCACTCACATCCTGTTAGAAAAAGTATATGACGCCATTGTTGTTGTCGTTAGCTTACATGCTCAATACAAACAATTGTTAAGGGGCCCAGGGGGTGTAGACTGTTGTAGTTTGGTCAAATCAAGCAAATTTACATCATGCTCCAAAAAAAATAAAAGATCTGCCGAGCGATGTGGAGCGGGGAGCGCTCGATTCAAGGTGAGCGGTGAGCGAGCGGAGAGCGACTTGGGGGCGGGGTCAACATGAGCAATTAGCGGAGCGGAACAAGCCGTCTAGAGCGAAGAGCGAATTTCTCGCCCGCGCCGATCCGCTCACGGGCCCTGATATATATATATTTCTTTTTTAGCTTAAAGCTGCTGGTGCCTCTGGGAGTCTGTGGATAACCTTTGTTGCACATGGGCTTGAAAAGTGATGCAGAGCTTGCTCTATTTCTGCTGGGCAGGTAAACAAATTTCTCCAAAGTTGCCTATTGCAGATTCAATGCAAATAATCTGCATATATCTATTGTCAATGGATGAAATATCGAAAGGGTTACAGAATATTGGCATCTGGCTCAATGACACATTTACATTTAAATACCACATCAGAAATCTTGCTGGCAAATTACAACAACAGCTTTTTATACTGAAATAAAACCAGCTTTCCTTTGATCTGTAGGAAGAGGATTGTTGAATCAACTTTCCTATTAGTTATGGACTATGGGGATGTCATTTACACACTGCTGCCGCCTCCACACTGAGGTGTATTACTGGTGATAGCTACAGCACCCATGTATCCTCTATGAGGAGGTCGGTTGGTCTTTTCTAAATGTGAGATGCAATAACTACTGCTATCTGTATATATATAAAGCCCTGGTATCTGTATATCTATAAAGCCCTGGTATCTGTATATATATTGTGACGAGCCTGGTGGTGTTCAGACTTGTCACGGTTCAAAAACAAACTTCAACTGTCCACACAAGCACAATTTCAATCAATAAAAGATATTTATTGAATAAGGCAAATCCAGTACAATGGGCAATTAGAGTAGTCGTAATACAGTCCAAGGTAAAAAACACAAAAACAGGCTCTCGTACAAAAAAGGGATTGTTCAATACTCAGAGTTTGTCTTCCAGTCCAGGGTCAGTACACAAGGGGGTTTCTCAGCCAGTCTAGGGTCCAGTACCAACAAACACCTTCTCGCCTTCACCTCTCCTCTCAACAACCTCTCGCCTTACAAAACTCTGTATCTCAATCTCTCTCTCTCTGTACTCCGCTCACCTCACCTCCACTCAACCATACTCTGTCCTAGTGTTTTATGTTATGTGTGTCTGGTGTGTGTGTGTGTGTGTGTGTGTGTGTGTGTGTGTGTGTGTGTGTGGGATGTGGGTGATCTCGTGGTGTACAGGTGTGTTCTATCGGTCCTAATCAGCTGCCTAATTGCTTCGCCTCTCCTCGTGGCAGTAGTATCTCCCATCCTTCACGTAGCCATGGGACGGGGGATGATAGCTGCCACAATATATATAAAGCCCTGGTATCTGTATATCTATAGAGCCCTGGTATCTGTATATATATATAAAGCCCTGGTATCTGTATATCTAGAGAGCCCTGGTATCTGTATATATATATATATATATATATATATATATATATATATATATATATATATATATATATATATATATATATATATATATATATATATATATATATATATATATATATATATAAAGCCCTGTTATCTGTATATCTATAGAGCCCTGGTCGGAAGATTACCATAATATATTACATCATATATTACATCTATGTTGCTTTGGAACCCTGGTCCACTTTTAACTCGTTCCAGTGACTGGCTGGTTCTTCAGGTACCTCATGCCAGGACTGATTTGGAAAGACTGCTTTTAATATTAGTGCAGCAGACCCATGGAATCTCTTACAACATGACCTAATATTGAATACTCTTGTACCTCTTGGACACTTTAGGTAGATGCGTAATAACCGCCCATTGTGGTAACTGCTTTAACTCATATTGTTTGTTGTTTTGAATTCCTTTGAATTTAATTAATTAATTACATTTTAATTGAATGAATTTGATTTAAGTCATGATCATTTCTAAAGGCATTTGTGTAGGCTGGTACCTTATACATATTATGTGAAGGGTCTGGTTCAGTCAGCTGAACTGACTAAATGCAACTAAAACCCTACACTAAGGTATTATTTCACACAGTATTAGAAAAAATAAAAATGTTTATATTAATATCAATTATCAAGTTTAAAGAACAGTTTATTTCCACAATTCATAACATGGCTGTTTGCATCACAGTTTTGGAGGGAACACTCTCTCTGGTACCTGAGCCCTGGAACACCTGCATGAGGCCAGCGTGTAATGAGAGGTCTGTATGCCGTATGTACGTGTACGTGTGTGTGTGTGTGTGTGTGTGCGTCAGTATGTATACATGCATGTGCATAAGCCTTATGACTCTGATACACCTAGTCTATGTACTCGTTGGGTGTGTATGTTTGAGGTCTCCTCTTTATGTGTTTGGATGTGTGTGTGTGTGTGTGTGTGTGTGTGTGTGTGTGTGTGGTGTGTGTGTGGTGCGTGCGTGCGTGTGTGTGTGTGTGTGCGGTGCGTGTGTATGTGTGTGTGAAAATAAAGCATATCTGTAAGGTCTTACAGATGTGTGTCCCTTCTCATACAAGGAATGTCTGTTAGGTATGCATGTGCGCACTCCTTGTGTGTGTGTGTGTGTATGTGTATGTGTATGTGTATGTGTATGTGTATGTGTGTGTGTGTGTGTGTGTGTGTGTGTGTGTGAAGAATGTAAGGTGTGTGTGTTACTGTGCATATGTGTGTGAGAGTGCGTGCGTGTGTGTGTGTGTGTATGTGTATGTGTGTGTGTGTGTGTGTGTGTGTGTGTGTGTGTGTGTTGTGTGTGTGTGTGTGTGTGTGTGAAGAATGTAAGGTGTGTGTTACTGTGCATATGTGTGTGAGAGTGCGTGCGTGTGTGTGTGTGTGTGTGTGTGCATGCATGTGTGTAAAGAATGTAAGGTGCGTGTGTGTGTGTGTGTGTGTGTGTGTGTGTGTGTGTGTGTGTGTGTGTGTTAGCATGAATGTGTGTGTGTATGTACGTGTGTAATGAGCGGGTTCAGAGGGAGCTGTGATTATTCTCGCCTCCTGCGGTGTAGGTCCTCCGGCCCTGTATTTAGCGTGTGGGGAAACGCACATTCTGCCCCCCTTATCGCTGCATTGTTGCAGCCTCTCCTTTCTTCCCCCTTTTTTTTTTAACTAATTGAATTCTTGACTCCTGAGCCACAGGGCCGGTCTGAGACAGAGACGAAAGAGAAAAGACATGAATTTCAGGCTTTCTCTTGCGGTTGAGTGGGACAGACCAGTGGGGGTGAAATTGGAGTGGGAGGGGTGAGGGAGTGAGGGGTGGTCGGAGAGGGGAGGGGTGGCTGGATGGAGGTGTGGTGTGTGTGTGTGTGTGTTGGGGGGGATAGATAGAAGGGGGGGGGCGTGGCCATGGTACTTTGATACAGGAGGTCAAAGGTCCGCCCCCCCTCGGCGGAGAGTAAGTGGCGAATTGGGGCCGGTTTATCCAACAATCATCTTCTCCTTTTGGAAACTTTCAAAGCGCTTTTGGCCCTTTGCAACATCTTTGTAGTTGTGCTTGAGGAATTCTAGACAAAACAAACTTTTTTTCTCCACCCCTCCTCTGGGGCAGCTTCTCCCTTCACTGGCTTCTGTCCAGTCCCTCTTCTCTACACTAGCGGTCAGTCAGCGTAGCCCCCCCCAGGTCCCATGCCAGCCCCCAAAACCGGCCCCAAGACAGGAAGACAGGATACCATCCTAGTTAGGCTTGAATTTGGCGCCATGCAAACGATCGGCCTCATTGGCTCTTTGTTAATTGGGGGTGACAGGAGGCCTTGGTACTGTACGCTCCAGGCGGCTGACCCACGCTGTCCCAATAGGAGAGCAGAAAGTTACGAGTAACATAGTGACAAGAGATGGGCATTCCCAGTCATTTAGTACTGGAGTAACTGAACACATCAAACATTTATACTCTAGTACTCTAAACATTCTATGAGAATTTGTCTGAATGACACCATACTGACATCTTCAACAGAGAAAGGTAAAGCATACTGACAGAGCATCCACCAACATGTCCTTTTCCCCCTTCAAATCTTGGACAAAAACAAAAGCAAAATGCTAATTTCCATTAGTATTTCATTAGTCAAGTAGGTAGTTCCCATGGCTATAGAACACAGGGACACATTATTATTATTACTATATCTTCAACAGTCCTACCATAGTTACCTCTCTCAAAAAACCTGCATATACATTAGACAAGTTCACAGCTGTAACCTCCTTCGCTGTAGAAAGAAAAATAAATCCCACAGGAAAGCAGACGATATAGACCTCACCAATCAAAACTCAAACCTCATGTCCGCTAACAGATAGCTATCTAGCTGGTCTAGAAGCCCAACCATTAGGCTCCAATCCAGACCCGTCTAGCAGGAAACCCTATCAGCCGTGACTAGGTGCTCTGTGTGAGAGCTGACCTGCCACTGTAGCTCCAGCCACCCGGCCCAGACCTCAACCTGTCCGGTCTTGTTGGCTGAGATCTGGGTCTGCAGGAAACACCTCAGTCAACTATTAGCTAACCACCTGCCCGCTTCCCACTCATTCAGCTGCCCTGCGCCTCACACTGAGGGGGGGGGGGGGGGGGGAGAGAGAGAGAGAGAGAGAGAGGAGAGAGAGAGAGAGAGAGAGAGAGAGAGAGAGAGAGAGAAGAGAGAGAGAGAGAGAGAGGAGAGAGAGAGAGAGAGAAGGAGGAGTGAGAGAGACAGAGATAGGAGAGAGGAGAAGGAGGGCTGAGAGAGAGGACAGTAGAGGCAGAGAGGCCGAGAGGGGAGAGGAGAGAGTAGAGAGAGAGAGAGAGAGAGAGATAGTGAGAGAGAGAGAGAGAGAGAGAGATAGAAGAGAGAGAGAGAGAGAGAGAGAGAGAAGGTGAGAGGAGGCTGAAGAGAGAGACAGAAGAAGGGCACAGAGAGGCCGAGAGGGGGAGAGGAAGGAAAGAAGTAGAGAGACAGAGAGAGAGAGAGAGACAGAGAGAGAGAGAGAGAGAGAGAGAGAGAGAGAGAGAGAGAGAGAGAGATGAGAGAGAGAGAGAGAGAGAGTCTAACCAAGAGTAACCCCAATGGCCACGTACCCCACGTTTAAAATGATCAGGCTATACACTACATAACACAACTTTCCCAGGTTCAGGTTATATTAGATGGCCCACTAAGCCCGTAAGTTCTATATTATATCTTTCAGATATATCAAAATCATAAAAGGAAAAAAAGAAGAAATATATATAAATAAAACTAAAACCAAGAAACACTAGACCAACCCCATTTGTATCCAATCTCTTGAACGCTACACCTCCTAGAGTGCCTTGGTATATTTCACTACCTACCTACAATATGAGGTAACGCCTGTGGGCAAATACTGTGTAGCGGACAATATGGTGTGGAAAATGAAATGTGATTGAAAAAAGCAATCTATAAAAAAAAAAAAAAAGGCCAAGGTCAGTGCCCACTGATGGGATCAATCTCTTCTCCTACGCTGGCAAAGGACCGCAGATCTCCCGGCCCTGTGCCAGCCAGCCTTGGCATCTCACCGCAGCCACGATACACGTCGCTAGCGGACCTTGAGATGATATCCACAGTGAGAAAAACGATGGATATTCTCTTGGAGATTAACCCTCAGGGATACATTTATTTTTTGGGAATGTTTTCTCAGAAACGTATAGCTAGAATTTTACCACTCAATAGCTCTCAATGGCCGGTAGCCATCGTTAGAACATGGGTTCTCAGTATTCTGAGTGTGAGATCGTACACCTGATTAGAGCAAGGTGCTTGGTGATGGCGGGGGAGTTGAAGGGGGGCGGACAGGGAGAAGAACCCACACCTTGAACGTTGGGTTTACGAGGACCAGGAGGTCCAACAGTAAACGGACGGTATGAGGTTATCCTAGACCCCTAATACAAATTAAATACCATCAAGGCACTGATTGAATCAAATCAATACTATATGGTAGTGAAGAATGTTGAGATAAACAATACAATTTATCAATACTTTAATTGTCAAAGAAATGCTGTTTTCGCAGCCAATCACTTCCTGCATTATTGGATCCAATATGACTTAATGCCAAATCAACACAAAGCTCTTTGTTGCTTTTGAGCTATTTCCTTGGAGCTGGAAGCCTTGAAAAAGTATCCTCATGGTATCGGTATTGAATGCAAGGTATCAGTATTGAAATGTTGAAATGAAATTAAAAGGCTACAAGGCTATGACACTACAGTAAAAAAAAAATTTAATAAAGAAAAATTATAACAGTATGAGATGCTTTGCATTGCTGAGGCTGTTGATACCAAAGATAAAAACAGAATAACAAGTTTTGCATGTAATTATAGCACACAGCGGCAATGGTTTGATGTACGGTGACTCTAAAGTGGCTAGTACCGGTTATAACTTACCCATCATTATGGGTGCAGAATGCGTCAGCGATGATGGGGTTTACTCTCTAACCTCCAGCAGCTCTTTTTTCTCTCTCTCTCTCTCTCTCTCTCTCTCTCTCTCTCTCTCTCTCTCTCTCTCTCTCTCTCTCTCTCTCTCTCTCTCTCTCTCTCTCTCTCTCTCCTCTCTCTCTCTCTCTCTCTCTCTCTCTCTCTCTCTCTCTCTCTCTCTCTCTCTCTCTCTCTCTCTCTCTCTCTCTCTCTCTCTCTCTCTCTCTCTCTCTCTCTCTCTCTCTCTCTCCTCTCACCGCTCAGGGGCACGGTGTGGAGGCAGACACTGTCTGACGCTCTAAGATGAGCCTTAAAACAACATTTGACAAACTTTGCCAAAGTGGCACATGGCGTAAACAAATGTCACAAGGTGACTCCTTTAGGGAAGAATGAATTACGACACCTGACTCACGCCGATGTACATCTGGGAAGAGAATCAGCATGTTAGGGCAACGTAAGAGAAAC
>NC_140173.1:109749535-109820311 GCF_963971535.1 Notolepis coatsorum | reverse complement strand
GGCAACGTAAGAGAAACCGGGGAGCTTTCATTCAAACTGAACCCGGGTGAGACTGCGTGGTGCCGGTCGCAGGGAGTCCAACTCCGAGCCATATGTCTCCATTTGTGTGCTGGTCTCTGGTACCAAGATGTGTGCTGCGGTCGCTTGTTTTGTCTATTGACATGCTCTCTTGTTTTCTAGCTTGGTGGGCACTTGCTTTTTATACATGATGTGACTCAGAGCTAGACTTCCAACTTTGCCTCCTGGTAATAACTGAGATGTTATAAGCTTTTTTCACCTCACGTTGGCACCTACCACCTTCCTGAGAGAGGCTTGTTTGCAGCTGGGTTGTTTGGGTTGTACAGGTTTATCAGTGAGGTGACACCTGGGCTCCAGAGCGTTTTAATTAACCAGGCCACTGGTCAGTGAGGTAGGGAGCAGGTTTCCATTATGAGGGGGCGGCAGGCTGAGGCACGGCTTGCTATTTCACCCAGTAAATTGGAGAATTAATGATGTGGATAATCGCCCTGTTCCTCTCAGATCTCTCAGAGCATGTGTGTGTGTGTGTGTGTGTTGATGAATGTGTGTGTGTGTGTATGTGTTGGTGAATGTGCATGTGTGTGTGTTGATTAATGTGTGTGTGGTGTGGTGTGTGTGTGTGTGTGTGTGTGTGTGCGCGTGTGTGCGTGTGTGTGTGTGTGTGTGTGTGTGTGTGTGTGTATGTGTTGGTGAATGTGTGTGTGTGTGTGTGTGTGTTGGTGAATGTGTGTGTGTGTGTGTGTGTGTGTGTGTGTGTGTTGGTGAATGTGTGTGTGTGTGTGTGTGTGTGTGTGTGTGTGTGTGTGTGTGTGTGTGTGTGTGTGTGTGTGTGTGTGTGTGTTGGTGAATGTGTGTGTTGGTGAATGTGTGTGTGTGTGTGTGTGTGTGTGTGTGTGTGTGTGTGTGTGTGTGTTGGTGAATGTGTGTGTGTGTGTGTGTGTTGGTGAATGTGTGTGTGTGTGTTGGTGAATGTGTGTGTGTGTTGGTGAATGTGTGTGTGTGTGTGTGTGTTGGTGAATGTGTGTGTGTGTGTTGGTGAATGTGTGTGTGTGTTGGTGAATGTGTGTGTGTGTGTTGGTGAATGTGTGTGTGTGTGTGTTGGTGAATGTGTGTGTGTTGGTGAATGTGTGTGTGTGTTGGTGAATGTGTGTCTGTGTGTGTTGGTGAATGTGTGTGTCGGTGAATGTGTGTGTGTGTGTGTGTGTGTGTGTGTGTGTGTGTGTGTGTGTGTGTGTGTGTGTGTGTGTGTGTGTGTGTGTGTGTGTGTATGTGTGTTGGTGAATGTGACACATTCAATGTGTGGGGAGCAGTGTTGGATGTAAAGTAAGGTGTTATTGTAATCACATTTCTTTTTCGTGTGACAAAGTAATGCACTATTTGGTCACATTACAGTTACTGATCTAACAATTATGTTACTTGCATTAGATTTGTACTTTCATTCCCTCTGTATTTTTATATCAAATAAAACACTGTGATAATGGGGTAATGGGGGAGTGTATGTACCATATGTACTGTATGTGCAAGTATGTAATTGCGGCTGCCCCCATCAAAGAGGCCACTCAGTCTAACCTATCCTCTTTTGCTGTTAGCTAAACATTAGCTACCAAACATTAGAGCTAATGGCAGCCACCAGGTGTTGCAGCCAACTCTGGCTACTGTTAATCAAAGACCATCTAGTGCAGGGGTGGCCAACCCGCGGCTCGCGAGCCGCATGCAGCTCTTTGCCCACCAATGTGTGGCTCCTTACGCAAATTTTTTTTTATATATATATATATATTATAATTATTTTTTTGGTTCATAAACAGAAGGTTTTGTAGATACAGTACTGAATTCTGCCATCCGGACACATGCAATTTGAAATATGATTATAGAATATCAGGCCCAGGCGCGGCTGGGTGGCGTAGCGGAGATTACGCTTGTCACCAATGCAAGAGACTCCGGTCTCGACTCCCCGAGTCAGCATTGCCTGCGGCTTGGGCCAGTCGTCATACTATCTCAATTGGCAGAGGTAGCGGGTGGAAAGTCGATGGGTGGGGATTGGACGTTGTGGGCAGCGACTCCTACAGGTCGGTTGGGTGACGCCTGTACGCGTGAATATTTTAGGCAACCAACTTGTGTTTAGCGTTTCTCTGATTGGCCAATACGCCCATGTGACCACGGCAGCGTGAGAGAGCGGCAGCGCGGAAATAGGCTGTCTATTGCCTCGCGCTGCAGCGCGGAAATAGGCTGTCTATTGCCATTCTCTAAGTCAAACTCTAACCTTAACCAGCTCCTTAACAGCGCCTAAACTTAACCCTTCTAACCTTAAGCAACTCCGAAACAATGCCTAACCTTAACTTTACTGACTTTTAATCATTTTTGTTTTGCAATAATAAAAAAAAAAAAAAAAAAAAAAGCTAGCATACAGACTAGCATACAAGCTAGCGCAATAGCTAACCAACAAGCTAGCGCAATAGCTAACCAAGCTAACCCGCAGAGCATTCAGAGCGACATCGACAGAATCAGGGAAGAATTAAAGAAGGGTCAGGATGAGCTCAGAGAAAGTTATCGACACGAGAAGGTGGCGCAGGAGGTAATTCAAGCTAGCATGATGCAGGGTGACAGACCAGAGATGACCACCTGGGTAGCGGAGCTACAAGCTAGCATACAGACTAGCATACAAGCTAGCGCAATAGCTAACCAACAAGCTAGCGCAATAGCTAACCAAGCTAACACGCAGAGCATTCGGAGAACCTACGACCATGACTATTCAACAGAGGTGGCTGTAAAGCGTCAGAGCTATGTTCAGATCAAAAATACTCTGAAAGAGAAAGGAATCAGATTTCAATCACCAATGACCACGCTGAAGGTTCATTGGAAAGAAGGCATAGGGGTGTGCAGCGACGTGAGGGAAGCGACGAGGGACATGGACCGGAGAGGATGGAAGGTGCCAGGAGGAGAAGAGGAGAGATAGACGCTGATGCAGAGGTTGGAGGAGGCGAGAAGATGGACCAGGGTTGGGGGACGAGGAAGAGGAGAGGAGGACGGTGAAGGAGATCTGAACCGATTAAAAACGGATCAACTGAGAAGAAAGACGAAAAGACACGGAGAAGGGGAACAGAGAGGAGACGAGAGGCGACACGGTGATCCAGGGAAGGATAAGTACAATACACATTAAACTGGTATACATGGGACACACAATACAAGTAAAGGTAAACATGAAAAGGACTTATACAATGAGAAGATGGTAAAGTACATACGAGATAATTATACCAAAAGTAATAAAAAAAGGACATGGAGATTCAAGAGATATATTGAGGCGGATATGAAAGAACCACAGGATTACACGTGACACATAATGCAAATAGACGGGAACATGAAAGTGACTAATGCAGAGCTTATGACCGGGAGCTCGGAGGAGGAACGAGCTGGACATGTATAGTGTGCATTTCTTAGCCACTAGGGGGAGCCCTCTCACTAGGAGAGCCACTACTCCCCACCCGCCAGCGGGGGAAAGAGGGAGACGACTGAGTCCCTCAACTACCATGGAAGTTCCAAGTGTTAATGTTGAAGTTAATGTTGATTATGGTTGTTGTATGTATGTAAATCAGACAGGGATAGCAGTGGCTACAACCACAAATATTATTGTATGTGACATGGGTAGAACGGGAGAACATTTGGAAAAGAAATATGACACAAGTTAAGGGTATCAAGATTATTACGGACAAAAAGGAAATTAATAATGTCTTCAGGTGCTTCTACCAGGACTTATATACCCCACAGAAGGCGGTGGATCAACAAAAAATGGACGCGTTCTTCGACAAAATCAAATTACCGTCATTATCGAAACAACAGGTAAAATCAATGGAGGGGGGGGTCTCGATAGAAGAAATACACGCGGCAATCAACAGCCTTAAATTGGGTAAAGCACCAGGAGACGACGGGTTTACTCCCGATTTCTACAAACAATTCAGTGATATAATCGCTCCGAGATTATTAAAAGTATATGAGGACTCACTGATAAAGGGGGGATTGCCCACTAGCTTGAGATCTGCCACTATTACATTACTACAGAAAAAGGGCAAAGACCCTCAATGCTGTGGAAGCTATAGACCTATATCCCTGAGCAATTTGGAAGAAAAAGTATTGGCAAAGATACTTGCGAATAGAATAGAAGATGTACTACCAACTTTGGTGCATTCAGATCAAGTGGGCTTTGTGAAGGGGAGAAACTCAGCTGATAATATCCGCAGACTCCTACACATAATGTGGAAGGTAAGGAATGATATAGAACCTACAGTGGCCTTCTCATTGGATGCCGAAAAGGCCTTTGATAAGGTGGAATTTGCATTCTTATTTCACACGCTAGAGCGCTTCGGGTTCGGTCCATCGTTTACTGGGTGGGTAAAACTGTTATACACAAATCCGATGGCATCAGTATTGACCAACGGGATCGTATCCTCGCCCTTTAACCTAGGGCGGGGGACGAGGCAAGGTTCCCCGCTTTCTCCCCAAATGTTTGCGCTTTTCCTCGAACCACTTGCTATCGCACTGAGGACTAATCAGGACATCAAAGGGATAATAGCGGGGCAGGTAGAACATAAATTATTTTTATATGCGGACGATATCTTATTGGTATCCAGCAACCCCCGAACAGCAGTGGGGATCATTGGAAATGTTATCGAGTCCTTCTCCGAAATATCTGGGTACACAATCAACTGGAGCAAGTCAGAAGCAATGCCTCTCTCTAAATGTTGTCCCCCTGATATCAGAAGGGGGTGGCAATACAGATGGATGCCGTCAGGGTTGATATACCTAGGAATAAAGCTGATCCCAGGTCTGAAAGAGTTGATGCAAGCCAATATTGCCCCTATAATCGAACACATTAGTGCTCTGACCCAGAATTGGGCCAAAATGAATATGTCCCTCCTGGGAAAGATAAACCTAGTGAAAATGATACTAGCTCCCAAATTAAATTATATCCTATATATGTTGCCGCTGACTCTCCCGACCCAGTTACTCAAACAGTATGACAAAGTCATTAATGTATATCTGTGGGGGGGCAAAAGGCCGCTATTTGGACGGGCCAAAATGTATGCAGCAAAGGAAAATGGCGGTTTATCCCTGCCTAAACTAGACTGGTATCACTATGCATTCTCGCTCTCCCAGCTCTCCAAACTGAATCACTCGTCTGAGGAGGCACCTGCTTGGGTCAAGATGGAGGAGGAAATGATATATCCCTCATCTCTGGAATCCTTCCTGACACAATCAGACAGACCTATACCTCTTAAAAACCCTTTGATGGCATTTATCAGGGAAACTTGGAATCAATCGCACAAAATGACTGGTGATAGCCCATACTTAACTACGAGAGCCTCTATATGGTATAATAAGAAACTAAAGATTGGGAAGAAATCAGTCATATGGGACGATTGGGTTAAAAGGGGGGTACATGTACTAGGTGATATAGCCGGGGAGGATGGGGTTTTGCCTTTTGAGGATATTAAGGAGGATTTTGATATAGATAATAAAAACTTCTATAAATTCCTACAGATTAGACATTGTATATCGTCATCAATAGGAGGACCAAAGTGCGGCCCAATTACTGCAATTCAAGAAATATTCTATAAAGGATGGCGCAGGAAAGGCGGTGCGTCAAGATTTTATGATGTTATAAGAGAATACAATGCACCCAAATTGGCGGGTTTGAGATTGAGCTGGGAGAACGATGTACATGAGGATATTACTGAGGAAATGTGGGAGAAACTGGTATCCAAATGGAGTAAATTCTCTAGGGAGGCGCAATCACAACTTATTTTTTACAAAGTACTGAACAGAAGCTATTGGACGCCTAGTAAACTGGCCAGGCTGAAATTAAGGGACAGTGACATCTGCTGGAGATGTGAGAAGGAGACAGGCACTTTACTGCACATGTTGTACGAATGTGAAAAGGTCCGGAAAATGTGGGATCAAATTGTGATATTCCTAAGTAAGGTCCTGAAGGTGAAGATAAATAACGCCCCAATGGCATGTGTTTTGGGTATAGTACCGAAAGGGATTAAGCTGCCTAAATACCGGGGAATGTGGTATAGAAGGGCCATGATATCAGGATGTAGAATTGCATTACGACATTGGAAATCACCTGTTGATATTACTTTTAAAGAATGGATGGAACTAATGTTTCGGACAGCATCATATGAAAGGGTGACGTATAGAGTCGCAGGGAGAGAGGATATTTTCGCTGAGATATGGGACAGTTTTCTACACCTGACTGAACGATCTGAGGACAAATGAGTAAGATGGGATTACAATATTATCAAGGATGAATATGAAAAAGGGGATTTGATCTGATGGTACTTGTGCTCTATAATATATTATGTATATATGTACATATATTTTATGTCCGGATGGTGTGTCTATGGAACGGTCACTGTCTCTATCACACTCACATGTGCGCAGATATAGCCACATACAAGTATCTAGGATACACATATTCATATGTGTACATAATAGGTTTACACGCACTCATATACACAAGGATAAGGTATACACGTCAGGGGCACACATACATGCACATACTCATGTATAGGAAATAGACATACATACACCTACATATACACATAGTTGAGATATAGGCTTTCACTGACACATAGGGGGATACACAAGTATATAGGAGACACACACATACGTAGCTGAAACGTAAAAAAGGAAAAAAAAAAAAAAAAAAAAGGAAAAAAAAAGAAAAAAGAAAAGAAAAGATGCAGCACATACCTGCTCGCAGGTAGATCGGTCTACATGTAACGTATGACGTATATATATATATATGTCAGGGATGTATATGCACAATGTATAGTATGTTTTTTTTTTGTAAGTGCTTTTTTAATTTCCATGTCAGTTATTAATGTGTTTGTATGAGTCTCTTGCATGTTTTGTATGTTGTTACAAAAATGAAAAAGGCGAATCTTGGATGTTGCATATTATGCTGTGAAAAGGTATACTGTAAATAATGGAAAGATTTGTGCAAAAATATCAATAAAAAAAAAAAAAGTTAAGGGTATCAAAATGATGTTGCTGAATGTGAATGGTATGAATAATCCGATTAAAAGGAGTAAGGTGATGACGAAACTTAAGAAAGAAGAGGCGCAGGTTATCTTCTTACAAGAAACACATCTAATATCACAAGAACATGAAAAGCTGAAGAGATTCGGGTATGAGAATCTGTTTTATAGTTATTTTAAACAGAAACTTAGAAGAGGAGTAGCTATACTAATTAAGAACACATTGAAGTTTGAAATGATCAGGGAAATAAGGGATAAAGAGGGGAGGTATGTAATGGTCAAGGGGAAAATGGAAGGTCAAATGGTAACACTAGTGAATGTATATGCTCCACCAGAAAGTGAGAAATATTTATTTGAAACAATCTTTGATATCATAGTGATGGAAGGGGTCCTAATCTATACAGATGATTTTAATGTAGTACTGAACTATGACATAGATACGACAAGCACAAAGAAATGGAGGACAAACATTAGCAAATATATGAATATACAAATGGCAGAATTAGGAATCATGTATATATGGAGAGAAATGCACACACTAGATAGAGAATACGTTATTCGCATCCACACACAACATATTCAAGAATAGACTATTTTCTCATGACAACAGGGGACAGATACAGAGTAGAAGACTGCGCAATATATCTGACAGTGAATCTTAAAAGTAGGCAGAGAAATACAGTTTGGAGACTGAATGTAGGACTATTAAATAACAAAGGTTTGGTTAATGAAGTAAAAGGAGACATAATTAGATACAGAGAAGAAAATGATAATGGAGAGGTAGACCCAAACATTTTATGGGATGCACTAAAGGTAGTAATATGTGGAAAATTGATAGCAAAGACGGCATTACTCAAGAAGGCCAGAATAGAGACATACCAGAACTTGATAAAGAAACTGAAAGAATTAGAGAAAGAACACCAAAGCTCAAAGAACAAAAAGACACTTAGAGAGGTAAAGGAAGTTAGAGGAAAGATAAACAAAGAACTGCTGACAGAAATAGAGAAGAAAGCTAGATACATGAAACAGACATACTATGAAGGAGGACCGAGAGCGACCCGACTTTTAGCTAGACGAATCAGGACACAACAAAAACTGAACACAATACACACAATACACACAATAAGGGACACGGACACAAACAAAATACTAAGAGAACCAGCTAAAATAGAGTAGACATTTGAAGAATACTATAAGAAACTATACACACAACCGATAGTGGCAGGAGAAGAGGAGATAGACATTTTTAGGAAAATTAGATCTACCATCGATAGGGAAGGAACAGAACGAAATATTAAACGCAGAGATTACAGAACAAGAAGTGGGGAATGTGGTCAGTAAAGCAAAGAGCAGTAAGTCACCAGGTAGCAACGGATTCCCCTCTGAATTCTACAAAACATTTAGACAGGAACTGAGCCCCATATTAGAAGCAGCAGTCAGACACACGATGAAAGAAGGCACAATGCCACCTTCATGGAAAGAAGCCATAATTACTACAATTCCAAAAGAAGGGAAAGATAGAGAACTATGTAGCAGTTTCAGACCTGTGTCCATACTTAATGTAGATTACAAGATGTATACATCAATAATATCCAAAAGAGGACCAGACCGGATTCATTAAAGGAAGGCAGACACAGGATAACATAAGGAAGACAGTGCAGGTGGTAGAGGAGATACAAAAGGAAGGAGGAAGTGCAGTATTAGTTAGCCTAGATGCAGAAAAAGCATTCGACAGTGTAAGCTGGATATTTCTATATGAAGTATTGGAGAAATTTGGATTAGACAAAAACGCTATGAAAACAATTAGGGCATTATATCAAGAACCGACGGCAAGGATTAAGGTAAATGTTAGTCTGACGGACCGGATTAAACTAGAGAGAGCTACCAGACAGGGTTGTTGTCTTTCGCCGACGCTCTTCGATGTATTCATCGAACCACTGGCTCAACTAATTAGACAGACCAAAGACATCAAAGGGGTGGAGATAAGGGGAACAGAACATAAATTGGGACTGTTCGCAGACGACGTGATAGTATATATGAGGCAACCAGCCATAAGCTTTCCGACACTGATGGATTTACTGACAGAATATGGATATTACTCAGGGTATAGACTCAACGTGACAAAGACACAGACTTTAGCACTGAACTACACGCCAATGATAGAGATCAAAGAAAAATACAAAATTAAATGGGACATGGACAGGATCAAGTACTTAGGGGTGAACATTACAAGAGGGGTGGATGGGCTATACGAGGCAAACTATACACAGATTAATCAGAAAATCAAGAGAGACCTAGAAAGATGGACAGTAATGCCCCTAGATTTCAGCTCAAGGATCGAAATCATTAAGATGAACATATTACCAAGGTTATTATACCTATTTCAGTCTTTACCTATATTAATACCACAAAAACAATTCAGGGAATGGGATAGACAGATATCAAGATTCATTTGGGGGGGGGGGGGGGGGGGAGACCAAGGATCAGATATGTGACTCTACAACTACCAAAGGAAAAAGGAGGAATGGCAGTACCCAGTTTAGAAGGCTATTACTATGCAGCACATCTTAGGACAGTAGCATGCTGGTGCAATGTGAATTATGAAGCCAAATGGAAAGATATAGAAACCAAAAGAGAGGGATTCAAAATGCAGGCACTAATAGGAGTTAGGGAGCTGTTCAGAAGACAGGAACAACTACTAGACCCAATTACCAAATTCACTATAAACATATGGAACACAATAGTAAAGAAATACAAGCTAGAAAAAGAATCCAAGATACTGAGATGGATAACACACGACAACAAATTCAAACCAGGGATAGACGACCATGGGTTCAAAAGATGGGAACGGGAGGGGGGGGGGGGGGGATAACAGCAATACAGTATGTACAATGATAGAAGGAGGGGAGATGCAGACTTAATGCAGATAAAACTGAGATGTTAATTGTTGGCCCCCAAAACCACAGAGGCCTGTTTCAGGACATCTCCCTCAACTTTGATACCTGTCATGTATCCCAGAGCTCCACCATAAAAAACCTCAGTCATTTTTTATTCCTCCCTCTCATTTAATGCACATATAAAATTTTTTACCAAAATTGCATTCTTCCATCTTCGTAATATCGCAAAAATTCACCCCATTTTAACTCTGGCTGATGCTGAAACCCTGATTCATGCTTTTGTCTCATCACGTCTGGATTACTGTAATGCACTTTTTTCAGGCCTACCTAATTCAAGCATCAAAAATCTTCAACTCGTGCAAAATGCGGCTGCACGGATACTAACTAGAACTAGAAAATTTGATCACATCACACCAGTTTTGTCCGCCCTACACTGGCTTCCTATTCAAGCCCGATCTGACTTTAAAGTGCTACTCCTCACCTACAAAATTTTAAATGGGCTTGCACCGCTCTATCTATCCGATCTCATCTCCCGATACTCGCCCGCTCGTGCTCTGCGCTCACAAAATGCGGGGCTTCTATCGATTCCTAGGGTTAAAAAGAAATCCGCCGGCCACAGAGCCTTTGTCTACCGCGCTCCCTACCTGTGGAACAAATTACCTGCCGTCATCAGGGGCGCCTGCTCTGTTGAAGCTTTTAAATCCCTGCTTAAGACCCATCTTTTCTCTCTCCTTCAACCTACCCTGATATCACCTGGTCGGGGACTGACCTTTAGATTCATCTGTCTAGTTTAGTTAGGAAGTTTATTTTCCCCCATGTCTGCTTTTTTGCAGCACCACAAACATGGGAACTCTCTAACTCCTCCCCCCCCCTTCCCCCCCCTCCCTCCCCCCTCCCCGCCTCCCCCCCCCCCCTCCCCTCCCCCATCTCTCTGAGTGCCCGTCTCCTAGCGCTGACTAAGGTGATGGATGCCTCGGGGTCTTGGCCAAGATTGCAGTGACTGCTCTACATGCACCACCGAGGCCTTGGATCAGTTACTTACCGTCGTCTGTCCGTGGTCCTGTCAACTGATGTGTCAACGCGGTTTCATTGCTGGGTTAAGTACTTCTATTCTATTCACATAATATGCTTACTTCATATATCTACTCTATTCACATAAATGCTTACCACTTGTATCTATTGCTATGTCCGCCCACTACAATCACATGAGCTGTCTAACGCCTGTCCCGTCTCCCTGTCCCCCTGTGAGTTGCTGTCCTGGAGTGCTGACCGGAGTGTCGGACGTCCCGTGATGAAGGCCGGGAGGATGCGACCCTCTCTGCGTGCCCTCCTGTCTCCGGAGGTCTCGTAGTGGTGACCGGAGTGCCGGACGTCCCGCAATGATGTCGGGGAGTTTGCGACCCTCTCTGCGCCGCCCCCTATCTCCGGCTGTCCCTGAGCAATGACCGGAGTGTTGAATGTCCCGTGATTAAGACGGGGAGGACGCGACCCTCTTTGCGCCGCCCCTGTGCCTCAAATAGATTCGCTATCAGCTCTATCTTCAATCTTTCAAAATGTTCAGTTGCTATCGCTATCAGCTCTATCTTTAATTTTTCAAAATGTTCAGTTGCTATTGCATGCAGTGTGCACTCATCTGTGTTTCACTACACACTTGAGTGCATGCTTACCAACTGTTAGTCTGCAACACTACTATCACCGACATCTAAGAAGGGAGATCCCCCCTTGAATGGCCCTTCTAAGGTTTCTCTCCTCCACACTGCCTGTGGAGCATTTTTCCCTATTGTTAGGTTTTAGTGAGTTTTTCCTTAACTTCGTGTGGGGTATGTCTGGGAGTGCTTGCATTCTTTCACTTATTTGCATTTATTTTAAATTTGTTGGACCTTATGGTGTTCTTGTTCTGTTCTTGACTTATTGTTATGTTTTCTTCTTGACTTGTTTAAAGAAGACTTGTACGGCCCATGGGGACATTAACGTGTGTTGTCGGGCCTTATAAATAAATTTGATTTGCTTTGATTTAGATATTTGCAGATTAGAGATTACTATAACAAAGAAATAAAACAAGACAGAGACAAAGAACAGAATGGGGTAATTAAGATAATGGTAAAATCATATGAAGGAAGGAAGGGGAGGGTATATCAGCACTATATCAGGCAATAATGGACAGTAAGGGAATTACAACCTTGTATATAAAAGAAAAGTGGGAGAAAGAGTTAGAAATAGAGATAACAGAGGAGGAATGGTATAACACATGTAAGATACAACAATCAACCACAGGATCAAGGATATGGAGGGAGTTTGGGTGGAAAAACATAATTAGATTCTGTATAACACCAGAATTACAGGGCAATTACACACCAGCACAGAAACCATGTTGGAGAAAATGTGGACAAGAAGTAGCGAACCACACACACATATTCTGGGGATGTCAGAAAATAAGAAACTATTGGGAAGAGATAGGAGAGATAATAAATGAAATAGTAGGATACGAAATACCCCAGGCAGGCCAAGTATTGTATCTGGGGAAACTATCACCAATGTTCCCCCTAAGGTGCGCCCGTGCGCACGCACATGGCAAAACGCTCGCGCGCACATCTGAAATCGGTCGCAAAAAAAAATCGTTTTTTTTTTTTTTTATTATTCAACAAACATGGCCATGTTCACGTCTTAAACTCATACTGAGGCCTTAGTTTTGGTTTTAAATTGCATATCATCATTCATTTATTTATTGTCACACAGAGCAGAAGAATTTTGCCAAAACAAACCAATAGTATCCAGCTGCAGAACGGCAGACCAGCCACACTCTCAGACCCAAACGCATTTCCTTTGATTTAATTATACATCAAATGATTTATGTCAAGGATTGCAATGCCTCGCTTGAATGAAGTTAACTTTTCACCTGGATAACGTCAACATTCAAGATGAATGTAATGTGAGAAATTGAGATAAACATTTTTGATCGGATCGGGAAAGATCGGTATCGGTAGATACTCAAAATCACATGATCGGGATCGGATCGGGAGCAAAAAAATTTGATTGGGACATCCCTAACGGTAACCTGTTGCGTGTGACGTTACCAAGAGAAGCCCCGCTTTCAGTGCTTTGTGGGCAGCGCTACTGCACGCTCACACAGACACACACAACAGATGAGGAAGTGGACAGATCCGACCAGCATTGCTGGCTCCTCACAATGCAAACGCGAAAATGTACATTACAGATGAACTGCAGAGAAAATTTCCAATTTATCATCCCGGTCGAGACTAATTGGAAGCGGAGTGCAACGCGTGCAAAGCTTGACCATATGTTTATGTGTCTAATAAAGGTGCTGGCGATCTCAAAGCTCACATGGACACAGCAAAACATTACAAACAAAGCAGTGCGAGGCGAGAGTTTGATGGCAAAGTTGACCGAATTGATTGAAGAATGCAGCTATACAGAGAGAAAGAAAATTATTAAAAACTATTTTGATGCCTCAAAATGATGTTTTGGTTTGATAAGATGCTTATGATACAATCATTCTAAGGATTATGTGTGTAATAAATTAGTTTAGTACACTAATTGCAACAAATCTGAAACTGCATAGTGCACTTTTAAATTAGTATCTTTGTGAGGTTACTGTTTTATAATTTACATTACATTGAAAAGATAAAGATATATTTTTTAAAGCTGGATTTTCTAATACAGAAGAGGTATTATTTAGAACATTACATCATATTTTTCTTGTTATTTATTTTGTCCAGTAAGACTTGAAAATATATATTATTTTGTCAGGTTGATTTAGTTATTTTCTTGAGTTATTTGTCAGATAGATTACTTTAGGCATAATACAGCATGTTGAGTAACTTTGGTTATAGAGAGATATTATTTTGTTATATAAAATAATATAAACAATCATTTTATATCCATACAAAGGAGGTATACTTTAAATATATTATAATAAGACATCTTTGAGTAAACTTTGATTAAGTATCTTGAGGCTGAAGGCAGTGTCCTCTTTAAAAAAAATCACTATGGTCACCCTTGAAGTCGCATTATAATTCACTTAATAAAATAATGACGAGTCAGACTCCTAAAAAGACAAAAGTTAGTGACACGATTCACACCGCCGCCGCCAACCCAGCCAAAGTAAGGACTATGCTCTGTATCGTCAATCAATGGTCAAATAAATATTTGATTAAGGAATATAATATGCCTTTTTGTATTATTTCTCTGTGTATCAGCTAAATGTATATATTTTTATGTTAGACATTAAGGGAAATTAAGATTCTCTGATTTTTTACCAACCGCCGCTTATCAACTAACCGGTTAATCGGCAGGTGACGTATGTTGCTCAGTAGTTGCTGATGTCTGCTCAGGAGGTTTGAGTGTTTGCTCAGACCAAAAGATTATTAGAGGGAACATTGCCTATCACAGGAAGGAATTCATTGGGAGGACAAATACTTGATTAAGATACTATTAGTAGCAGCCAAGAAAGCTTTGACTAAACTGTGGTACAGAGTAGAAGCACAGACGAAGGAACAATGGACAGAGATAATAGAGGGGATACAGGAAATGGAGAGAATCACACATATGCTGAGGCTGCAAGAGGAGAAATTTTAGTCAAAATGGGAAAAGTGGGAGGAATATAGGAAGAAAAAGAACGACATCACAGAAGAGTGAAAAGGAAACAAGAAAACAAATGGAAATGTAAATAAACAATGTAAATATAGAATGGACTGAAGGACCCATGTCACCCTTTTTTCTTTTCTTATTTTTGTCTATTTGTTTTTTATTTTTATTTATTTTTGATACTATGTCTTTATAATTTTGTATGTTGAACTGTATTGTCTATGTTGTTGAAATTTTTTTAATAAAAAATTAAGTTTAAAAAAAAGAAAAGATGCGACAGGCTTCTATCCTCACTACAGCCGACCAGTGGGAGGCATAGTCTAGCAACGTTCAAGACAGGGGAGGGGAGAATTGAAGGGGAGAATTGGCGATATGAAATTGGGATGGGAGAAAAATAGAAAAATAAGGAGAAAAAGTGGATAAAAAAAAGGAATATCAGGCCTATAAATTACCTTATTATGGCCAAGTCGCACATCTATGGATTGGGCCAAATCTCCCCTTTCCAATGGCAGAATTCAATAGTAGTATCTAGTATTTAGTATTTAGTATCACCAGGCATGATTCACAAGTACAGTTACTTTTTTATAATGTACATTTCCCTAAATTGTTCATCAGATTGCAACGCCGTTTTTTGCTAGACGTTCACAGAAAGGTAGAGAAACTAACTGTGTTCTGTATTATGGCAATAACGTTCAGGTTTGTGGGAGATAATCCCGAAAAATAAGAGAAATAAAAAAGTTAATCCAGAAGTCAGGTGATTGACAGGGGTTGGCGTGAGCTGGGTAGGGTAGTTTTTCGAAATTGGAAAGTCCATCAAAAGCCCTGGGTCTCTTCCTTCAAAAGACTACACTCACTTTTGGCTGTGCCACTTCCTCCCGTCAATATGCGCCGGTTTCCAACTCAATGCCCTGAGATTTCTATAATCATATATTTCACTAATAACAGTTACAATCATTGGTAAACAAACGTAATGCTGAAAATATACACGTTGACTGCTGTTTTGACATGGTTAGGGTCTTTACTCTTGGCTACCTTTGAAAAGAAAATGCAACATTAATTTATACATTCTGTAGAGATGGATTTATGGCCTGATGTCATTTGCGGTCCAGTACCAGACCGCTCAGGCTTAAGAGGTTAACCCTGTGAGGCCCAAATAAAAAAGACATTAGCAACATCAGAGGCCAGAGGGTGGGACCTATAAACACATGAAGGGTGCCATGACTGAAAAAAAGGTTGAGAAACGCTGGTATATATGGTGTGGCTCTTTGTGGTACCACAGTAATTTTTGTGGCTCTTAAGGCCCTCCCATAGTCGAGCAGACTGTACACAGAGCAACTCCGCGGAGGTCCGCGCGGACTCAAAGGGAGTCAAAGCAGACCCACAGCAGAGTGCAAAGTGCGAAGCTCCTATTTTCTGACGCGCGGACGTCCGCTGAGATCAAAAGCTCAAAGAGTCCGCGCGGACCTCCGCGGAGTCTGCTCTGTGTACAGTCTGCTCGACTATGGGAGGGCCTTTAGTCTCTGACTGGTTGGCCACGCCTGATCTAGTGTTATATTTGTATCATTTAGTAAATGACAAAGCAGCTCTAATGTTTGATAGCAAATGTTAGCGTGAATACTTGCTAAAAGTGAAAGATGCTTTGCATTGCGGGATAGATGCTCTGCATTGTTGAATATATGGAACATTCTTCGATGACATCAACAATAGGAGCAGCCCTTCTTAATACAATCCCCCTTTCCCTCTTTATTGGCACAAGAGGCCTTTCTGAAAATTCCCCTTCACCTACTCTGTTTTCATCCCCTAGTCTGGTTCCTATTTGCTGAAGTCATGCTGCTGAAGTTTGAAGTGTGCTGGCGGAGAGAGGAGAGGAGAGACACTGTTAAGACAGCCGACTGCAGAGTGTCACGCTCTCTCTCTTCCCCAAAGAGCAACAGGCGAGACACCATTAAGACAGCCGACTGCAGAGTGTCACGCTCTCTCTCTTCCCCAAAGTGCAACAGGAGAGACACCATTAAGACAGCCGACTGCAGAGTGTCACGCTCTCTCTCTTCCCCAAAGAGCAACAGGAGAGACACCGTTAAGACAGCCGACTGCAGAGAGTGTCACGCTCTCTCTCTTCCCCAAAGAGCAACAGGAGAGACACCGTTAAGACAGCCGACTGCAGAGAGTGTCACGCTCTCTCTCTTCCCCAAAGAGCAACAGGCGAGGCGTGGCTGTGCAACAGACTTCTGCATCCCCTCGGCCCACTGAGCGAGAACAGAGCGAGAACACATCGCAGACTCTTTAGTGTGCAACAGTCATGTAACAAGTAGTGTAACTAGTTACTTTTTCCTAAGGAGTAATAAGTACAGTTATTTGTTACTGTTAAAGATCCCCTCTGCGTGTGTTTTTAACTATTTGTTTGGTATGGTGTTCAATAAACTACAGGAAGCAGCATTCCTACATTTTTGGCCTCATTGAGAATGCAACTGTTGACACGTTCTGCACAAATGACAATATGTATAATCAAAGTCATGCCTCCAAGAGAAGTTTGAGTTTGAGAGCAGTAAAGACTGATAAGTGTTTAAAAAAATAAAAATATTCAGTAATTTTTTATGTTTTTTTGAGTAATGGCCAAAAAAACAAACAAACAACGGTAGCCATGCATAGTGTAGCTATGAGAGAGTGAGAGAGAGTTTGTGTGTGTTTATCAGTGAAAGCAGCAAGTTTGTGGTTGCATACGTTTTAGAGAGCTGGCTTGTTCGGAGCATGAGGGCTGTATACACTGATGTGCCAGGTCCTTGTCTGCCTGTTCCTCACTAAATTAACTCCAGGGCTTTTCTCGCATGGATAATTTTTGGATGGGTACAGTACATTCAGATACAACATGAAGAAAAATATTGTCTCTCTGGTCTCACGTCAGTTTTGACAGTTGGGACACTTGCGAAACTGGCGTGAAGATACGCTAGTGCGTTTCGTCTCAACAGTAGCATTGCTGACGTTTATGAAAACAGACAGACTTTTTTAAATGTAACCTATTCGATACAGAGCTACAGAGCATCCTTACCGGTCTATTTCATATTCATTGTGAAGATAAGATAAGATACGATTAGTAGTCAAAGGAGCATAGCTGTGACAAGAAAATGCACAAAGTATTTAACACCAACCACTTTGAAAGAAGTCATCCAGGCTCTGGTTGTCACATCTTGAGTACTGTCCCGTCATATGGTCATCAGCAGCAAAAACACATATACAGAAACTACAAATAGCTCAAAATAAGGCTGCCAGACTAGCTCTCCACTGTTCAAAGCGCACTAACATTGGAGTTATGCACAGAAATGTATCATGGCTTCCGGTTGAGAAACGTCTGCAATCCCGTCTCATTACCTTTCTCAGAAATGTTCATGTTGTCAAAAAACCACGGGCGGTCAGGTGGCGTAGCGGAGATTGCGTTCGTCACCAACGCCGGAGATGCTGGGTTCGCGTGTTCGAATCCAGCTCCCGGCGTTGTCACCAGCTTGGCTGGCCGTTCACACTAATACAATTGGCAGTATTAGAGGGTGGGAAATCTGGCGGGTGGGTCCTGTGCGTTGTGGACAGCGACCCCTACAGTTCGGTCGGGGCGCCTGCTCAGCGAGGGTAGGATCTGGAGAGAGGTAGTGCGGCCTCCCACACGTTACACTCTCCCAGTATGCGTCGGAGGAAAGCATGTGACAGTCTCCGGCCTCTCGGACCAACAGTAGGGGAAAGTGTGCAACAACCAGGAAGGGTGGGATGCGTTTTCCTTAATGCCAAGCAAGCAGTGCAAAAATGCTTCCGCATTCGTCACCGCACGCCAGTGCGGTAAAGCGCCCTTCTTTTCAGGCCCCGCTTAGACAAATGCTACCGTGCGTGCACCGGCGGCGGCGTGCTCGCTCAGGTGCGTGCGTGCGCCGGCGTGCTCGCGCGAGGTGCCCGCGCATGCGCATGAGATCCCGCCTTGGTTCGACACGAGCGGAGCTCAATATATATAAGTCACCGCCCCCTATTCAGTATCTAGAAATAGCTCAATTGGCAAGGCCACATGGCTGTGGATCCTATGGCTCGTTTGCTGGCGAGTTCGAATCCCATCGAAAATATTTTTTAACGTGATTTTTTTTTAACGTGTATTCTTTCGCCGGTTAAGGTTAGGCATGGTTAAGGTTAAGGTTAAGGTTAGGCATTGTTTCGGAGTTGGTTAAGGTTAGAACGGTTAAGTTTAGGCGCTGTTAAGGAGCTGGTTAAGGTTAGAGTTTGTCAAAGAGAATGGCAATATAATTTCTATGGTTAAGGTTAGGCATGGTTAAGGTTAAGGTTAAGGTTAGGCATTGTTTCGGAGTTGGTTAAGGTTAGAACGGTTAAGTTTAGGCGCTGTTAAGGAGCTGGTTAAGGTTAGAGTTTGTCAAAGAGAATGGCAATAGACAGCCTATTTCCGCGCGACCTGGGCGCTGGGCGGCGGAAAATGAAAGGCGCATTACTGCACGCCACTACGGTAAATTTTTGCACTGCTTGCTTGGCATAAAGCTACACGCGGGTGGGATGGGAGAAAAATCGGAAAAAGGAGGGAAAAAAAAAAACACAAAAAAAAACACAGTATTTTTATGATCGTATAGTTTACATAAGAGAAAAACATGACCATATGACCAGACAAGCTACGTCAGGCCATCTAATGGCACCTAAACCCAGAACAAATCTACTAAAACCTTCTGTGACTTACAGAGCTATCATGGAATGGAACTCATTGCCAAGCTACTTCGCTGAAATAGAATCCAAAACCACTTTCAAGAAAAAATGTAAATACCATCTACTAACGAGCATGCACTGAACCCTTATGGCATAGCGGTGAAAACCAATTGACTGTTAATTGTATTTATGTTGATGGCAGTGAGTGCTGCTCAGGAAGCACTATTTATTTGATTTTAATTATTTTATTTTAATACTTTTTACTAATAAATATCTTGTACAATATCATCCTAACTGAGGATGAGATTGTTAATGATGTAATTGATGATGTAATTGATGTTGATAATGATGTAATGTATTGAATATTGTTCTATCGTTGTGTGTGCCGGACCCCAGGAAGAATAGCTTTTGTCAAGTGCAAAAGCTAATGGGGATCCTAAATAAACATAAACATAAACATAAAGGTCTATCAGTTCTAACTGTTCCAGCAGTTAACCAAGTCAATCCGTGCCCTAGGTTGTGGAGCTTGATGGCTACTGGCACAAAGGTATGTGGTGTGTCTGGGAGGGGGGAGAGTCTATGGCTGAGCATGCTCCTCGTCTTTGCTAGCTCATCATAGAGGATGGGAGGGTTCACCAGGATAGTGTCCGACTACCACATGTATATTTGCTCCATCACACCTGGTGAAATTCACACTAAAGTTGAAAACATTTTCAAATTCAAGCCAAGAGCGATGCCGTCTCTGTTCGCCTAAATTTGCGTCTTTCTGTTGACTTTGTCTGCATTCCTGCTGCCTCTAAATTCCGCTTTGTGTTGTATTTGAACATACCATTAGGGTCTGTACCTCTACATAAAGCTACCAGAAGTTAGAGATTTTCCAGTTAGGAAGGTTGTGATTAGGATATGATTACCTTTCTAAACATAAAGCCTGTTGACAACACTCTCTTTTAAAGATTACACTAACTGACTGCTGTTGTGGGGTGAAAACCATATTCACACTTAGGCCATGTCCAGACGAAACCGATTTCGGTCGTATCAGTCAAAGTATTTTATCGTATGCAACTTTCATCCACACGGAACTGCGTTCTGGGAGCCTGAATACGCTATTTTCTGAAACCGGCTCAGAGAGTGGGCAAATCTGAAGACACCCCCTTGCGTCGCCGTCTTTACAAGCCTATACGCGGCTTTTCCTGAACCGATGACGCGATAGCCCATCTCTCCCTTAATCCGCATGTACAAACTCAGCCAACATCACGACAACAATGGCATCGTACAGAGTAGTTGCGTCGTGTTACAGAAGCTATGAGCTTGATCGGGCTTTTGCAGCTAAATGTACTGCCCCTGTACTGCCCCTGTACTACCACCGTCGACAACAGATTGACATCTCCCTTAATCCGCATGTGCAAACCCAGCCAACAAAAAAGAAACATGATACATATATGTCTTATATGTCCAGATATGTCCTGGTTAGAAGTTTTTATTTAACACCGGGAGGCTACTGTGATGAAATCCACGCTAGAGATTAGCGTCACATAGCAGGCCTTTTTCTGAAAACCCAAATAAGATAGCTAAGTAGCCAAGCACATATACTGTTCCATAGCATACACCTTCAGTTGATCATGACAAATCCTCTCTTACCTTGACGATTAAAAAGCCTCCATAATTTTGTAAATAGTATTCCCATGGCTGGTGTTGAGATTTTATAATGCCAGCTTGTGAGAAATCGTTGTAGCCAGCCAGCTAGCATTGATGCTATTCAATGCTATCAACATTAGCACTAACATAACGTTACCCAACTAACGTTAATGCCATTCAGAATTCATTAACATAGCTACAACACACAGTAACATCATCATTCATTGTTTACAATGCACGGGTGGAGCTAGTCGAAAGGACTGGACACAGAGACAAGTTAAACATCAATCAATTAATTTAATACAACAGGTATTTCGAGTTGCCTCCGACCGCACCACGGGGCTATTATATTATATACGGCTTTGACGCGCTCTCTCTCTCCTGCCGATTAAAATTAGCAGCTCTTCCTCCTCCTCCTCATGTAGCTCAATTTGCACCGTGGTGTGTGTCTCAACTAGCATCAGCTCAAAAGTACAGAACCGGACGACACAAGTTATTCCGCTAGCGAAAACAACGATAACACTTCCAGTCGGGGGGTTTCAAAATAAAAGAGCAACGTCTAAAACAGGAAAGACATTTATTTTGTACATTTGTGGCCCGCACTTATTTCTTGACACGATTTCATTTTTACAGAAAACTTTTTTTAAATGAAAATGAAATGAAAACGAAAAAGATCAGATCCGTCTTCGTCTGGACAAGGCCTTATTTCGCTTGAATTGAATGTTTACATTGTTCACTGTGTTGTGATGAAGTCTCATGACCCTAAAAACCATAAACCCACTGTATAACAATATTAAAATTAAGAACCGGAAAAGTTTAGCCTTTTTGGAGGTTAGTCAGGTTCAAGCACTCTGCACCCAGTTGCACGTGCACCCGGTGTGCGGCTGGGTGACCACCCAGACTGGTCTGTGAGGTCCGGAAAAAAACCCTCGACTCACAGCGTTTCCACTCAGTAGGTGCGAGGCCAGTTGGACGAATAAACTGCCTCTCTACTGATCCGACAGGTGATGAAGGAAGGATACGGTTACAGCCTCACGCATCTGTCTGTCTGCGTGTCATCAGGTGTGTGTGTGTGTGTGTGTGTGTGTGTGTGTGTGTGTGTGTGTGTGTGTGTGTGTGTGTGTGTGTGTGTGTGTGTGTGTGCACGCACATGTGCTTGTGTGTCATTAAATGTGTGGGTGTGAACATGGATGAGAAATCAAAGGCACTTGAAAGGCAACACCACTTCTACGGATCTATTTTCCCCACTTTCTATCCCTCATCCACTTGTATACGGTATTACTCCATCGTCTCTCTCAAAGGTCATAAATCAAATCAAAATTATGGTAATCATATTGAGTTATAGGGCAGAGCCCTCTGACTCTGGTCTTGTTATTTGAATGGTCTTTTTCTATACTTTTTTTCCATGCTGAATGAATGATTTCCTGGAAACCGCTAAGCACATTTCTGGTAAGCACTGGATTTAAAGAAGTAATGTTGGAGACACGATTTCTCAGATTTGTCGATTTAAAGAGTAACTGAACCAACGGTCATTTTGATTCAGCATGCTGCACACTCCTGCCACGCCCCATATCTGTGATGTCAGAGTGCCTCTCTGGAGGTGCTATCACAGTCTGTCTAGGGGGCGTGTAGCTTATTGCCAGCGGAAGAGTGCAAGAATGCTTCCGCATTCGTCACCGCACGCCAGTACGGTAATGCGCCTTTCCTTTCGCCCCGCTCAGACAAATGCATGTAGTACTTTACTTGTTTATGTGTATGATTCTTAACTCTTTAACACATTCCCTGCCACGCTTCTATCCATCAATGTAGGCTCACTGCCACCAGTCTAAGCCTATGGAGATGTTCATCTTCTTTGCAGGGCTATAACTTTTTTAATTGTATTGCTAAATTGACATTACTATGGCCCATTCAACATCGATTATCTATCGTTCAGGATGTAGGAACGTTATACTTTTTCATTCATAGATTCTTCCAAAAATACCTTCTAGAATATAAGTATGTTTTTATCGTTTTCTGCAGTAATTCATAGAACGTGAGTTATAGGCATAAACGCATATATAGATTATCAACTGCCGTTTATTGCCGATACACGCTATATTAAAAAATTCAACTGTACATGATCGTATACGTTATGATTCATCATGCGCGGATGATAATTTATATATATCATATATAATAGTATATGATATGATATAATATATATGATATAATATATCATAGTTTATAATTCCGTGATCGTCAGTAAATGCTTTATGTAGTATGGGTGATATATTGATCAGAGCGGTTTGCAGTGAAAAGAATAAACAATCAAGCTGAAAGTAACGTTACTGTCCTCTTACCGTTCGCCGATTAGACTGGAAGAAAAAGATCCCACTTATTTGACGTCGATCTACTAGATCCATTTCCGGTTTGTATGGCGCAATAAACGCCCAAATCATATCGATTATTGAGTTATGGCACGCCAGTGTGTGTCTGTAGTCCCGCAACATTATGTGACTGCCGGACGGATTTCCCAGATGCACCGAGATCACCAGATCCACTTCCGGATGTAACTCGCCCGATCATCATCACCAGGCGGCGGTATTGAGGCGTTGCACTGTTGTGCAGGGTCCCACTGTATCACCAGAGGCTGGGTGGCAGAATTATGAATGCCATGGCGAAAAAATTAAATATGATCTCAATAACGCCGTACAGCGTGGTTTGGCAGAATTCGCATGGCCAGCAAACACGTCGTAAGCCGTTTTTGGTGGTCAATGTGTTAATTGCCAAACCCGAGATAAGTTGGGTTAACTTGACATGCGTTAGCTGCCAGACCTGAGATATCGCGGATTTTGGTCGTTTATTCTTTTATTCAATATTTGTATTCATTATTCATCCAGGGACCTTGGTGTTACCATAGGGAATGAGTCTGAAATCGCCAAAGTGCAATACCGGCTGCATCCAGCTAGAAGGCGGTATCGAGCACCCTTTGAAACCTTGTATCTTGGCCTGTGCAACGGTCAAATGTCACCGGGCGCACTTTTCTTTGTCGGGTGAATGGAGCGGTTATAGCGATCGGATTGAGAAGCGTCAAATGCTCCCGATGCATGATGTGTGGTGGATTATGTTGGTGACACGATCAACACCAATACTGGGACTCGCGATCAGATAATTGGAATATTCTTTTTGGGGTACATCCTAGTGAAGGTAGGGCTATATGTTATTAATCCTGCGTTGATCCAACCATGTCTTCACCTCGATTCGCAACGTGTGTGTAACGTTACTCCACAACGTATGCCATTGGTGACGATCAAAAAACGTCCCCCCCCCCCCCCCCCCTTTCAGGCATTCATGATGAAACATAATACCTATGATATAGATTTGATTTGGGAATAGTAGCGTGTACAGGCAAGAAACGGCAACGTTTATAGTAGAATTGACGTATAAGGCTATTACTCAGCCTTTCGGGAATTACCCCACACCACGCTATAACTATACTTATAATCACCACGGTATAACACGGGAACGTATGGATGAAATTTTTTATTCTTTTTCACATATTGAACGATAGATGTCAAATGGGCCATAGTATTGTATCCATAGCTATAATATAGAATATAGTTATAGCTCTACAAACAAGGTGACGCACTCCTATCTTTTAAAGTGTGGCCTTGCTACGACGGGCCCCGTCTAATAGCTGGCAGTCAATGAGTTAACTGTGTTTTCTTTTTCTTTTTATTATTAATATATATATATATATATATATATATATATATATATATATATATATATATATATATATATATATATATTTTTTTTTTTTTTTTTTTTTGTATTCCTGTTGGGGCCTCTTGGACCAGATCGACATTGCAAATAAGAAACCTGTTCAATGTTTTATCTGGCTAAATAAAGGAACGAAAGAAGATTCACTTCGTCGCCATGTTGGTCAAGTCCGATGTAATGTGAGGAAGGGATGCAGATCCCCATTCACTTCAACATTAAAACTTGGCTATAGAGATGCCACTTCAAGAACCAAAAATAATAACAACAGACAGAATAACACTATCGGAATTACAAGCTTATGATTACACAACTCAGATTGTTTTTCACCACCATAGTTTTCGTGTTTTGAAATACATGGATATGAATTTAGTCATCAACTCATTCAAATACGCTCATAGCGAACTACGAAAACAAAAGTGGTGGCGAAGTGAAAAAGGCGAATAGTGTTTTGTTTGAGACTAATAACTGTTATGGGAGAAACTGAGTGTAAGCTTACCTCAGTGTGGGACTAATAGCAACAGACCACACTCTGTCATACATGGGGATGGTGTCTCGAGGGCAGGTGGAAGACGTAGTCCAAATCTAAAGGAAACATTAAGAGAAAGTCACCTCATATGATCAATGGTATAATATATATGGTTATATACAGTTATAATTGTGTTGTAAATATCTTAATGTGTTTTTTTTGTTGCTTCCTTTTGTGTAAACAAAAGAGTTGTGACTTATGAGTTGTCACTTATGAGTCACCTGCAAAAATTTTATCTGGTCCTTTGTCTGTATTTATGTTAATTGTAACTTTGTGGAGTGACACTTTACATGTTATAACCTCTTACAAATGAGAATAATTTCAATATTAGTCGTGTTATCATGCTAGCTAAGAAAGATTAAATTACAAGCTTCAAAGCCTACCCTATCTGTTTTTTTTGTGTGTTTCAGTTTGACCAGTTTAACCATCAAGATCAAAGACAGGACAATTTGGTTATATTGTTATTTATACAAGTTATACCGTATATAAAGCTGGGTATTGAAATGCTATACTCTTACCGATAGAATTGCTTCAATATTATTAGTATCAAAGTATCAAAAAGTAGTACCTAAGTAGTTAATCTCATCAGCCTCAGTGAGCCAATAAACATGTCTGTTCCAAGATATAATGCTGGTATTTGTCTTTTTCTGCTGTTCAACCAATCCAAAATGTAACAAAGCCTCTGATTGGCTTATACAGCACACGACTCAACAAGTAAAGTATTGAAAAAAAATATTTGGTATCATTATGATTGATTGATTGAATTTATTTATGAATCCAAACATGCTATCTGTTCTTGGTACGGAGGTCTGACCAAAGTTTTAAAAGAAAAATTACAGGTTTCCGAGAACAAACTAATCCGATTAACCCTAGGACTAGCCTCCAGAGCACATGTGGGCAAACAACACTTCCAGTTGTTGGGCTGGCTCCCTCTGGAAGCCAGGTACGTTCAACTTCAGCTCAATATAGTTCACAACATTTATAACAATAGCATAGGGCCCACAATTATCTTACAAATAATTTTCAGTGGAATAGGGAAATGCATACCCATAACACCAGAGCCAACATTGTCGACAAACAAATGTGGGCAAATGTTCTTTTAAATTCTGGGGAGCCACAAATTGGAATTTGCTACCGTCACAGCTAAAATGCATTAGTAGTCGACACAATTTTTAAGAATTTTAAGAAAAAAGTTAAATCATGGCTCCTCGACAATGTTAAAAACTAGATTTTAAAATGTATGAAAATGTTGTCTGATACATGCCTGTGGCTACGTTGTACTGCACTTAAAATTGACACGTCTATGTAGTTTGTCGTATTAATATTTGTGGTCATGTTTTTGTATTGCTTATCTTGAATTTGACTTTTTTGTGTTTCATCCTTGATGTTTTCTGGAATCTTGAATTATTTTAAATGTCAAATCAAATCACCTTACAGGAGCGAACACTGGCCCTGGTATTGTGTCCATGCTGCATATGGACGATATCGATCTGAGACTTCAGATAGGTTGGGGCTGTACCATGTTGAACATGTGGTTCAGTTTCATCTGTTCAACCCTGATGTGTACTGGTAGCAGGTCCCACCTTTCTGAATTCGGCACTTCCTACATGCGTTCTGGGAGGCACACCTAGTAAGTAACGAATAGTATTGTTTTGCATCACCTGTAGTTTATTTCTAAATATAGTCGACAGACCCCTGTTCCATGCTGCACTCGCATAGTCAAAATGACACTGAAGCAAGGATGACACTAACAGCTTTTTAACAGCAAATTAAAAAAGCCTGGTATTCCGATACAGGAACTTGTAGATAGCCTGCACACACTTACTGTAGATAGAATGTTGGCAGCACTAGATTCACATGAGAGAGACTGCTATAGTGTAAGTCCTACTTGACGCTTTTTTCCCCTGTGATTACTGCTCTGTTACAGGAGACTTCCATGAGATCTCCTTGTTGTGCCAAAAAGGATCGACTCAGCCTATTTTACTGTGGAGAACATTAGCAACATTAGTATGTTAGCCTATTTTACTGTGGAGAACATTAGCAACATTAGTATGTTAGCCTATTTTACTGTGGAGAACATTTAGCAACATTAGTATGTTAGCCTATTTTACTGTGGAGAACATTAGCAACATTAGCCTATTTTACTGTGGAGAACATTAGTAACATTAGCCTATTTTACTGTGGAGAACATTAGCAACATTAGTATGTTAGCCTATTTTACTGTGGAGAACATTGGTAACATTAGTATGTTCGCCTATTTTACTGTGAAGAACATTAGCAACATTAGCCTATTTACTGTGGAGAACATTAGCAACATTGGTATGTTAGCCTATTTTACTGTGGAGAACATTGGTAACATTAGTATGTTCGCCTATTTTACTGTGGAGAACATTAGTAACATTAGCACGTTAGCCTATTTTACTGTGGAGAACATTAGCATGTTAGCCTAATTTACCGTGGAGAACATTAGCAACATTAGCACGTTAGCCTATTTGACTGTGGAGGACATTAGCACATTAGCCTAATTTACCGTGGAGAACATTTAGCACATAGCCTATTTTACTGTGGAGAACATTAGCAACATTAGCCTATTTTACTGTGGAGAACATTAGTAACATTAGCCTATTTTACTGTGGAGAACATTAGCAACATTAGTATGTTAGCCTATTTTACTGTGAAGAACATTGGTAACATTAGTATGTTCGCCTATTTTACTGTGGAGAACATTAGCAACATTAGCCTATTTACTGTGGAGAACATTAGCAACATTAGTATGTTAGCCTATTTTACTGTGGAGAACATTGGTAACATTAGTATGTTCGCCTATTTTACTGTGGAGAACATTAGTAACATTAGCACGTTAGCCTATTTTACTGTGGAGAACATTAGCATGTTAGCCTAATTTACCGTGGAGAACATTAGCAACATTAGCACGTTAGCCTATTTGACTGTGGAGGACATTAGCACATTAGCCTAATTTACCGTGGAGAACATTTAGCACATAGCCTATTTTACTGTGGAGAACATTTAGCACATAGCCTATTTTACTGTGGAGAACATAAGCCACATTAGCATGTTAGCCTATTTTACTGTGGAGAACATTAGCAACATTAGAATATTTTACTGTGGAGAACATTAGTCTATTTTACTGTGGAGAACATTAGCAACATTAGCACGTTAGCCTATTTTACTGTGGAGAACATTAGCACATTAGCCAAATTTACGGGAGCATGTCTATGTTCCCCGGGTCCTATGTTCCCCGGGTCCTATGTTCCCCGATTGATTGATTGATTGGTTGAACATTTTAGACAACCAGCCCTAATTTCAAACTCTAAGCTTAACCAACTTCGAAAGAGGGCCTAAGCTTAAGCAGTTCGAAACAAGGCGGTCATTAATAATTAATAAAATAATAAACATTTATAAAATGTTCAATCAATTAATCAATCAATCGGGGACCATCATAGGACCCGGGGAACATAGGACCCGGGGAACATAGGGATGATCCCAAATGTACGTTTAGCACATAGTCTATTTTACTGTGGAGAACATAAGCCACATTAGCCTATTTTAGGATACTGTGGAGAACGTTAGCCTATTTTACTGTGGAAACATTTGCAACATTCGAATATTTTACTGTGGAGAACATTAGCAACATTAGCCTATTCTACTGTGGGGAACATTAGCAACATTAGCACGTTAGCCTATTTTACTGTGGAGAAGATTAGCAACATTAGCCTATTTTACTGTGGAGAAGATTAGCAACATTAGCACGTTAGCATATTTTACCCGAGCTGTTCTGTCTCTGGACCCGCTGACGATCAGTCCCTCTCTGGCGTCCAGACAGTTGACCTCCTGGTTGTGACCAGATAACTCCACTGAGTAGTTGCTCCTCCTGTGGTGCACCAGGATCTTCCCATCGCTGACCGAGACACAAGGCAAAAGTGTGATCATTGAGCACAAGGAGATATAGGAGTACCTCAGACCAAGAACCATTTAACTCTATAAATGTTCAGAGGAACAATGTTTTAAAACTTTATTATCTATAAGGTAGCATGCTGTATTCATTCATAGTTAAAGGAACACGCCAACATTATGGGAAATGTGCTTACCGTCAGAATCAGACAAGAAGATAAATACCAATTTCCTCTCTGTGTTGAGTATGGAAGAATGCATAGAGAGCTATCCGAGAACAGTATGTATAGAGAGCTATCCGGCTGCAAGCTAGCCTAGCTTAGCACAAATTAATGGAAGTGGATACGGACCACTAGCCTAGCTTAAAACTCCGGGAGAGGCGTTTCTGGCCAAAAGCTAGGCTAGCTGGTCCACATCCGCTTACATTCACTTGTGTTAAGCTAGGCAAGCTTGTAGCCGGATAGCTTTCTACTGAACGCACGTAGAGGAAATTGGTATCTATCTTCTTGTCTGACTCTGGAAAAGATAGTAAGCACATTTCCCATAATGTTGGTGTGCCCCTTTAAAAGACAGTAGACGTTGAGCACTTTCTGGTGATATATATAACATTCACACTCCCAAGTGTTTTTGATTGATTTTACAACAGCAAATCATGGGCTGTCCAAGAATTATATGGCATTCAGAATATGTAATTTCATGACATGTTATTATTTGTTTGTAGGAATGTCCAGATCAAGCTTTTTTGCGATCCGAGCCTCATAAAATCTGTTTTATTCTCAAATTCCGATTTTATTTTCCAAGTAATTTTTTTCGGGATAAAAAAAAAACCAAACATTTACCCGTGTTTACCACCCAATAAATAGATGTTGGCTTAATGTGGTCACTGCACTCAAATACTGCACTCAAATTCGGCACTGCTAGATGTACAATACCACTTACCCCTTAATCGCCAGAGGTGTAACCTCTCGCTGACTTGTTGGACACAATTTGTAAATCGTTTGGGATTAAAAGCATCTGCTAACATCAGACACTACATGTAAATGCTGGTAGGCATTAGCCGACACAGTATCTCTCCAATCCAGTCAGGTTGTCTGCTGATGGAAAGTCCATTACAAAAACACAAGGATAGCAGCTATAACTAAGTGAACACGCATCTACCTCTCTTCCTAGAGTGAAGCTGTGTCTGTCTCGCTCCGTTCACCTCCTCCTACTGGCTTTGCCCTAACGGGGGACTGCTCTGCTTTGAGTTATAGCCTACTTGGTCATCTGTTGTAACTTTTCAAGCTTTTAAATATTTCCCCTGTTGATCATGGACCGCTTTGACATTTTGGCTTCATCATCTCAGAAACCACATGGATTACTGGCAGACAATCCCCTCATGTAATAACAGGCGAGAATGAACACACACACGTAACTCACTCACACACACACACACACACACACACACACACACACACACACACACACACACACACACACACACACACACACACACACACACACACACACACACACACACACACACACACACACACACACACACACACACACACACACACACACACACACACACACACACACACACACACACACACACACACACACACACAAGTAACATATGTGGCCCTGATTCTTATTGCCTTGGTGTAGAATGATGTTTCTGTTAATGTTATCATGCTAATAATTGCTCATAAAGACAGAGCGCACATTTCCCCAAAAGCTCACAATTCCAGTGTTTATTTCCGAGTTCCCTTTTAAAAGATGGGTAAATGGTGCATTTATATAGCGCTTTTATCCAAATCGCTTTAACATTTTTGTTCCTCACATTCACCCATTCACTCACACATTCACACACCTACGATGAAGGCAACCATGCAAGGTGCCAACCTGCAAATCGGGAGCAATTAGGTTTAGGGGTTAAGTGTCTTGCTCAAGGACACTTCAATGCGCTGTCCGGGAGGAGCGGGAATCGAACCGGGAACCTTCCGACTACCAGACGACCGCTCTACCTCCTGAGCCACTGTCACTGTCGCCCCCAAATAATACTAAGCTGAACAACAACAGTACTTTTTTAGACCCCCTGGAAGAGAACATGAACAAACTGTTATCACGCTAACCTTCCACCACTGATGAGGTGAGAGTCCGTCACAGCGAAGCGACATACGTCGCCCTGATGTCCGGAGTACACGATAAAGGGGTTGCGCTGGAACCTCCCCCTGTCTTGGCACAGATGGTATGCTCCAATGTCTGCCGCCTGAGACAGATATAGAATGTCTCCATCCAGCTGGAGCCATGGCAACAGTCTGTGAGTGTGTGGGGGACGGGGGGGGGGGGGGGAGGGGGCGTACACACAAATAAAGAGTGGAAATTATCTTTACAGGACACTTTTCTTATGCTTTGGAAGGTTTGTTAGTTGACAAACACAGTGGCTACAGGAATGTCATTCATTTTTTTGTTCAACAAAACTAAAACAATAAGTCACTGGCATTTCTGAGAACTTGTTGAAGTCATCGGATTGAAGAAAATCCAACCATAAACTAGTATGATTGACCACTGTTTTCTTACAAGGATGGACAGGTCCTAATATCAATAAGCCGAATGTTTATAAATGTATAAATCTATGGAAAAAAAATCTAAACTTGTTGGAGGGAATGTGGGAATAAAGATGCCAACCACTATCATATATTTTGGGATTGCCCATCCATTCTCCCTCTACGGACACAAGTACATGGAAAAAGTATTACAAGTAAAAATACCATTAAAATTCAAAGTGATGTATTTGAGGAAAATAGTTTTTGATATAAGGGATAGTGATGACAAGTACATTTTTTACATATTAAGGGTGGCAACCAAATAGACTCTCACAAGGAAGTGGATGAGTCAGGTGGTGCTGACAGAGGGAGAATGGATGGACATGAGATCTACTACGTGATGGAAAAGTTGACGTATGCATTGAGACGACCGAGGGAGAGGTTCGAGGAGAGGTGGGGGGAGATGGAGGGAGTTGATGAGCCCCACGAGGCCAGACTTGTGAGTGTGTGAGATATGGAAGGAGGAGAATGGTGGATGCCCCTTTTTGGTCTTTGTTATTTATATTGATTTTGTTTTCTTTTTCACAAGTGTTGTTTTTGTTTGTATGTTTTTAATGGAAAATTTAAAAAAAATTAAAACCAAACTGTAGAAAGGCAAAGTCAATAGCCGATACTGCCTGAGCAAAACTTGCCATCATGTCCAATAATGATTTAGAATGTCTTTATTTGCCAAATACATTTTTGCATATACAGTACCCTGAATTTGTCCCCTGCATTTAAGATTCAAGATTCAAGATTCAATAGTCTTATTTCAAACCACAGTGTTAGTTTGGCTACATTTACCATTGTCCGGCAAAACAACATTTGAAAATAAATGAAATGGGAAAAATTAAAAAAATAAATAAAAACAGCCAGAAACTATACACTGTTTGAAAAGGAGATGGAAGAAGCAAAGCTTATATGTTTCCATCCCCCATCAATAACTATATTATATATAATATTGTATATACTTCAGCAAGTATATGACACGATTACCAATACATATAATACAATACAATTTACAAATACTTCAACTACACACAACACAATCACACATGCACACACACACATACACACACACACACACTAGACTATACTCCCGTGTCACCCTTCAAATCATTCTCATACAATACGTTGGTCTTCCTCCCTGGTATAATTTGTGAACACCATCTTTTTGCATTAATTAACCATCCTTTTATTTGATTACTGGTTTATTACTGGTGACAACTACAACACTCACCACTGTGTTCTTTATGATAAGGTTGGTTGGTCCTCTTTATCTGACAGACAAAATAATCATTGGTAATTGTTTATTTATAATAATAATAATAATAATACATTGGATTTATATAGCGCTTTTCCAAATGCTCAAATGCCTACTTGGCCTCATCTCTCATCTATGCTACTCTGGAACACTGGTCCACGCGTAACATGCTCCAGTGATTGTCAGGTTCCCCGAGCTACAACTAATCTTGGTAAGACTGATTTCTGTATTAGTGCAGCGGAATAATGGAATCTATTACAACGTGACCTAGAACGAACCACTCTTGTTTCTTTTGGACATTTTAGATTTTAAATCAATAATCGTCCACCATCAACATGTAATTGTTTCTGCTAATTGCACTCGCTTATGAATGTATTATAGAAAAATAATTCTGACTATGTATTTATGATTGATCTATTGTTTTAAATATACAGTATTTATATTTGTGAACACGAGACTGCTCTATGAAAGCAACGTATTTATGTCATTTGAACAAATTAAGAACAAGTATGATTTGCCAACACACCACTTCTTTCGTTACTTACAAGTTAGAAACTTTATACGTAGTCAATCCGCTAAATTTCCATCCCTGCCGCCAAATACATCACTGGACTCAATCCTGGAGACAAAACCTGAGCTCAAGGGAACAATGCCTAAGCTTTATACGAACATATTCGAGATGGAGGACTCGTCACTCTCAATTATAAAGGGGCACTGGGAAAAGGACTTTGAAACAGACATATCAGAAGAGGTGTGGTCAAGAATACTACAAAAATGTCACGCTTCATCTATCTGTGCGAGACACATGCTTATTCAATTTAAGCTACATATGTCCAAACTCAAACTGTCAAAAATGTTCCCTGAGGTTAGTCCTACTTGTAACAGATGCAAACAAGCCCCGGCCGGTCTGTATCACACATTTTGGTCATGTCCTAGCCTAGCAGACTTCTGGTCATCCATATTTAAGCTCTACTCAGACCTGGCAGGTCGGGTACTGGAACCATGTTCTTTCCGAGGATTTACATCGACCAAAAGCACAACTGATCTGTATCGCTTATTCCTTCCTTTTAGCAAGACGTCTCATTCTTATGAACTGGAAAAACGAACATCCTCCCTCATTTGGCAGGTGGATTTGCGATGTAATGTACCATCTAAAAGTTGAAAAGATAAAATATACTCTGGAGGGAACAAGTGGAAAATTTGATGTGGTGTGGCAACCCTTTATCTCTTATGTGGAACGATTGACTACATCTCTCACCTCCTGAAACAAGGACACTGTATAGGAATGACTCTGTAACATGAAGTGCTCTGAGAACTTTTTTATTTAACTTTTTTTTTTATTAATTCTTAATTTTTTTCTTAATTTTTTTATTTTATTTTTTTTCTATATATTTTTTGGTGTCTTGTTCAGGTTTTTTTTTTTATTATTATTTTTTTTTCTGTTTTGTTTATATGTGTATGTATGTCACGTTTGTAGTGTCTACTGTAATGTCTAAAAAAAACTGTAACAAAAATATCAAATATAAATATACAGTATTGTGTCCTGTTACAAGTAATGCTTTGTACACTCTGCGCCATTGAAAATGAGGGTCCCCCTCAATGACTACAGAGTTTAAATAAAGAGAATACTTTTTTTTTGTTTTACAATTTAAGAACAGTGAGCCAAGGGCAATGGTAGGAGTATGTACCTAGCAGACATGTCTTTTATGGTGTGGGAGGAAACTGGAGTACCTGGAGGAAACCCACGCAGACACACAGAATCCATCCAGAAAGGTTTGCTGGTTGCCATAATGCAGATTGGCATTGGCTTGGTCTTTAGTATCTAATGGCCCACAGTATGAAGGCTGGCAACACACTTACTTGGTCTTCCATTTGAGAAGAGTAGCTCGTTTGCAGACCCCGTCATGCCAGTTCTGAGCTCTCGTCACTCTCTCCTTCACCGGGATGTGTGGATATCTGCAAACGCATTGATACCGACAGATCAATACACAGCATTTAGACAATAACACAACTTATATGCATATGTTTATTAAGAAATTATGTTATGGAAGTTAAACAAAATCCATTGTTATGACTGGCATACTTGAGAGATTGTGATGCAAAGTCACAATGGGAATTATCGATGTTATGAGTATGGAAGCCTGGGCAACAGCAACTGACCGTCATCCAGAACAGTAGCATATGCATTCACATGTGTTCAGCAGGCCTGTGCCAGGGGAGGGGGGGACACTAGGCGGGAGGAAGCAGCTTGGCTAAAGGATGTGGTGCCCTGTTGCTCTCAGCAGGGAAACCAAGTTCAGTTTTTACACTGGCCTTTGCCTGCTTCTCCGAGGGGACGTCTGGTATGATCAGACTGGGTTTCACTCCACCACTGGGGGAAATGGCTGGAAGAGGAGGAAACTGCGATGCCATAGTGGCTCCGGGCCAACCAACCAGACATGCTGGGGTCTGGTTTTCAGGAGTCTGTGTAGGGGTCGGGGAGCAGGTGTGATTTCAGGGGGCATGAGGGGATGGTATGTGTATGGTCTCCAAAATGATCATCCTCGTTGGGAGACTGTGTTTTACCAACACCACCATTGCTCCCATTTTGCCTATAGTGTACACAGCTAGCTATTTGAAAACTCAATATAGTCCATAACTCCTATGAGGATATAGGCATATCAACACTCATGGCTGTGTACCATCCCCAGCGCCATGTGGCACTATGGCATTGTGACATGACATAGGCTACTGACTGTAGCTTTGCTGTATATGTGTTGTATGTGCCGTTTGCTGTTTTACGTGACAATTCACGAGCCCACTGATTACAATAAAGGAACATCTAAAGTTTAGATTCTAAACAGTATCACTGAACGGCAGGATAATTATATTATTGCGACAATGAATGTAAGCGCTCGATACTATTTCTTGCTGTCTATTATTAGCCTGCGAGCTTCGTGTGAGAGGCTTCGGTTGTTCTCTTACATGTCTCTTCCATTTCGTGTAATTCCAGTGTTTAGGAACTCTTTCGCAATCTTCCTCCATACAGCATCTCGGTTTACAAAGTGGTGAATTGTTTTGCAAACTTGAGAAAGGCGACTCAGTGACTTGTAGTCCAAATATGACAAGATATGATAGAGGACATCCTCTGGCAACTGAGATAACAACATTTTGAGCGCTCTGAGTAGATTTCTCTCCTCCGTTTATTAACTCTATATCTTGCCCTTGGTGGTGTGTGGCCTCGTCTATGGTCGTTTTTAAAAACGGGTTTAAAAATCGGTAAACAATATTCCATCTTTTAGAGAGCTTCAGTACAGAATAATCAGGAAGCCATTCCAGAAGTATAGACTGACAGACGGTGACGTCACGACGCTGTAAAACGTAATGACGTAATGAAATGCAGCCTGTTGCTTTTAACACTCACTAGAATGAATACAAAATAATAACTAACTAGAATGAACAGCATTCGGTGATTGTGCCAAGTCTTTTTAATTGTTTTTTCTATTTGCAGCCTCTGATCTTAGTAGTTAGTTTGGGGTAAATGTCTAACCAGTTATTAGACGAGGGTGTTCATTGTATTGCGGAAACCTTTTTTTTTTTTTTTAAGTAGAATTGGGAAAGGAGAGAAATATATATTTAAAAAATAAATTCATGTGATACGGGACAGCACAGTATTGCTGTTCCACTAATATGTTGGGTAAATTACAATTGTAGGCCTATACCATATCTCTGCTCACCAGTGACAGAGGTGGATTTCTGCTATCTGTGTGCTTGACACAGCACTTTGGATTTAAGATGATATTACACCATTTTGTTTTGTATTATATTTGATTGCTTAAGTGTATGTTTGTATTGTACATCCATATAGCTTTATATTTGAATTTGTATATTTAAATGGTAGATTAAGTGGTATGACATCATATCCAGAGTCCACGTTGAGTGGGTTTGACTAGGAAGCTCTTCACTGGGCACTGAAAACCAGCCTTAAAACAAATCCATTCTGTGTTTGAGATGACTGACAGCCCTTGAGAGAGAGAGAGAGAGAGAGAGAGAGAGAGAGAGAGAGAGAGAGAGAGAGAGAGAGAGAGAATTGCTTGCTTTTGTTGAGTGTGTTTTATCATGTGATTTTTGAAATTGATTATCTGCTTTAAAATATCGCAGTTATATCGCAGTTATGACTTCTTGGCCAAGCTGTAAAGTGAAATAAAGTATCTATATTCAGGTTTAAGGTAAGGGTTAGGTTTATAAACTAAAATAAATGAAAATGTAACTTTTTTGTTCATGGCAACAATACAGATTGTGCACATGTCTGCCTGAACCGGAACTCAACAGCAAACACTGTCACTTTATAAAGTAGTTCCAGGTAAAAAGTACCACGTCCATGTTCACTTCAATTATGAATTATACTGATCAAAGCAAGCAGTACGACTCTGAGACTTGTTTTAACACGTTTTTGGAGAACAATAACATCTGGATATGAGCTATAATCTATAGTGTTGGCTGGATGGACCATACGTGTAAGTAGTCTTTAGTAGTCATATGCTATGTAGACTATACACAATACAAATAAAATAACATAAAATACACAGGCCTTATCCTTTATTCATCTTCTTATCACTGGTATAGTTGCCTCACTTTTTTGGAGACTAGACGTCACGTCAGACAGTAAGAATAAACCCACCCACAACACAACTGTTACAACAGGCATTATTATAAGTAATAATCTTCATATAAATAAATTACACTCTGTCTCTATTGCCAACTACTTATATCAAGTTCATAAATGCTTTTATATTTGCTATTCTTAGCTTATCTAAACAGTGGTGTCTGGTAAGGACATTCATCCGGCACGTGCAAAGTGATACATTTTACGTCACCAGCAGCAACAGCAGTTTGTTTGGAATTAATAGAACACTAACTCAGTAGTTATTTATTTTCAAGATGGAAAGCAAGTTAATACAGTACAAAAATGCAACAGCAATGATCACTTATCACCAATAGAAACAAAACTAAAATAAATTAGGATCTTGCAGATTAACACTTTAAATCAGGATTGACTGACTATCTTCTACCTTTGTATGATTACTCTTTCAGGTGTACAGCATGTGTTCTCAGAATTTTAAAACTCCATAGACCATTTCAGTGAAATTGCGTTGCTATGGGAACAGCTTGGACCCACGTTTATTTCCTTTCAGCTATGGATATTAGCAAACACTGCAATAGTAAATACATTTATTGCAACAGGAAATAAACGTCCACAATTCATTTTGAATGTTTAAGTTGTCAAGCTGAAACCATAATAGCTTTCGATGGCCAGTAGCCATTGTGACATTGTCATTAGAATGTTCAAAATTCTAATCTCACATGATATGAGATTGTACACTTTTGAAAGGGTTACATTTATCATGGCTCCTGAGATTTAATTTGCTAGTCTCATAGTGGTAGCCACCTAATAGATATTATGAGGTAGTCCTCCTCACCTCCCCCCTCCTTCCCTCTTCGCCAACACCTCCTTTTCTGGCTGCCTGACCAGGACCCTCTGGCGTTTTTGTTGTTGTGTGTTTCTCCTGCACAGTGACCCCCATCCCATGTCAACATTCAAAGCCATCATTGTCTGACATGTTTTTCCATTAGGGCTACAATAGGCCTGTTTGATCAGGGGTTATGGTATGTGATAGGTCGTTTGATCAAGGGTCATGGTGTGTGATTGGCAGATATGCAGCTCCTAGGTGGCGCTTTTTGTTTGGACCAAAGTGGCTGCCTGACCCCATCCCATTCAGCGCAGCTACCGCAACGCTTACAGAGGAGGGACCCAAGTGCGACAGCCAGCAAAAGGTCCCAGGGAACAGGTTTCTCACAGACAACTACAGGCAGTGTCCAACCGAGTGACCACATTCCTATTTGCAACTATGGGACCTAGGGGCAACACATTATATGTTCTATTAGTTTAATATGACTGGGCATAAAGCATTTAGGCCTTTAGCTAAGCCCATAGCACATCCTGGAAAAAGCAATAGTTTTAGCATTCAAATACTGTGAGACCAGGAAGTGATTCTACTGATTATTTTTATTATGCATTTATGTAAACATAGATTGTACAGCTAATGATGTTCTTTGTATGTAGACTATAGACGTGATGTCCTGATTGCTAATGTGCATTTTGCAGATATTCTCGACTTGAACTAAAGTGAATATCGGTTGTGTCACGGTCAAATGACTACCAAAAGTTGATTGACCTTATGACATTTTGTGAGGCGCTTAACCGTTTAGCATCGGTAGCATCAATTTGTGCTCATTCACATCATGAGTGTCCTCAAGCCTTCAGTTTACGACTGGCATCCCCACAAGTCTTTGATCAGCTGTGCACAACGGCACATAATTGAAATATGCAGATCGTTTTTTTTCTCTCTCGTTTTTTTAGAGACGTGTCCCCTTGTTGAAAAGCCGTGCACTCTGAAAGGACATGTCCCCAAACACTGGGACGTCGAAAAAAATCATTTATGGTCGGCTTTCCAGCTGAACTGTCATGGGTAAAAGGAAACTGAGAGGTCGGGGAGGAGGGATATGGGGAATGGAGGGGTGCGTTTGGGGGGGGGGGGGGCTTCGAGGGGGCCGGGGGGGTCTTCCCCTTTGATCTTTTTAGGGCAGCAGAAGAGGGCGGGGGCGGGGGGGGGGGGACTCTCCCTGTGCTGGCAAACACATTTAGCTGGTAATTGTTCAGATCAGCCTGACATCAGTCTTGGAAATGCAGGACAAACAAAAGTTTACAGCTCCAATTGGAAAAGTCAACAGGTCTCCCATAAGGCCTGTATATAAACAATGAGCCAGTCGAGTTGGAGCTTCGCTTTGATCCGCTGTTTGCGTTTCAATTACGGTGCGGCTGCTGGGTTTTTTGGTTAAAATTACCGAACAAGGACATGGATTTAAGGGGGCAGCTGTCATTTTGGATGGGAAATCTATCTGTGTAACTACAGCACTTCTACAATGGCTATGATTGAAAAGAGGAGTTATCCCCAGATACCAGCCAACACTGAATCACACATGGCCCAAGAATGTCTGTCTGGTTAAATAACTTTTTGACAAAACGTCATTAAGATTTTCTGCAAGAGTAGTCCTGAAACACTGGACTAAGTCATAGTCTAATACCTGGCTTCAACGTGTAGTAAATGGGTGAACACACCTGAGATCTCATAGAGATCTTTTCTATAAGGCAAACTACTGATTTTGGCCAAATAATGAATGACAAATAGCATTTGATGATCTTGGATTTTTTGGGGGGGCTCTGGAAAATATGCTATTTAGTGGACGCTTTCCTACATATCATACATAAGTAATAAGTGATTGGATGTTGTAAGTGGTTTTTGATGGGGGGAAGCCTGTGTCAGCTTGGAGCATGTAAGGCTGCTTAGGAAGGCAGGGTCACGCTCCCCGCTCACCCCTTGCTTTTCTACGGCCTCCACAGGGGGGGGGGGGGGGGGGGGGGGCAAGGCAAAGGCTAAATTGTTCCTAAGCAAATGAAGAAGGTAGCTGTGTTTGTTTATCCGGGGTTAAGGATGATGGTAGCGGCTCAATAAAATGGATGAAAGCGATTTTACCACCTTTTTTCCGCACCCGAATTGCTCCGCATTTGCATGGCATCACAGACTACACAGAAGGTGTGATTTTTCCCACAACAGGGTTCTGCTTTACAGTCATGGGAGGCAGCAGGAGTCGTAATGGAGAGGGCAGACTGGGGCCCTAATTCAATCAGGTTACTGATAACGCCCCGCCAGGACATCTAATGTACCGCACTCCCGGAGCTCAGAAGCATCGTTTATGAAAGTGTGTATTCCTCAACCACACTTTACATGTTCTCATGTAAAGAAATCCTTAGTTGGCTAATAGTCACAAGTATTTGCAGACTAATTGATTGGTTGATTGAATTGACAAATCTGTAGAATTGTGTTTCTCCATGCAGAGGGACCTATTTAAGTCTAGGGGTTACCAGAGATCTGATCATCTTTATTCAGGAAATAACTCAGTCAGTCAGTATGGAAAAACATGCGCACACACACACACACAAAAATACGAATGAACTAACCAAGTCTTGGTCCGATTGATAGAATAAAAGGGATTAGCCCTTACCCAGACTAAACCTATAGCAAGCTGAGACTGCAAAGAAACAATTATTTTTTTGTCACGTATTTCAGTACCTTACAGCAAAGAAAGAGTGAAATTCAATTAGTTGTGGTTCCTCGACCATAGCAGCTTCCAATAATATAAATACAATAGAATTAGCATAGAATAAGAATAAAATAAGATAGAATATGACAAAAATAAAGATGACTATATACAGTTCTAAAAAGTGTGCAATATTATATCATATTATTGAGTCATCATGAGCACTGGCTATAGTTGATTGGGGGAAGCCCGGGGGGACAAGCCCCTCTCCTAATCCGATGTGGAAGGACTTAATCAGATTAATGTCAAGTATTGTTACCACCATTTCATTCAGTGCCCGGAGGCTGAGGTCTATGCAACGTGAAGGAAACACATCGGTCCATTGAGTTTCTTCTCAAATGGATTCCAAAGCAAATGGCACATGTTGATAAAGTGCATTCGTGATATAAAGGTACGTTGTGTATATGGTGCTACTGAGCAACTTTTGATAAGAAGAACACACTAACTGCTGTGAGGGAAATGTTATCTATGTCCATCTGTGTTAAATCTCTGTACAGCTTGACTAGTTAATATAGATCAACTAGCTATAGCCCAGACGCTACAGTCTGACAGTGTCTCTTTAACAACGTCCAAGGTTAGGAGATGACATTTAGCCTATCTCTTCAGGAGCCATAACATAAGCCCTAGCCAATCTTTGTTATGATTCTCTCACTAGGGCAATTATTTGTTTACCTTTCTTGTCATATCTGGTATCTGTGTACGTCATGTAAATTCTGTATTTAATGTACGTCTGACCAAGACCTCTGGGTCACTTTCTGGTCAGACGCTCGTGTGTCTCTGATGATAAACTGATCTCTGTGGAAGCAGATATTAGACTATGTTCTATATTTTTATACAAACTGACTGGATCTGAATTCCTACAGCTTACTGTCATGGCTCATTTAAATATTCCACAACACTGCTTTAGCAGTAGATAGATATGGGATGGTGGTGGTGGATACACCAGGTTTGGAATCAACTGACCCTATTCCTAAAAATGACCATTTTGCCATGTCATGCTCAGGTTGGGATTCCTGTGAATATGGTCCATTCACTTTCAATAAAAAATAATCAGGAAATGGATTTTCTTTCTAATTCAAATACTGAAAAACATTTGGCATGAAATGTTGTATTATCTAACCTATTGACAAGTGAATTCACACATTTCTATTAAGAATATATGTTATAGGGGGAGCTCCAGTAGCTCACCGCGTACCTCGAACGCTATTTCGGCGTCGGGGACAACCGTGCGCGTCACGGATCTGGGGTAGCGAGTTCGACTCCCGGACAAGCCGTACTTTCTCAGAGTGTCTTTCCCCCCATCTGTACCCCCATTCAACCTGTTTCTGTCGGTCATACTTGACCAGAGAAAAAGCAATAAACGCAAAAAGAACCAGCTGACTGGTCAAAAGTTTAAAAAAAAAAAAAGAATCTATGTTATTCCTGTGCTTCAGGACAGTTCAGTCAATATTTGTGAACATGAAAATATTCCACTCTCTCCTAAAGCTAGAAACGAGATGAAGAACCCTTGAATTTGTGATGTCACTTGGATGTAAAATCTGGGGCTGCTCCATAGTCAGTGAATGGGCTCTTTTTAGGGCATAACACGTTTGTGTTAGCTCTTACATTTGAATGAGGTATAAATTCTGGGTCAGACCTGTTAGCAATACTAGAATGTCAACCTTGTTTGGGTGTGAAAATTAAGAATTCAACTTAATGTTTTAGGGCTTCACAAAGTCGGTACCTACTTTATTGTACTCTCAATGGGTAGAGTGTTTGGTGCTCTGAGCATGGCACTAACACAGCCAGGGTTAGGGGTTCAATTCCCCACTGGGGCCACCTGTCACGAATGTGACTCCTGCTCCATCATGTCGCAGTCTCTCCCTCTCTCTAGTCTCTCACTTCGTGTCTCTAGTCCCTCTCCTTGTGTATCTAGTCTCTCTCTTTGTGTCTCTAGTCTCTCTCCTTGTGTCTCTAGTCCCTCTCCTTGTGTCTCTAGTCTCTCTCTTTGTGTATCTAGTCCCTCTCCTTGTGTCTCTAGTCTCTCTCTTTGTGTCTCTAGTCTCTCTCCTTGTGTCTCTAGTCTCTCTCCTTGTGTCTCTAGTCTCTCTCTTTGTGTCTCTAGTCTCTCTCCTTGTGTCTCTAGTCTCTCTCTTTGTGTATCTAGTCCCTCTCCTTGTGTCTCTAGTCTCTCTCTTTGTGTCTCTAGTCTCTCTCCTTGTGTCTCTAGTCTCTCTCCTTGTGTCTCTAGTCTCTCTCTTTGTGTCTCTAGTCTCTCTCCTTGTGTCTCTAGTCCCTCTCCTTGTGTCTCTAGTCCCTCTCCCTGTGTCTCTAGTCTCTCTCCCTGTGTCTCTAGTCTCTCTCCTTGTGTCTCTAGTCTCTCTCCTTGTGTCTCTAGTCTCTCTCCTTGTGTCTCTAGTCTCTCTCCTTGTGTATCTAGTCTCTCTCCTTGTGTCTCTAGTCTCTCTCCTTGTGTTTCTAGTCTCTCTCTTTGTGTCTCTAGTCCTTCTCCTTGTGTCTCTAGTCTCTCTCCTTGTGTCTCTAGTCTCTCTCCTTGTGTCTCTAGTCCCTCTCCTTGTGTATCTAGTCTCTCTCCTTGTGTCTCTAGTCCCTCTCCTTGTGTCTCTAGTCCATCTCCTTGTGTCTCTAGTCTCTCTCCTTGTGTCTCTAGTCCCTCTCCTTGTGTCTCTAGTCCCTCTCCTTGTGTCTCTAGTCTCTCTCCTTGTGTCTCTAGTCTCTCTCCTTGTGTCTCTAGTCTCTCTCCTTGTGTCTCTAGTCTCTCTCCTTGTGTCTCTAGTCTCTCTCCTTGTGTCTCTAGTCTCTCTCCTCGTGTCTCTAGTCTCTCTCCTTGTGTCTCTAGTCTCTCTCCTTGTGTCTCTAGTCCCTCTCCTTGTGTCTCTAGTCTCTCTCCTTGTGTCTCTAGTCTCTCTCCTTGTGTCTCTAGTCTCTCTCCTTGTGTCTCTAGTCTCTCTCCTTGTGTCTCTAGTCCCTCTCCTTGTGTCTCTAGTCTCTCTCCTTGTGTCTCTAGTCTCTCTCCTCATGTCTCTAGTCTCTCTCCTTGTGTCTCTAGTCCCTCTCCTTGTGTCTCTAGTCTCTCTCCTTGTGTCTCTAGTCTCTCTCCTTGTGTCTCTAGTCTCTCTCTTTGTGTATCTAGTCCCTCTCCTCATGTCTCTAGTCTCTCTCCTTGTGTCTCTAGTCCCTCTCCTTGTGTATCTAGTCTCTCTCCTTGTGTCTCTAGTCTCTCTCCTTGTGTCTCTAGTCTCTCTCCTTGTGTCTCTAGTCTCTCTCCTTGTGTCTCTAGTCTCTCTCCTTGTGTCTCTAGTCTCTCTCCTTGTGTCTCTAGTCTCTCTTTGTGTCTCTAGTCTCTCTCCTTGTGTCTCTAGTCTCTCTTCTTGTGTCTCTAGTCTCTCTCCTTGTGTCTCTAGTCTCTCTCCTTGTGTCTCTAGTCTCTCTCGTTATGTCTTTAGTCTCTCTCCTTGTGTTTCTCCCCTTGTCCAGTAGATGTCCCCCATGTGTTTCCCACATGTGTTGATGTCCCCCATCTGCCCCCGCTGTCCCCCATCTGCCCCCGCTGTGCCTAGTTTGCGTTCTCAGTTGTCAGTTTGTCAGTTTGTCAGTTTGTCAGTTTGTCGGTTTCTGTAACCTGTTTAATTTCTGTTTGTTATCTGTTCTCGTCAGTTCTTTTCATAGTTGTTTAACAGGCGGCACAGTGGTGTAGTGGTCGCCTCGCAGCAAGAATGTCCAGGGTTCGATTCCCGCATGGGGGCCAGGTTTCCGCGATGCCAGGTACCCAGGTGGGGTATTTCCCGGGCCTTTCTGTGTGGAGTTTGCATGTTCTCCCCGTGCTCGCAAAGGTTCCCCCCCAATAAGAGAAACCCAATGGAAAAACATGCACAACAAATCGCTGACGCTGTCGCGTCCCTGACGAAGGCGGGCAAGAGCACTTGGATTGGTCCCCGGGCGCGGTACCTCGCAGACGCCCTGTCTGCTCCTGGCTGCCCTTGGGGGGAAGGACGACGGGATGGGTCAAGCGCAGAGCTCAATCGCTTCGCCGACCCTAAAAACAGTGCATGTGTGTGTGTGTGTGCCGCCCATCGCTGCATGTCGTTGCATGCCGAATAAAGACTTCTGAGTTAAGTCCTGCATTATTATTTAAAAAAAATTTTAAGTGAAGTGAAGCCCTGGTTCCATTTTTTTCACCTATGGCAAACATTACCTGTGTTTTCGTTTCCTGTTTATGAGTAACGTCCTTTATAGTGCTTTTATGGTGAGAGGTAATGTTGCGTTTACTAACCAGGCCCCATGAACCATAACAACAACATACACAAAAAGGAAACACATGAATGTGAGAATATGTAAAGTAAATATATGATATATACAGTTCGGTTCCCCAGCATATCAAGTAACCCAACAGGCAGAAAGTATCGTGATTGATGTACCAGTGCAAACAAGTCCAGTCTGAGTTCAATCCAGTGCATTCAGTGCATTCAGGTCAGTATCTAGGATCTAGTGGCAACGGGGGCTAGCAAGGGGTGTTAAGTGTTCTGACTGCTGTAGGAAGATTACAGTTTACATTTGACAGATTTACAAGAGTATATGTTTTGCTAACTACTAGACTAATGTTAAGAGCCACATTGCTAACACTAAGGGAGTGGATGTTGCAGTTGTGTTACACCCTCCACATTGAGAATGTACTGAAACTGGTGACATTGGTTGACCTGAGCTGCAATGCTCAACTGGTTTTTGGCAGTTTTTCCTTTTTTTAAACTGCTGATTCGAAATGCAAAAACCTCTTTCTTATCAGAGAGAGAAAACTATATAAGAAGACTTTGTTCAAGGTAAAGAGCCTGTGTGAACACAGGAGGAGTTACGAGTCGACATGCGTGAGAGGTCAATTGGGGGAAAGGACATCCCATCCAGTTATTATAGAACTCTTTGATCCCACCTGGACAATGAGAGGAGGATTCGCCCTATTCACTTCTATGGTCCTGGAGGTTTGAGTTCCATGATGAGATCATGCTCTTCCATAGCTCCACCATGAGGCCTGTACTATGTTCTCAAGAAGAGAAACGTGACAAAATGTTTTGCATTTCAGCATTAATATTATATAATACAATCTGTGGGTTTACACTCAAAGCAGTGAAGTTGGTTATGGTCCTGACTCCTGTCTAACTCAATGGGTAGAGTGCCTAGTGCTCTGAGCATGGCACTAACACAGCCAGGATTAGGGGTTCAATTCCCCACTGGGGCCACCTGTCACGATTGTGACTCCTGCTCCACTGTGTCGCAGTCTCTCCCTCTCTCTAGTCTCTCTCCTTGTGTCTCTAGTCTCTCTCCTCATGTCTCAAGTCCCTCTCTTTGTGTCTCTAGTCTCTCTCCTTGTGTCTCTAGTCTCTCTCCTTGTGTCTCTAGTCTCTCTCTTTGTGTCTCTAGTCTCTCTCTTTGTGTCTCTAGTCTCTCTCCTTGTGTCTCTAGTCTCTCTCTTTGTTTCTCTAGTCTCTCTCCTCGTGTCTCAAGTCCCTCTCTTTGTGTCTCTAGTCTCTCTCCTCGTGTCTCTAGTCCCTCTCCTTGTGTCTCTAGTCTCTCTCCTCGTGTCTCTAGTCCCTCTCCTTGTGTCTCTAGTCTCTCTCCTTGTGTCTCTAGTCTCTCTCTTTGTGTCTCTAGTCTCTCCCCTTGTGTCTCTAGTCTCTCTCATTGTGTCTCTAGTCTCTCTCCTTGTGTCTCTAGTCTCTCTCCTTGTGTCTCTAGTCTCTCTCTCTTTGTGTCTCTAGTCTCTCTCTTTGTGTCTCTAGACTCTCTCCTCATGTCTCTAGTCCCTCTCCTTGTGTCTCTAGTCTCTCTCCTCGTGTCTCTAGTCTCTCTCCTTGTGTATCTAGTCTCTCTCCTTGTGTATCTAGTCTCTCTCCTTGTGTCTCTAGTCCCTCTCCTTGTGTCTCTAGTCTCTCTCCTTGTGTCTCTAGTCTCTCTCCTTGTGTCTCTAGTCCCTCTCCTTGTGTCTCTAGTCTCTCTCCTTGTGTCTCTAGTCTCTCTCCTCATGTCTCTAGTCTCTCTCCCTCTCTCTAGTCTCTCTCCTTGTGTCTCTAGTCTCTCTCCTTGTGTCTCTAGTCTCTCTCCTTGTGTCTCTAGTCTCTCTCCTTGTGTCTCTAGTCCCTCTCCTTGTGTCTCTAGTCTCTCTCCTTGTGTCTCTAGTCTCTCTCCTTGTGTCTCTAGTCTCTCTCCTTGTGTCTCTAGTCTCTCTCCTTGTGTCTCTAGTCTCTCTTTGTGTCTCTAGTCCCTCTCCTCGTGTCTCTAGTCCCTCTCCTTGTGTCTCTAGTCTCTCTCCTTGTGTCTCTAGTCTCTCTCTTTGTGTCTCTAGTCTCTCCCCTTGTGTCTCTAGTCTCTCTCCTTGTGTCTCTAGTCTCTCTCCTTGTGTCTCTAGTCTCTCTCCTTGTGTCTCTAGTCTCTCTCTCTTTGTGTCTCTAGTCTCTCTCCTTGTGTCTCTAGTCCCTCTCCTTGTGTCTCTAGTCTCTCTCCTCGTGTCTCTAGTCTCTCTCTTCGTGTCTCTAGTCCCTCTCCTTGTGTCTCTAGTCTCTCTCCTTGTGTATCTAGTCTCTCTCTTCGTGTCTCTAGTCCCTCTCCTTGTGTCTCTAGTCTCTCTCTTTGTGTCTCTAGTCTCTCTCCTTGTGTCTCTAGTCCCTCTCCTTGTGTCTCTAGTCTCTCTCCCTGTGTCTCTAGTCCCTCTCCTTGTGTCTCTAGTCTCTCTCTTTGTGTCTCTAGTCTCTCTCCTTGTGTCTCTAGTCCCTCTCCTTGTGTCTCTAGTCTCTCTCCTTGTGTCTCTAGTCTCTCTCCTTGTGTCTCTAGTCTCTCTCCTTGTGTCTCTAGTCTCTCTCCTTGTGTCTCTAGTCTCTCTCTTTGTGTCTCTAGTCTCTCTCCTTGTGTCTCTAGTCCCTCTCCTTGTGTCTCTAGTCTCTCTCCCTGTGTCTCTAGTCCCTCTCCTTGTGTCTCTAGTCTCTCTCCTTGTGTCTCTAGTCCCTCTCTTTGTGTCTCTAGTCTCTCTTCTTGTGTCTCTAGTCCCCCTCCTTGTGTCTCTAGTCTCTCTCCTTGTGTCTCTAGTCCCTCTCTTTGTGTCTCTAGTCTCTCTCTTTGTGTCTCTAGTCTCTCTCCTTGTGTCTCTAGTCTCTCTCCTTGTGTCTCTAGTCTCTCTCCTTGTGTCTCTAGTCTCTCTCCTTGTGTCTCTAGTCTCTCTCCTTGTGTCTCTAGTCTCTCTCCTTGTGTCTCTAGTCTCTCTCCTTGTGTCTCTAGTCTCTCTCCTTGTGTCTCTAGTCCCTCTCCTTGTGTCTCTAGTCCCTCTCCTTGTGTCTCTAGTCTCTCTCCTTGTGTCTCTAGTCTCTCTCCTTGTGTCTCTAGTCTCTCTCCTTGTGTCTCTAGTCTCTCTCCTTGTGTCTCTAGTCCCTCTCCTTGTGTCTCTAGTCTCTCTCCTTGTGTCTCTAGTCTCTCTCCCTCTCTCTAGTCTCTCTCCTCGTGTCTCTAGTCTCTCTCCTTGTGTCTCTAGTCTCTCTCCTTGTGTCTCTAGTCTCTCTCCTTGTGACTCTAGTCTCTCTCCTCGTGTCTCTAGTCTCTCTCCTTGTGTCTCTAGTCCCTCTCCTTGTGTCTCTAGTCCCTCTCCTTGTGTATCTAGTCTCTCTCCTTGTGTATCTAGTCTCTCTCCTTGTGTCTCTAGTCCCTCTCCTTGTGTCTCTAGTCCCTCTCCTTGTGTCTCTAGTCCCTCTCCTTGTGTATCTAGTCTCTCTCCTTGTGTCTCTAGTCCCTCTCCTTGTGTCTCTAGTCCCTCTCCTTGTGTCTCTAGTCTCTCTCCTTGTGTCTCTAGTCTCTCTCCTTGTGTCTCTAGTCTCTCTCCTTGTGTCTCTAGTCTCTCTCCTTGTGTCTCTAGTCTCTCTCCTTGTGTCTCTAGTCTCTCTCCTTGTGTCTCTAGTCTCTCTCCTTGTGTCTCTAGTCCATCTGTATGTCTCTAGTCTCTCTCCTTGTGTCTCTAGTCCCTCTCTTTGTGTCTCTAGTCTCTCTCCTTGTGTTTCTAGTCTCTCTCCTTGTGTATCTAGTCTCTCTCCTTGTGTATCTAGTCTCTCTCCTTGTGTCTCTAGTCTCTCTCCTTGTGTCTCTAGTCCCTCTCCTTGTGTCTCTAGTCTCTCTCCTTGTGTCTCTAGTCTCTCTCCTTGTGTCTCTAGTCCCTCTCCTTGTGTCTCTAGTCTCTCTCCTTGTGTCTCTAGTCCCTCTCCTCATGTCTCTAGTCTCTCTCCTTGTGTCTCTAGTCTCTCTCTTTGTGTCTCTAGTCTCTCTCCTTGTGTCTCTAGTCTCTCTCCTTGTGTCTCTAGTCCCTCTCCTTGTGTCTCTAGTCCCTCTCCTTGTGTCTCTAGTCTCTCTCCTTGTGTCTCTAGTCTCTCTCCTTGTGTCTCTAGTCTCTCTCCTTGTGTCTCTAGTCCATCTGTATGTCTCTAGTCTCTCTCCTTGTGTCTCTAGTCCCTCTCTTTGTGTCTCTAGTCTCTCTCCTTGTGTTTCTAGTCTCTCTCCTTGTGTATCTAGTCTCTCTCCTTGTGTATCTAGTCTCTCTCCTTGTGTCTCTAGTCTCTCTCCTTGTGTCTCTAGTCCCTCTCCTTGTGTCTCTAGTCTCTCTCCTTGTGTCTCTAGTCTCTCTCCTTGTGTCTCTAGTCCCTCTCCTTGTGTCTCTAGTCTCTCTCCTTGTGTCTCTAGTCCCTCTCCTTGTGTCTCTAGTCCCTCTCCTCATGTCTCTAGTCTCTCTCCTTGTGTCTCTAGTCTCTCTCTTTGTGTCTCTAGTCTCTCTCCTTGTGTCTCTAGTCTCTCTCCTTGTGTCTCTAGTCCCTCTCCTTGTGTCTCTAGTCCCTCTCCTTGTGTCTCTAGTCTCTCTCCTTGTGTCTCTAGTCTCTCTCCTTGTGTCTCTAGTCTCTCTCCTTGTGTCTCTAGTCTCTCTCCTTGTGTCTCTAGTCTCTCTCTTTGTGTCTCTAGTCTCTCTCCTTGTGTCTCTAGTCTCTCTCCTTGTGTCTCTAGTCTCTCTCCTTGTGTCTCTAGTCTCTCTCCTTGTGTCTCTAGTCTCTCTCCTTGTGTCTCTAGTCCCTCTCCTTGTGTCTCTAGTCTCTCTCCTTGTGTCTCTAGTCTCTCTCCTTGTGTCTCTAGTCTCTCTCCTTGTGTCTCTAGTCTCTATCCTTGTGTCTCTAGTCTCTCTCCTTGTGTCTCTAGTCTCTCTCCTTGTGTCTCTAGTCCCTCTCCTTGTGTCTCTAGTCTCTCTCCTTGTGTCTCTAGTCTCTCCTTGTGTCTCTAGTCTCTCTCCTTGTGTCTCTAGTCTCTCTCCTTGTGTCTCTAGTCTATCTCCTTTTGTCTCTAGTCCCTCTCCTCATGTCTCTAGTCCCTCTCCTTGTGTCTCTAGTCCTTCTCCTTGTGTCTCTAGTCTCTCTATGTCTCTAGTCTCTGTATGTCTCTAGTCTCTCTCCTTGTGTCTCTAGTCCCTCTCCTTGTGTCTCTAGTCCCTCTCCTTGTGTCTCTAGTCTCTCTTTGTGTCTCTAGTCTCTCTCCTTGTGTCTCTAGTCCCTCTCCTTGTGTCTCTAGTCTCTCTCCTTGTGTCTCTAGTCTCTCTCCTTGTGTCTCTAGTCTCTCTCCTTGTGTCTCTAGTCCCTCTCCTTGTGTCTCTAGTCTCTCTCTTTGTGTCTCTAGTCTCTCTCTTTGTGTCTCTAGTCTCTCTCCTTGTGTCTCTAGTCCCTCTCTTTGTGTCTCTAGTCCATCTCCTTGTGTCTCTAGTCTCTCTCCTTGTGTCTCTAGTCTCTCTCCTTGTGTATCTAGTCTCTCTCTTTGTGTCTCTAGTCTCTCTCCTTGTGTCTATAGTCTCTCTCCTTGTGTCTCTAGTCTCTCTCCTTGTGTCTCTAGTCCCTCTCCTTGTGTATCTAGTCTCTCTCTTTGTGTATCTAGTCCCTCTCCTTGTGTCTCTAGTCTCTTTGTGTCTCTAGTCCCTCTCTTTATAGTCTCTCTCCTTGTGTCTCTAGTCTCTCTGTATGTCTCTAGTCTTCTTGTGTCTCTAGTCCCTCTCCTTGTGTCTCTAGTCTCTCTCCTTGTGTCTCTAGTCCCTCTCCTTGTGTCTCTAGTCTCTCTCCTTTTGTCTCTAGTCCCTCTCCTCATGTCTCTAGTCTCTCTCCTTGTGTCTCTAGTCTCTCTCCTTGTGTCTCTAGTCTCTCTCCTTGTGTCTCTAGTCCTTCTCCTTGTGTCTCTAGTCTCTCTATGTCTCTAGTCTCTGTATGTCTCTAGTCTCTCTCCTTGTGTCTCTAGTCCCTCTCCTTGTGTCTCTAGTCCCTCTCCTTGTGTCTCTAGTCTCTCTTTGTGTCTCTAGTCTCTCTCCTTGTGTCTCTAGTCCCTCTCCTTGTGTCTCTAGTCTCTCTCCTTGTGTCTCTAGTCTCTCTCCTTGTGTCTCTAGTCTCTCTCCTTGTGTCTCTAGTCCCTCTCCTTGTGTCTCTAGTTTCTCTCTTTGTGTCTCTAGTCTCTCTCTTTGTGTCTCTAGTCTCTTTCCTTGTGTCTCTAGTCCCTCTCTTTGTGTCTCTAGTCCATCTCCTTGTGTCTCTAGTCTCTCTCCTTGTGTCTCTAGTCTCTCTCCTTGTGTATCTAGTCTCTCTCTTTGTGTCTCTAGTCTCTATCCTTGTGTCTATAGTCTCTCTCCTTGTGTCTCTAGTCTCTCTCCTTGTGTCTCTAGTCCCTCTCCTTGTGTATCTAGTCTCTCTCTTTGTGTATCTAGTCCCTCTCCTTGTGTCTCTAGTCTCTTTGTGTCTCTAGTCCCTCTCTTTATAGTCTCTCTCCTTGTGTCTCTAGTCTCTCTGTATGTCTCTAGTCTCCTTGTGTCTCTAGTCCCTCTCCTTGTGTCTCTAGTCTCTCTCCTTGTGTCTCTAGTCCCTCTTCTTGTGTCTCTAGTCCCTCTCCTTGTGTATCTAGTCCCTCTCCTTGTGTATCTAGTCTCTCTCCTTGTGTTTCTCCCCTTGTCCACTAGATGGCCCCCTGTGGAGATATCTCCCACCTGTCCCAGATGTGCTTAATTTGCTCATCATAAATGTTGTTGAGTGTTCATTATCTGTTGTGTCATTTCCAGTTTCAGTTTCAGTTCTGTTATGTTTTGGTCTGGTACCGTGGTTTAGCTAGTCAGTATTCCCCCTGTCCGGTTACTTGTATCCTGCCTTCCGGCCGATCATTAAATGTCCACTTGTTGGTTTTCCTGATCATTTGCCTACCTACCTGTTATTCTTCTCATGGTTCCTCACCCGCACACAACTGTTACACCACCAATGCTGAAAGAAAGCATGTAGTCATTCCATTGTAAAGAAACAATTATACAACGGCATGCAAATTTCTCTATTCTGATTGGCTGAAACAGTCAATTTACACGTATGTATCTGTCACAATCCACGCTCCTGGTCCCAGGACCCGCCCACAACCGAATCACAATCACTCCGCCGTGCGGATTTTTCGGAAAAAACAAGATGGCGGACAATAATCTTTAACAAATGGATATGTTGATAGCGTCATAACGACTAAATATAAAGCGATTCTGTCACGGCGAATGTCTTAGTCCTCTAAACAATGTTGGATGATGTAATTGATGGGTCATGAGTCATTGTAGAACAAAATAAAAATCGCGCAAATTGATTGATTGATTAATTTGACATTTCTTTTTCTTCCCCTTCCTTGCCAGAGCTCACTCTCACACTGTCTGGCTTCCAGACACACTCACTCGGTCGCATACACACCCACACACACACACACACACACAATGTCTTAGTTGCTTAAACAATCTTGGATGATGTAATTGATGGGTCATGAGTCATTGTAGAACAAAATAAAAATCGCGCGAATTGATTGATTGATTTAATTTGCAATTTTTTTTCTTCCCCTTCCTTGCCAGAGCTCACTCTCACACTGTCTGGCTTCCAGACACACTCACTCGGTCGCATACACACACACACACACACACACACACACACACACACACACACACACACACACACACACACACACACACACACACACACACACACACACACACACACACACACACACACACACACACACACACACACACACACACACACACACAATGTCTTAGTTGCTTAAACAATGTTGGATGATGTAATTGATGGGTCATGAGTCATTGTAGAACTAAATAAAAATAGCGGGAATTGATTGATTGATTAATTGCATTTTTTTTAAATTTTTTTTTTACCTACTTTCAATAGAAGCATCTAAGAATGAAGTTCTATAGAAAGTAGGTCTGCATCCCCTTAACAATTGTGTGTATTGAGCCGTACTGTATTGTACCCATTCTGCATCTGGTAATACAATTTTCAATCAATCAATCAATCATTCCAATAACAACCACTAACTTCATAATTAAAAACTAAAGAAAAGTTGGATGTTTTAGTTGGTTGGATGTCTTAGTTGAAAGGCAGTTGGATGTGTTAGTTGGTTCGATGTCTTAGTTGAAAGGCAGTTGGATGTGTTAGTTGGTTGGATGCCTTAGTTGAAAGACAGTTGGATGTGTTAGTTGGTTGGATGTCTTAGTTGAAAGACAGTTGGATGTGTTAGTTGGTTGGATGTCCTACTGAGAACAGTTGAATGCACTTCCGAGCTGCTTCCACATGGAGGCAACTTCTCTTTTTTTCTTTTTTGGGAACTACTTTTTCTGGCGGATGGTTTTTTCAATAAATCTTCAATTAATGTGTGTTTATTGTATAGCAATAAGGTTGGATGAATGTGGCAGTTGTATAAAAGCATTACACCACTTGCAGTCGTGATTTGTGAAAAATAAACCATGCCTAGGGGGGTCTAACGACCACCCCTAGGCATGGTTTATTGTTCACAAACCATGTAATGCTTAAATAAAGAATAGCAAGTTCTGCCTTCATCAGCATAATGATAGATAGATAGATAGATAGATAGATAGATAGATAGATAGATAGATAGATAGATAGATAGATAGATAGATAGATAGATAGATAGATAGATAGATAGATAGATAGATAGATAGATAGATAGATAGATAGATAGATAGATAGATAGATAGATAGATAGATAGATAGATAGATAGATAGATAGATAGATAGATAGATAGATAGATAGATAGATTGTTATGGTTTGAAACCGACCCCAACAGCACGGCACAGACAGGTAGTTCAGAGTTAGCCAAAGACTAGGGCGTATTTATTTCTGAAACAGGAATGAGCGAGATAACAATAAGAACAACAAAGGGGAGAATGTTCTTGGCAGAGTTGTCTGCGGCTCTGCAGATCGTCCCGGTATTGAGATGGTGAAGCGGCGTAGCACCACTGCCTCTGCGGCTCTGCAGATACTCCAGGATCCAACTCGGGGAGGAACGGAGAGAGAGCGAGAGTGGTCAATAAACAAGCCAACGGAATACAGAGGCAGTCCAGTCCTCCTTAGCTGAGTCCAGTATAAACACACGTGACTTAATCTTCAGTGTTACCAATACACAAGTTTAGCTGAGCTCAGTACAATCCCACGTGACTTAATCTTCAGTGTTACCAACACACACGTTTAGCTGAGTCCTGTACAAAACAAAAACGGCAAATCTTCAGTGTTATCCAAACACACAGAAAACAGAGAATCCAAAAGGTTCGTTCCAAAAACTCACCAAAGTGCAAATGCGCAAAGCGGGCAACGAGGCACAGCTCCAACGGATGATAGAGATACACAACAGCGGCGACTTCCATGGACGTCCTGAAGAAAAACAGACGAGGCACAACAACGGGGGGAACAGGCAGTAGCAGTGGAAATCCAAAACGACCCGACAACGATTGACAGAAAGACCCGAGTATATGAAGGGCTCTGGGCGCTGATTACAAACAACCGACAGGTGCGTGACGGCAATTGGTACTTGACCTAGAAGCGTGTGGTGGCAATGAGCCAATCCTCCTCACAGTACCTTGAAGCGTGTGGCGGGAATGGGCCAATCCTCACATAGATAGATAGATAGATAGATAGATAGATAGATAGATAGATAGATAGATAGATAGATAGATAGATAGATAGATAGATAGATAGATAGATAGATAGATAGATAGATAGATAGATAGATAGATAGATAGATGATAGATAGATAGATAGATAGATAGATAGATAGATAGATAGATAGATAGATAGATAGATAGATAGATAGATAGATAGATAGATAGATAGATAGATAGATAGATAGATAGATAGATAGATAGATAGATAGATAGATAGATAGATAGATAGATAGATAGATAGATAGATAGATAGATAGATAGATAGATAGATAGATAGATAGATAGATAGATAGATAGATAGATAGATAGATAGATAGATAGATAGATAGATAGATAGATAGATAGATAGATAGATAGATAGATAGATAGATAGATAGATAGATAGATAGATAGATAGATAGATAGATAGATAGATAGATAGATAGATAGATAGATAGATAGATAGATAGATAGATAGATAGATAGATAGATAGATAGATAGATAGATAGATAGATAGATAGATAGATAGATAGATAGATAGTTAGTTAGTTAGTTAGTTAGTTAGTTAGTTAGTTAGTTAGTTAGTTAGTTAGTTAGTTAGTTAGTTAGTTAGTTAGTTAGTTAGTTAGTTAGTTAGTTAGTTAGTTAGTTAGTTAGTTAGTTAGTTAGTTAGTTAGTTAGTTAGTTAGTTAGTTAGTTAGTTAGTTAGTTAGTTAGTTAGTTAGTTAGTTAGTAACCCAACAGGCAGAAAGTATCATGATTGATGTACCGGTGCAAACAAGTCCAGTCTGAGTTCAATCCAGTGCATATAGTGCATTCAGGTCAGTTTCTAGGATCTAGTGGCAAGGGGGCTAGCAAGGGGTGTTAAGTGTTCTGACTGCTTTAGGAAGATTACACTTTACATTTTACAGATTTACAAGAGTATATGTTTAGCTAACTACTAGATTAATGTTAAGAGCCACATTGCTAAGGGAGTGGATGTTGCAGTTTTGTTACCCCCCCCCCCCCCCTATTGAGTGTATGTGCCATTGTGAAGGTTTGATTTGATAGGTTTTCAGCCATGCCATCTTCAGTCTTCCCCCTATGGTATTTCAGCTGCAGGATATTTCCTAATTTCCCTATCTGGACATTTAATATTATGCTTATGAATCTCCAACTGACCTAAAGTTGTAGTTAATGAACAAACACCATCGAATCTGAGTTGTTTTCACCCAAAAAGAGGTGTGGCCACCGAAATAGAGGCGTGGTGATCAAGATTCAGTGCAGATGATGTATTGCTGGTCAAATGTATCATGTACTTGAATTAAAAAAAAAAAAAAATACTAACATTTGTACTGTATTTTACTAGTATGCACTCTGCTACTAAGGAATCTACCTTGCCTATATGACTATCTTCTATCTATGCTATATGTCTATACTACTATGCACTCAAGACTGTAGCACTCAAGTTCAACACTGTTTGATGAACAATGTTACTTACCTTTAGCTGCCAGAGTTGTATCCTTCCTGCTGATTTATTGTACAGACCTTTAAGTTGCTTTGGATGAAAGTGTCAGCTAAATGACTGAATGGAAATGATGTACTTGCAAGGCCACAGGTTTCACTTTTTCTTTTTGAATTTATGTTTATGTATTATCTATGCATTACCATAAATGTTAATACAGATCTTTTTAGAGGAATTCCGTGGCTAGGGACAAGCTTTGAAACTTTTGAAAATACATATGTATATATATATATGTATGTATGTATGTATGTATGTATGTATGTATGTATGTATGTATGTATGTATGTATGTATGTATGTATGTATGTATGTATGTATGTATGTATGTATGTATGTATGTATGTATGTATGTATGTATGTATGTATGTAAGTGTGTGTATGTATATATGTGTGTATGTAGTACCTCTGTTTCAGTTTTTTTGTGTGCGTGTGAATTAAATGAATAAATAAATAAACGTTGTTGATCAACACTTGAGCCCAACTAACCTCCAATCAACCTCATTATAAGTATCCTCACTCAAATAAACAGAGAAACACACAAACACACACGAGCTTGTCCAATCAGATTAAGCCGTGGGGGTGTTAAGAAGAGGGAGATGAAAGAATAACAGCCGTCGGCACGCAGAGGGAGAGATACCGGGGAGAGACTGTTACAGAGGCACCTTTAAAGCCTAAAAGCAAACACAGCGCTATCATCCCCGCAAACACCAAAAGCATGCCCTCATCCTGATCCTCCATGACACCGAAACACTGCTATCTGCTAAAAGGAGGCTCTCGGTGACTTCAGATGACCTTGTTATCCTTGATGGGATCTGACAAGGTATAACCTCCCAGTTAGCATTGGTTCTACTCAGGTTTCATGAGGGGATAATACACTTAAAGCCCCAAAGTCCCCCCCCCCCCTTTTCCCATATGGGCTGTGGCCTTATAGTCAATACATTTATCAATTTGGTGTTAGTCAATTAGCCCATTAGTCCATTAGTCATTATTCATGTTGAGTTATTTCCTGAAAGATAAGCGTCTCCAGTAAGCGTAGATTTAAAGATGAAAGTGAGTCGAATAAGAAGAGGACAGCTCTGCCATATTCTTTGAATGTGGGGTTTATCCAACTTGCAGATAAAAGAAGCTACAGTATCTGGAACTTTCTTAACAAATTTTTAATCAGAATATAGGTCGGTTTTATTCCATGGTTTATAAACATTACCAATGTAAACAAACATTACAGCCACAAACTACATCACACTTTCACAGAATGTTTTGAATGCCAATGTTGTCCTCCATGTTGGAAGAAACAATGGTTGCTATGCATTGATATTATGAGAAATATGTCAACAGAAATTCAACAAATTGGTGTATTTGGTATTGGTATTACTGGGTCTTGTAAACGTGTCACGGTGGAACAGTAGTATCATGTTCTTACGTTGTTTTACTTGCTCTATTACTGCACAGAAATTGGGCATTTTCAAAAGTGGTTACCAGTAGTTACAGCCAGCCATGTTGGAAGAATGAGAACAACAATCAATCAATCAACAATTGTGTGTATTGAGCTGTACTGTATTGTACCCATTCTGCAATCTGTTAATACAATTTTCAATCAATCAATCAATCAATCAATCAATCAATCAATCAATCAATCATGGGGTTAAGCTATGGACAAGATAACTTGATTTTAGAGCAAGCAATTTGATAAATCAGCAATTACATTGATCTCGATATGTCATTACGACCTTCACAGACATCTGCCTAGTGTTTATTTCATTTATTTGGATATTTCGGGGCAAGGAGCACAAATGGGTTTTATTTTTTATAAACTCATCGCATCTCATCTCCTCTCCCCATAGACACTATATACGCTACATAAGAGTCTGTCACAATGTGTTACATTAACGCACCCTTCCTGTACTATATATTTGCACATATACTAAAAAAATTTAGCATGCATCTGAACTGTATTTTTTATTTGTATTCTAATTTAGTGTATATATTCTACTACAATCCTGCACAATTGTACAGCCCTGGGTGACAATATTGTCACAAGGAAAGATGAAATTACATACCTGGGTTCCATCCTATAGAGGCAAATCTTTCCTATGACAAAATGGCAACCAATGTAATAAAAAAAAGTCTTTCCCCTCGAATGTACAGTATATATATTCTTTTATGATCTCTTTCTCATAAACAGTACTGTATATTTGTATAGCTTGTTGTATGTCATAAATGTCAGGATGAAACAGTACTGTATATCCGTATGTCATAAATGTCTTGATGAATTGAAAATGGGGGACCCTGATGTAAACAAGATGAAAGTCTTTCTCTGGTCTGCATCCCCTTAACAATTGTTTGTATTGAGCCGTACTGTATTGTATCCATTCTGCAATCTGTTAATAAAGTTTTCAATCAATCAATCAATCAATCAATCAATCAATCAATCAATCAATCAATCAATCAATCAATCAATCAATCAATCAACATAAACATTCTGTGCAAGACCTCTATTCAGAACTCAGATTTATCTTTTTCTAGTGTTTATCCTTATATCAAGGGATCAGCTAGAAAATAAATATTCTGATTTTGTATTGTAGGTGGTGGGGCTACCGATTTGTTTTACTTTTGGATCATGGATTGAGCCTTTAGATTCACTTTATTGTCATTACACAGTACAAGACAGTGCAACAAGATTGTGTACGTCTAACCAGGATGTGACAATCAACAGTCAGTTGCAATATAAGACACATATAAATAAAACTGTACAGTAAGGTGCAATGGCACAATGTACAATGGTGAGAATACAAAATAATAATTAAAATTATCATTCAAATAAAGTCTACATAAGTTATGGTTATATACACAGGTATACAGTGAGGTGCAGTGGGCTAAGTAGAGTTTTGATTCAGAAGTCTGACAGCTGAGGGGAAGAAACTATTCGTGGTCCTGTTGGTTCTGCCTGGGAGGCTGCGGTAGCATGCCCCAGAGCGAGTACCCCGCAGGCGGATTGAGCCTTTATAAGTTGGGAAGCAGAGTTGGCCCTAGGCTTTTGGTGTCCCTAAACCTGGTTGCGTTTTTGGCCCCTAAACACTCCAACCTCAACAACCAAATCACACCCACTGATTATAATTGAATGAACACACACACACAGCATAATTTTGCATCCACTTCAAGTGCTCTCTCTCATTCAAACACACCGAAAAATGATCAAAAGCTAAAGAAATGCATTGTGTGACCTTCCTAGAGGCCCTAAACAGCGGCGTAGACTCGTAAGGAAGTCTCCTTTGCATGCAAACTCAATGAACATAATAGGTAGAGAATTTAGTGTGTAATAGAATGTCAATTCATTTTGGAGACTGTGACATAATTTCAGGGGGGAAGAGCCTGTGTATCCAACTGACTTCCTAAACTCCTACTGTTGAGCCTTCTACCAGCTTGCGTTCATTCAAGACTACAGCCAATCACCCTGCTTTACCTTTCTCTCATCCTCCAATCGTATTCCTCCTCCCGCAGAGATTTTAGATTTGAAAGTTGACTACAACCAGACTTTTTTTTAATACTAATAAAGAGGTGGGTATCAGCAGCCTATATCTCTATGGCCTAGGGCTGATATCACCCTGCTGCATACAAGCCAAACTAGCCTTCACTTAATCCTACCATCATCAGTGGCATCCATCATCCATTCTGTCAGTCGATAACAAGAAGCTCAAACTCGTGAAATTATATTTGAGCAGACAGTGTACGGTTGAGACACAGGCAACTTACAGTATATGTCTACATGTGTTTGTCTGGGGTCAAAAGGTGTGTGTGTGTGTGTGTGTGTGTGTGTGTGTGTACTTTTACAAAAGCGTACAAAAACAATCCTTTAACAAACAAGAGTTTAATATCAGTATTCTAATGTACATTTATTACACATTTTAAATAAATATTCCATCCTTAAAATTATTTTACACATCCTCAAATAAAAATATATTTATATATGTATAAAAACAGACAGACAGGGGGCAACAGAAACAAAAGGGAGGGGTTTCCCTATACACTTCAATGCATTTTGTACACCTCAAATTTACAGACATAGCAGGAAACCTGGGATTATCACACATAGCTGCCACATTTTCCATCAGACATACTTAAAGCTCGGTTTGCTTTAACTGTGTTAGATAATTACATGAGTATCTAAGTCACAATGCAGCATCTAGCAGAGGTGTCGCGGCTTTTAGGCTACACGCTGCGGCGGCGCCGCGAACGCCCTTTTGCGACGTCCCTCTAAATTCTGCGCTCTGGAACGCAGCGTCAAAGCTGTGACTCTGTGACCGTGTCTCTGAAACGCAACGTTCCCCGGCAGTGCGGTCAGGGCCCTTCAAGTCTCCTCGAGCAGCAGATGAGAGTCCAAAAGAATTACTCCAATGGTCAAAACAAAAACAAAATAAACCCACAATGCACTCTACTAAGACATCAGCCCCCCCCCCCCCCCCCCCCCCCCAAGTATCATACGATGAGCTATGTGCATCTAAAAACAAACAATTTTTTTCTTTTTACACAGGTCAGTACTAAATGTCTGGAGTACAAAAATAGATTTGTGTTTTTTCTTTACAGCTTTTTTTTTATTATTAGTTTTTTTTTTACTTCGTCAAAAATAGAAAAAAAAAGCCTACATGTTAAGATATAGTAATGCTCAGTATCAAAAGCTCTCAGAGGTTGTTTTCGGAGCAGAGGAGTCAGCTCCTGGAAAGTCAGTGGTTCTCTCTCTCTCTCCTCTGTTCTCTCTCTCTCTCAGTCTCTACCTCCTCTCCCCCCTCTTCAGCGGTTCGCAGAGTGGCGTGTGCGTTTAGTCCTCCGGCTGAAGGGGTATTGGATGAAGTCAAAGGGCCGGTGGTGGGCCGGGTGCGCGGGCTGCTGGCCCCGGGGGAGCCTCTTCATGAAGTGGACCTCGCGCTGGTGCTGCCGCGTCCGCGAGCCCTTCCGGGGCCGGCCGCGCCTCGTGAACGCCATGTACCAGCCCTCGTAGCGCGCGTTCCTCAGCGCCGTGTAGTTGTTCTCCAGCACGATCTCCGTGAAGATGCAGTCGCGACCCTGGCCACTATTCTGTGGAAACACACACACATTCACGCGGTCAGTCATCAAGCTCTGAGAGACCACTCTATGAAGATTTACAGATGGGAAATATCAGATGTATGAAGGCAACCCCGCAAAGTCTGTCCCTATATACACACACAGACACACACACACAGCCCTCCCCACATGCATGCAGCATATGCTACAGTCATTACAGGCCCAGATCAGAGAAAGAGGGATGACAGTAGTAAGCGATGGTTCTTCTCCCCCTTTAGCAAACACACACACCCACCCACCCACCCACACACACAGACGCGGGTTAGGCCATCACATCCTGGACCCCATCCGTCCCATCCCGGACACCTCATGGGTCAGCTGCCCCGGGCACACTAGAGCGTCGTGGAGGAATACCTCCAGTCCAGATTCCTGCACTCTAAAAGCCCTTAATCAGCCCTGCAGGGTACCTTTCACTCCTGGTTTAGTCTAATGTTGCACTGTCTTTAGCCTTGCGGTTAAATTTAACCGCCCAGGGCTCCTCAACTTGAATATCAATCAATAGACCCTTAAATACATCAGCTCTGCCCTCTGTTGTGGTCCGCTGAGGCACATTGGATCACACCGACAACTTTAAATACCACTGCAGTGTCAATAATAGCAAAGGTGGGGTAACAGAATCGTAGCGTAGGATTCTACCGCAATAAAAGTGACTGTAGCAATAAAAGGGTACAATACGGCCCAACATTCCACTCATAACATTAGCTAATGGAATCAGCCTCTACTGAACTACACACAGCGTCATAGCAGAGCACTAGCCTGCTGTAGTAAGCTTCCACATTTTGGACAAAGCAGCCCCGTTAAAAATAGTGAGGCCAAGGCCAAAAAGAAAAAGAGAAAAATGTACACAAGTAGCACACATTAACACCCACACACACATACTCTCTCTCTCTAACACACACACACACACACACATACTCTCTCTCTCTCTCTCTCTCTCTCTCTCTCTCTCTCTCTCTCTCTCTCTCTCTCTCTCTCTCTCTCTCTCTCTCTCTCTCTCTCTCTCACACACACACAGGCCATGCAGGCTGTCGCTGAGCCGGTACGGCAGGGCAGATGGTGTTGCAGGCAGGGTTCTGGTGAGGCTGGCAGGCCTGTTTATTAGCCAGCACAGCAAGAGAGGAGCACTGAGATACCCTCAGACCCTCTACACCCCACCCTGACATACACAGACACACACACACACACACACACACACACACACACATACACATACACACACACACACACAGACACACACACACACACACACATACCGACACATACACCGACACACATTGACAGTTTGACACACACCCACACACTCTGAGACACAAATACCCACACAGACACACAAACACACCAATACATCAAACACAAACACACACACGTGCACAGCACACACACACACACACACACAGGCTACAGACGCACACAACCTCACAGAGCAACCATAACACCTTTAAAACCAGAGGTGAGATTCCAATGCAAAGCCTCAGTCACGTAAAGGCAGCAGCCATCTTCTCCAGTCAGAATCTGTGGTTTATGAACCACTATTAAGCTGCTTCTTTATCACTGTCTGACCACTTAGATTAGATTCTAAAGTGCCATTAAAAAAGTATTTCTTCAACTCACACCAAATTAAGTCACAAAACCCTATAAATCCCACTACATACTAGACCCTGCTCTAAGGTTTGACCTTTTGACCTAAGCTATCGCTGCAAGCTAGCGGAGCCATTGTCCATGAATGGTACCAAGATGAGGTGTTAAGAGGAACGTTTCTCCTTACCTTGCCAATGAGCTTGCCCTTCTTGTTCATGCAGATATAGAAGCCGGTCTCAGCTCCCTTGATTCGCACACGACTCCCAAACGTGTCTGTCTCCACAATCAGTTTGGCTGAGGAAACAAGAGGGACATTTATTAGCAACTGAAACTACGACCTTTGGCACTCCAGCCCTTTTTTTGAAGGGGGGGAGGGGGTTGACAAATTTGTTTTTATCGGATTTGGGGTGAGATTGGTGTAACATGCACATTTATACAGATGCATATGCAGGCACACACACACACACACACACACACACACACACACACACACACACACACACACACACACACACAAGCATGTTAACACACACAAACCAAAACATATGGGACCATTCCTGGGGATTTCTGCAAGCTGAAATTATTGCAAAATGATAAAACCACGTGTCGCTCAATTCTTTGAAAGCTAAAGAGGCAATCCTGGCGGGCCCAGGATGAATTCCTTTTCAAATAAATCTGTATTGACCTCACACAAGAAGCCCCCATGTTTATCATAGGAAGCAGTGAAAAATAGAGGATGTATGGAAGGTCAGGGTTTGTTATTCAACATGAGTAATTGAAGTAGGCTAAAGTACTTTTTACTCGTTGAATGTGCAATATGCTCATTTCAAACACATCATGTCTTTATATTACTTTGTTGAATTTTTTTATCCTTGGAAATATTGATTTTTTATTAAAAAATATATTTTATCTATTACTGATGATAATAATTTGACTTGGTATTTTCAGTCATTATTATTGATTTAAAACAGCTTTCAGTCTCTTGTCAAAAAAGATTACAGGAACGGTCCCACGCACACACACACACAACCTCGGCAGTCAACACAGGTGATCTAACGCTGAGCACCTAGCTCTTTTTCAGACCACACACATGCAAGCAATTATATTCAATAGAAAAAACGCAGTTGACTCTCCTTATATCAGCATACAAATAAACCAATTTGCACTCAATTCCCCAATATCAATTTACTCAAAAAAATTAAAGAAACTTTTATTTAAAAAATAAAATAAAATAAAAAGGCCGATGTTCTCATTAAATCGAGTTAGAAACTAAAGAAAAATATAACCCTGCAACTCTGGAAGTTGTGCGGGTACGGCAGGCGGCTGGGGGTGGCTGGGTTCGACGGGGCCTATTTTGGTTCTAAAGCTTCTGGACAGAGGGGGGGAGCTGCGCAGGAAATGTTCAGGAGGTAGAAGTAAGATGACTTCTAATGGCTCTTCCAGACCCGCGGTGCTCTCATGGGGATCACCTACAATCCATTTGAATTTTTTTGCGCTGATGCGCGGTCTCTTCTCTCAACAATACCGAACGACGCCATATAGAGGTCGACTTATTCATTGTCTGTGGCCATTAATTGTGCTCACGGTGTCGTGTGTTTCACACGGAAAACACCCCCCCCTCAAATAGCTCTGAACTTGATTCTATACCATATCCGATATCCCTCATTCCAAAGCACGCCAAATTATATAGTATCAGGTTAATTTAGGTTGGCAAATCCATGCTGTAGCTGTATGAAGTGGCTATAATAAAAACGTATATTCAATATATTTTGAAATTGATATGGCGTTATAGGCATTATAGGCTTTTTGTGTGTGTATAAATCAAAATAAATATTGAAATGAGGCCGCATAAATTGGGGGGGGGGGCTTACCGTGGACATCTCCATCGTCCGCCATGGCGTTGATCTTCTTGTTGGGCAGAACCTGCACGTGCTTCCCGCTGGTCCGGCTGTACAGCTGGTAGGTCCGAATTAACCTGCGGCTCACGCGGTCCGTCACCTTGCTCTGCTCGCTTACATGCTGCGTGAAATTAGGCGGGGACTGATTGGTTACCTGTCAAAAATTAGATGTCACCACAATCATCAGTATCTGCCGTGTATAGCTTCATTTCGTATTTTTTTTGGTCCTCTTCAATAAAATGGTGCAACAAGAATAATGTAAAGAAATGGACAGAAATCAGTTTGGATAAGTACAGCCAATTGTGTCGTATATACGTTCCCGTGTGTAGGCCTACTATAATCTCTAAACACATATACTGCGACCATAAAACCAAGTGTAACAAGTTCCAATAGACCTGTTGCCAGAGGAAATGAACAGGTTCCAAAAAAAAGCCGCACAGTTGATTACAGGTTGTGCGTAAACGAGTGTAGCTTGGAAGATGAGGCCAGAATGCTCAACAACATCCAACACACACAGACTGTGAAAACCTCCCTCTATATAACTAGAAATATGAATAGGCCCCACATCCTTTCAAACGCAATTATAGCCTGAGCTAAATCATTTTCTTTGTCACACTTTCTCGTGCAAGTCATTACTCCCTCGCTGCGAGCAGCCGTCGGGGATGCTGTGATGGAATGAAGGAGGACGGACACTTTGGCCCGAGTCATATTTTGAACCCCACGACATTATTTCACAAGCCCCGCGCGCTGCCCCTCCTGTGCCCCACGCTGCCTCCTGTGCCCCACGCTGCCTCCCGTGCCCCACGCTGCCTCCTGTGCCCCACGCTGCCTCCCGTGCCCCACGCTGCCCCTCGTGCCCCACGCTGCCTCCCGTGCCCCTCCTGTGCCCCACGCTGCCTCCCGTGCGAGGAGGCCAGTATGTTCACAGATACCTGCCAGCGCGGTGACGCGGCCGGCCTGCATGCGGCGCGCCCGCTGCCCACGGCGCAGTGGGAGCCATCTGATATTGTTGTATCACAAATGATATGATGATCTCTCACCTCCCCCCTCCCCTCGCGACTAGCTGTTATTATTACACAGTGCATTGGACTTTGGCTTGGCTACCGTATTAGCAAATCATATATATTTGAATGTTAAAATCGTTGTTAATAAAAGGAGCGCAACCGATATACACCTTCATATATCACGAATGCTTTTAGACCTTTTAATTAGCGCACAAATAAGAAAATAATCTCCCCTTATCACATACACAAAAAAAAGATTTAAGACATGAACATACCTGAGCATAGTAGCAAAATGCAAAGACGTGTAGGAGCCTGCAAATGAGAATGAGAATGGTTAGTCATTTTAAAGGACGCATTAATTACATTCACATAATTAATAATCTAGACAATGAAAGAATACTTGGAAGTGGGAGGAAATATACTCACAGATAACTCAACCGTGATGGGACGCGTCGCATGATGATGGATGTGAGTTGCCTTTTCAGTCAATTCTGACTATACTGTTCTTTACAGACAGTGCTCCAATGTCGAGGTGATTTGGTCAAGATGAACCCGTGCTAAAAAAAAAACACGTCTCAGATGCTCTCAGTTTAGTCCAAAGATTTCATTGAAATCCAAAAAGGTCAAAGGCGTTGAAGGATTATGCTCAGGAGCACAGACTGGGATCCATTCCTCGCAAACGCCCTAGCTGTCCATAGCCGCTCTATAAGCAGTCCTCAAGGTCCCACCATCTGACAACGTTGACAGCAAATTGCCACAAGGGACAATGATAATTAATAACAGTGATTAATGATTACTGACAGCAAGTGTTTGTTTGTCTCTGTCTGAAGGCTATACGCAAATTGTAAGTGCACTTGCAAATGATGGAGCCGTGCATTCAAGTTTTGGCAAAAGCGCTGCAGAGTTTGATATATAAAAAAAAAAACTTATGCAAAGAAAAACGAGGTCATCCCGATGCCCACTGGGGATGTCAGTGAATTCAATCTGTTTTGTAATTCCTATACAGTGATCTTCTCGGGCTGCTGGTTTGTATCCCGTTGACTCGAGTGTCTCTGGGTCGGAGTCCTGACTGAGCGGTGTGTTCGTCGTGCGCCTCCGTCGTGCGCTCAGAGCTGGTGGTGATGTTGCGTCTCCGCTCGGTTAGCGCAGCACTGGCAGCACAAGCCTTCTCCCCTCCTCTAGTCCCATCCGAAGCTCCAATGTCAGCCCCTTGTTCGCGCTCACACCCCTGGTTAAAATGGAAGGGCGATCTGCTAGGAACAAGCCCCCTTTTTCTGCAGAACAAAAGCGAACCCCCTCCTCCCCCTGCATTTTAAAACATCTCTTCACCTGAGAAACAGACAGTCAACACTTGAGGAGAAAGCCGAGGAGGAGCCTTGCCTGCGCACAGTGACACCCCTGCAGCAGCGAGCAGCTCACGGCAGTCATGTAATAAAACGGTGATGATGACTTGTATAGTCAAAACTGTGGTCAAAGCTGAAGGATGGATGGCACTGCATTTCAATGCGTCATCATCATCGTTGTCATAACTCATTAAATCACCACTATTAAGGAGAGGGCCATAACTCTAGAAAATATTATTAATTCATAGCCATTCGTTTTTTTTTTGTATTTAAAAAAATTGGAGTGGAGGGGGGGGGGTGAAACTGAGATGTAGCACTGGGATGCGCCATGTTGTTGGAGCTGCTCTGTTTGTGTATTGCCTGGGCAACGTGTGAGACATATTAAAAGGATTACAGGCGATTAGCGTTTTTTAAAACACCCCTCCCTTCGTTTGATAGAGAGAGAGACTTGTTCTGGTAGGCTGCTTAACGGGCTCTCCTCGCCCCTTACAGTCCAAGAAGTAAACTAAAGACAAACAAACATACATGTGGGTCTTTAAACACCTGCAATGACTTCAGATAATAGATTCATAGAAAGCAAATGGAATCAGACGAACTGAACATCTGAATCCCAAACTATAGCTGTCATTGTCCAATGTCCCGTGCTGACAGATGTTTCCCCATGATAAGAGAAAATCAAAACTCAATTTATTAAATCAGACAGCACAATTAGGCTAATAATGGGCACGAATGGGACATTCACACCTAGTTAGGTCAATGGGCCATTTAACAAATTAATGGTCATCGTTTTGGGATTTTTACACTATAGACGCGGCAAATCAATGATCATGCTCACCCCACCCATTATTATATAGAGCCTTTGAACACGTCCATCATCAGATATACACTTTATTGATTGCGCGCGCCATTAATTAGGCTATGGTCCATCGCTCGTCCTCTCACGGGGTGCCAGTATCGCTAGACTATAGCCGACTCGTTTGATTAATACAATTCAAGTTATCACTCAATCAACAAGTCTCGATGTAGCCTTAATTGTGGATGATTTGTTCTTTCAATAAACGTACATGTTGCCTATACCAGGTGGCCTCAGCAATTGCAATTACAAATGAAATATGTTAATATAAAGGCTATGATGTTTTTTGTAATTTGTAGGGCTTGTAAATGTATTTTAATATGAACTGTCTCAATTTAACGTTGATAATGTAGGCCTACTGATCTGGATATCAGCATTCACCAATGTTAAAGTGTGATCTTTTTTTTTGTAGTTATGTCCATTAACTGTCACTCCTGTCACCTTGCCAGCAGCTACAATGTTCAACCACCAGTTGGGCGCTACAAAAGAGGCCTCTCCACCAGAAAGGAGCACTGCAGGTACAGGCTACATTTAGCTCTTAGGCTCATTAATAATCTTGATGCAATTGCAACAGCCTGCCTGTCCTCACCAAGAAAGATTCAACTGTATATCTGTAAACACCCCCCTCTCTCTCTCCTCTCCCTCTCTCTCTCTCTCTCCTCTCTCTCTCTCTCTCTCTCTCTCTCTCTCTCTCTCTCTCTCTCTCTCTCATCTCTCTCTCTCTCTCTCTCTCTCTCTCTCTCTCTGTTGGTCTCTCTCTCTGTTGGTCTCTCTCTCTCTCTCTCTCTCTCTCTCTCTCTCTCTCTCTCTCTCTCTCTCTCTCTCTCTCTCTCTCTCTCTCTCTCTCTCTCGTCTCTCTCTCTCTCTCTCTGTCTCTCTCTCCCTCTCTCTCTCTTGTATCAAAGTGAATATCTTCTGTTCTCAGTGAGAGGCCTCATGTTGTTAGATGGTTTGTTTTCCCCCTTGTTCCCTTCCCACCAACTTCTTTTCCATTAGAATACTGTGCTGTGTGTACCATGTGTGTGTGTGTGTGTGTGTACCATGTGTGTGTGTGTGTGTGTACCATGTGTGCAAGATGAGAGAAGTATGTATGTATGAAGTAAGGAGAAAGTTGGTGCATAAAAAGTGTTTGACCGTCTGTTTCTGTGTTTACATGAATTTTTATTCTGAAGACCCAGTGTTTTCGTGCGTGTGTGTGTGTGTGTGTGTGTGTGTGTGTGTGTGTGTGTGCACGCACACGCATGTCAGTGTGTGTGTGTGTATGTGACGAGCGGCAGGTAGCTGCCACTCTGAGGCCCGGCACAGGGCCTGCCTGCCCTCCCCTTAACCCCAGGAGCCCAACATCCATCAGCAACCCTGCAGGGGGTCTTCACCCCTCCCCCACCATCCTTCTCTCTCTCTCTCCTCCTCTCCCCTCTTCTCTCTATTCATCTCTGCAATATTTTATTTCTATCATTATCCCTCCAAAGCTCTCTCTTTTCCTTGGTCCTGATTATCCTTCTCTGTCACCTGATCGAGCATCATCTCTCTCCTTTCACATCTCTGCCTCTCTCTCTCTTCTCTTTACATTCACTCGCTTGTTATCCCCTGTATCTCGTTCCGTCCCTTCTAGCCCCACATACCAATATGCAGCCATCTGCCACCCCCCTCGCTCCTCCCCTCCTCTCACCCCTCCTCTCACCCCTCCTCTCTCCTCACTCCATCTCCTTGGTTAAGTGGACGTGTGTTTTACAGTGCCCTCAAGACCGGATATAATTCATAGCAAAGCATACAACTTCACTTAAGTTTGTCCAGCCTAGGCAAACACTAGCTACTCCCAGGATGATGAAGGCACTCGCTAATCGCTGTGACAGGCCTCATCATATGTGCCACGGGACATTTTTAGGGTGTTTTTACGTTGCTGCAGAAAAAAAACATGTTTTTGTAGCATAATTCATAATTTCTCCATTTTTATGGATATGGCATAAACATTGCTTTTGTGGTTTTAGTATTTTTGTTTATCGACACTGAGTTCTGGTGGTTCTGGGAATGTCAGAATCTACTGTGGAGCCTTCTAGTGGTGTTGTGAGTTTAACTGGATAAAATACCTGTGATGGGGATTACCCACTTGATAACTTAAATGACACATCCACCCCTCGCCTTGTCATGTCTAAACTATAGGTACACTGGTCTATATGGCACATGCGAGAATGACATCATTATTAACCTGTGTGCTGCTGGTGATATGTCTGATGATCACACAGCAGTGTGTTTAGGGCGAACATGGTAGTGCAGTGGTTACCCCTGTTGCCTCACAGCAGGAAGGCCTGGATTCGACTGGGGAGAGGGCCTTTCTGTGTGGGGTTTGCATGTTCTCCCTGTGTTTGTGTGGGTTTCCTCCGGGTACTCTAG
>NC_140173.1:109732035-109744535 GCF_963971535.1 Notolepis coatsorum | reverse complement strand
GGGCCCTCATTCATCAACGTGTTCTACGCACAGATCTGTGCTTACCCTGTGCGTACGATCATTTCTAAGCAAAGAGTGGGATTCATCAATTTCTATTTGAACTTGACTCCGTGCTTACGTCTACGCACAGGTCAGACCAGGCGTACCTGGCGCCCAGTGGTAGAATATATTATTACAACAAGGAAATGAGCTTCTGTGCATAATAACACTGGCATGTTCTGTACGAACCGTAGTTCATTATAGTTCATTGTAAAATAGCAACAGTAGTGTAATTATGGTCAAAACCCTATAAATAGCATTTGGAATAATAGATCTTTCTCTCAGAATGAATGCAGCATGGTTTATATAGCGTTATCGGAATATACGGGGTGTAGGCTACTGACTGACTGCGCTCGCGTAGCTTGATTGATTGATTGATTGATTGAAAAGTTTATTAACAGATTGCAGAATGGGTACAGTACAGTACAGCTCAATACACACAATTGTTAAGGGGATGCAGACCAGAGAAAGACTTTCGTATTGTTTACATCAGGGTCCCCCATTTTCAATTCATCATAAATCATAAAGCTCAACTCGTTATTATTTTGCGCAGACCGCAGAAACACGGGAACGTTTTGATTATATTTAAAAGGCTTTACGTTAAACGAAACAAGTGGAATTTCGAAGCTGTAAGCAGAATACAAGTCATATGAATATAGTGTTCTTCCCCCTTTTTACTGTATAAGAAAGAATAGAAAACGCATTGCAATGACACCAGATAGTGGACAGACTATGTATATGATGGGATTCAAGTTCGCGTTTTTGTTGATCATAGGCATGCTGTCAGAGTATGATATCAGAACATTTGTCGTCACAGATCATGTCCTAATAGAACATAGGCTATGGCATGGATCGTGATATTGTGTGGACTGTTATTATTACTGTCTGTACCGGTACCACCCATTGTGACAACAGCCTTGTGAGTCCCGCACACAAACATGATGGAATTCAAGTTCATGTATTGAAAGGCAGGCTACATCATACATGCAGTGAGATTCATTGCTACCCAATACTGACATCAAAATAGATTGTAGTATGCCTCTAGAAATCATATGCAGCAGGTAGAAAATTGACGGGAGATCCATCGCGATTTGGAATAAAATTGAGGAGAACTTTAATCCCTGGGTATTAATCAAACAACACGGGAAAAGGCAGTCATATTCCAGCGCAGTATTTATTAGTGTTTGCGCTGCCCAGGCAATGGTTAATAGATATCATATCCGACATCACCGTAAGTGTACACGTCTGTCAGCCTGTCTCATGACACGCTTCCCTCGGCTTAGTCCATTTTTCCACATTTCATGGGTGTATTCCATTACCGTATATGGTTAATCGGGGCGTTTCTGGTATGCAAATACGTGAAAGCGTGCACGAGCCGCGGCGCAGGGCCAAGGTGGGATTCATCATGACAGGTGTGCGTAGAGCCTGCATACGCACGTGTGATGAATCCCGACTTCCCTGTGCGTACACTAGTTCTACATTCCGTGCTTACGTGTGGAAATAGAACATGTTCTACGCACACATTGATGAATGAGGGCCCTGATTCCCACAGATTCTAATGGAACAAGAATCAACAGTGCATTAGTCTCAGCAGATCAAGGAACAGGGGCCGGAAAGGACTGCGCACTAGCAATTGTGCCGGTTCAGGTAAAAGTCGCTAAAGGCAACAAGACTATTTTAACCTATGCTTTTCTTGACCCAGGAAGCTCAGCTACATTTTGCACCGAAAACCTCATGAATCGGCTGAAGGCCAAAGGACGCAGAACCCAAATTCTTCTACGAACAATGGGACAGGAAAGACCTGTCAAGAGCTATGAGCTCAAAGGACTTGAGGTAGGCAGTTTAGAGGGTGATGTATGGATTGACTTGCCTAAAGTATACACCCAAGCAAAGATTCCTGTTTCGAAGGAAAACCTAATCACCCAGTCTGATCTGAAGAATTGGCCTTATCTCAGTGGAATCCAATTAAATGAGATCGAGGCTGACATTGAAATCCTAATAGGAATGGACGTTCCGAAAGCCATGGAACCCTGGCAAATAATAAATAGTCAAGGAAACGGACCGTATGGAAGTCAAGACACAGCTAGGATGGGTGGTCAATGGCCCGCTCAACTCTTGTGTCAGTTAATCGCACCTCAATGGAAGATCTGAAGGATATGCTGATCAAGCAGTACAACCAGGACTTCCCTGAAAAGGAGCATGAAGAAAAAAGGGAGATGTCATGTGAGGACAGGAGGTTCATGGACCTGGCAACAAATTCTGGTACTGGCAAAAAAATTCTGTTGTTTTTAAAAACGGTCACTACAACTTACCTTTGCCTTTTCGAGACAAAGATGTTGTCCTGCCTGACAACTATCAAATGGCAGCGCAACGTACAGTGAACCTAGCCAAAAGGTTCAAAAGAGATTCTGCTTATGCTGCAGAGTACAAGGCCTTTATGGAGAAGGTACTGGCTAAAGGGCATGCAGAAAAGGTGCCGCAAGAGCAGCTCCAAAGGCACGACGGCCATGTGTGGTATATACCTCATCATGGGGTTTGTCAGAGTTGTCTTTGACTGTTCCTCATCATACGAAGGCCGATCTCTCAATACAGAACTTCTCCAAGGTCCAGATTTGGCTAACCCGCTTCTAGGCGTGCTGCTTAGGTTCCGCAAGGAACAAATTGCAATAATGGCAGACATTGAATCCATGTACTACCAAGTACAAGTACATGAAGAGCACAGAGACTTCCTGAGATTCTTATGGTGGCCAGAAGGAGATGTTACTAAGCCGCTGGAAGTGTACCGCATGAGTGTTCATCTCTTTGGGGCGGTGTCATCTCCAAGTATCGCCAACTTTGCCTTGCAGCAAACCAGAAATGACAACTCAGAGAAATACAGCATGGAGGTACTTGATACAATCAAGCATGGCTTCTATGTAGATGATTGCCTCAAGTCTGTGGACTCCCCAAGGCAAGCAATCAAACTGATAAAGGACCTTAGGGAAGTATGCACTCTAGGGGGCTTTACCCTAACCAAATGGGTGAGCAACAGCCGGGAAGTACTCACAACAGTTCCTGAAAGTCACAGAGCCAAGCTAGTGCAACAACTTGACTTGGATAGAGAAAAGCCACCGCTTGAAAGGGTACTAGGTATCCAATGGAACATCCACAGAGACACTTTCAACTTCATGGTTTCCGTCAAAAACAGAGCTCCTACTAGACGAACCATTCTCTCCATAGTCAGTTCCATATACGATCCTCTGGGTTTCCTTTCTCCCCTTATCCTCAAAGCCAAGCAGATTCTACAGAAGCTTTACATTGGAAAGTGTGGATGGGATGACATCATTCTCGAGGAACTATCAAAGCCCTGGCAAAGATGGATTACAGAGCTAGATCAACTCAGCAGATTCGAGGTGGACAGATGCTTAAAGCCTGAACATTTTGGACTTGTAAGGACCGCTGAGCTGCATCACTTCTGTGACGCGAGTGAGTCAGGAATTGGGGCAGCAAGCTACCTCAGACTCACAAATAACATGGGAGATGTCCATGTTACCTTTGTATTTGGCAAAGCCAGAGTAACTCCACTAAAACAAATCACCATTCCAAGGCTTGAGCTTGCAGCTGCAACGCTTGTTGTGAAAGCAGACAGAATGTTACAAAGGGAGCTACATATGGAACTGGAGAATTCTACATTCTGGACAGACAGTACATCGGTACTGAAATACATTTTCAACCAAACAAAACGATTCCACACGTATGTTGCAAATAGGATTGCAGTGATCCACAACCTGTCTCACAAAAATCAATGGAGACGTGTAAGTTCCAAGGACAATCCGGCAGACGACGCCTCACGTGGATTGCACATAGAATCATTTCTGAATTCTACCAGATGGTTGTATGGCCCGACTTCCTGTCAAAGGAGAAAGCGGAATGGCATGAATTTCCTGAGGATCTTGGCCACATCCCCCCAAGTGACCCAGAGGTAAAAAAGGACATCACTGTAAATTGCTTGAACATGGACAACAGCGCTACTAGCAAGCTAATTGAATACTACTCTTCATGGAAGAAACTTCAAAGAGCTGTGGGCTGGTGGCTGAAACTTAAAAAACTCTTACTGCTTCGAAGTTAGAAAGCCAGGGTTCGTGTGACCCGCTCCTTCAAGCTTAAAGATGAGCTACAAGGCTTATCTGTGGAGGACTTGTATGAAGCAGAGAAGTCAATCATCCGCTATGAACAAGAGCGCTACTTTGATTCAGAACTCACTCTTCTGAAAAAGGACAAACTAGTCAAAGCGGACAGCTCCTTACGCAAATTGGATCCGATCATGGATGAAGGCATCCTAAGGATTGGAGGGCGGCTAAGTAAAACGGCTATGCCAGTGAGTTTGAAAAACCCAATCATACTGCCCAGAGACTCTCATGTATCCAAATTGATCTTGCAGGATATCCACCAGCAGGTTGGGCACTCTGGACAAAACCACATGCTCTCCAGGCTCGGTCAGAAATTCTGGCTACTATCTGCAAACTCTTCAGCAAGAAAGATCATAAAATCATGTGTGTTTTGCAGACGCATACAAGCAAGAGTTGGAGAGCAAAAGATGGCTGACTTGCCAGAGGATCGTGTTGCTCCGGATCTCCCACCCTTCACTCACGTGGGCATCGATTATTTCGGACCCATAGAAGTTAAGAGAGGTCGAGCACATGTGAAACGATGGGGAGTAATATTTACTTGCCTTGTGAGTCGAGCAGTTCACCTGGAAGTGGCAAGCACTTTGGTCACAGACTCCTGCATCAACGCCATACAGCGATTTCTATGTCGGAGAGGATCGGTACTGACCATTCGAACAGATCGTGGTACCAACTTTGTGAGTGCTCAGAAAGAACTGGAAGCTGCTTTGATTCAGCTAAATCACCAAAGAATTCAGGATGCACTCCTGACCAATCAAGTCAGGTGGTTATTCAATTCGCCTTCCGGAGCCCACTTTGGAGGAGTGTGGGAAAGACTGATCAGGCTGGTGAAAAAGGTACTCTTCTCAGTCCTAAAGCAGCAAACGATGGATGACAATACAGATGGCTCTATGTGAGGTCGAATCCATCCTCAACGACAGACCCATCACGACTGTATCAACGGATCCAAATGATCTAGAGCCCTTAACGCCAAACCACCTGCTACAGTTAAAAACCAAACCCCTCTTGCCACCTGGGCTCTTTCGTAAAGATGAACTCTATGCCAGAAGGAGATGGAAACAGGTGCAATACCTTGCAGACCTATTCTGGAGAAGGTGGACCAAAGAATATTTATCACTCATGCAACAAAGACAAAAGTGGTTCAAGACAAGAAAGAACTTCAATGTCAATGATGTAGTCGTCATAGTTGTCACGAAACTGCACCAAGGAATTCATGGCCCCTAGCCTGTGTGGTCAAGACCTTGTCGGACTCTAAAGGACATGTTTGGAGTGTGTTAGTTCGAACCAAGACAAACACACTCCAAAGGCCCATCGATAAGCTCTGCTTGCTGCTGGAAGCCGATGATTGAGCTGAAAATGTTACATTTCCCCTGCCCCCTGCCCACTTTGCCCATGCCACTGCACACACACTACCCTCTCGCACTTCTTTACACAGATGAACTGTTCTATCTTACACCACATCTACTCCCATGGGACTTTGCCCTATCCAATGGCTGGCGTATCGTGGTTGTCATACCATCAAGAACACTTATGCCACTGGGACTTTGTGGGTGGTGGGTGGTGGTTAAGTTGGGGCATGATGAAGATGGACTGGTATGGATTTTGGGACTGGGGGGGGGATACATTTTGAACATTATGAAATTAGAAAAGATAATGACTGTATTGAACATTACTAATGTAATGAATTGCTTTCTGATATTTCATGTTTATATTTTGACGTGTGCACTCTGGCTCCATTTAATGTTATTGATAACTATAATTGTTTTTGCTATAGCGTCTCCAATTAGGGGCCGGTATGTTGGAGCCATATTGACCCAAGTTGAGTTTAATGGGAAACATGTAACATAATATATATTTTGATTTATGGATTATATTAATAATTGATATGAAATTGTATTTACCTGTATGATTTAAATTAATCTTGAAATAGATATTACTTGGACACTTATCTGTTGATGACTGTGGGGGCGTGGCATAGATTCACTCATAGATGCACCCCCCCCCCCCTTTGGGAGTCTTCAAATCAGTGAATGAAGTGTCTGACAGCTGAGTTAGACAGCGGCGTTTGGTGTGCAATAGTTTTTCGACCGCATCAAGCCTGACTAATTATATCATTTACTTTGTCAAGATCCTGTTCGATATTATTTTATTTAGTTTAGCAAAGTCAACCGGAGTTTATGTTTAATAAATGTCAATCTACTTACATCCTCTCTGAGTGCTTTATGATGAATGCGCGTCGGCCAAATCTGCAACTAACTCCAGTGGCTAAATGGAGGATTAGCCACTTCAACACTGGTCTCTCTCTCTCTAAAACACTGGTCTCTCTCGCTCTAAAACACTGGTCTCTCTCTCTAAAACACTGGTATCTCTCTCTAAAACACTGGTATCTCTCTAAAACACGGGTCTCTCTCTCTCTAAAACACGGGTCTCTCACTCTAAAACACTGGTCTCTCTCTAGAACATGGGTATCTCTCTCTCTAAAACACGGGTATCTCTCTCTAAAACATTTACGTGTCTCTCTCTAAAAAGACTGGTCTCTCTCTCTAAAACACTGGTCTTTCTCTCTAAAACACTGGTCTCTCTCTCTAAAACACTGGTCTCTCGCTCTCTAAAACACTGGTCTCTCTCTCTAATACACTGGTCTCTCTCTCTCTAAAACACTGGTCTCTCTCTCTCTCTAAAACACTGGTCTCTCTCAAAAACACTGGTATCTCTCTCTAAAACACTGGTCTCTCTCTCTAAAACACTGGTCTCTCTCTCTCTAAAACACTGGTATCTCTCTCTAAAACACTGGTCTCTCTCTCTAAAACACAGGCCTCTCTCTCTAAAACATGGGTCTCTCTCTCTAAAACACTGGTCTCTCTCTAAAACACTGGTCTCTCTCTAAAACACGGGTTTCTTTCTCTAAAACACTGGTCTCTCTCTAAAACACTGGTCTTTCTATCTAAAACACGGGTGTCTCTCTCTAAAACACGGGTCTCTCTCTAAAACACTGGTCTCTCTCTAAAACACTGGTCTCTCTCTCTAAAACATTGGTCTCTCTCTCTCTAAAACACTGGTCTCTCTCTCTCTAAAACACGGGTCTCTCTCTCTCTAAAACATTTACGTGTCTCTCTCTCTAAAACACTGGTATCTCTCTCTCTAAAACACTGGTCTCTCTCTAAAACACTGGTCTCTCTCTCTCTAAAACACTGGTCTCTCTCTCTCTAAAACACGGGTCTCTCTCTCTAAAACATTTACGTGTCTCTCTCTCGAAAACACTGGTATCTCTCTTTCTCTAAAACACTGGTCTCTCTCTCTAAAACACTGGTCTCTCTCTCTCTAAAACACTGGTCTCTCGCTCTAAAACACTGGTATCTCTCTCTAAAACACTGGCCTCTCTCTAAAACACTGGTCTCTCTCTCTAAAACACTGGTCTCTCTCTAAAACACTGGTCTCTCTCACTCTAAAACACTGGTCTCTCTCTCTAAAACACTGACCTCTCTCTCTCTAAAACACTGGTCTCTCTCTCTAAAACACTGGTCTCTCTCTCTAAAACACTGGTATCTCTCTCCTTCTAAAACACTGGTCTCTCTCTCCCTCTAAAACACTGGTCTGTCTCTCTAAAACACTGGTCTCTCGCTCTAAAACACTGGTCTCTCTCTCACTCTAACACACTGGTCTCTCGCTCTCTAAAACACTGGTCTCTCACTCTAAAACACTGGTCTCTCTCTCTCTCTAAAACACTGGTCTCTCTCTCTCTAAAACACTGCTCTCTCTCTCTCTAAAACACTGCTCTCTCTCTAAAACACTGGTCTCTCTCTCTCTAAAACACTGGTCTCTCTCTCTAAAACACTGGTATCTCTCTATAAAACACTGGTCTTTCTCTCTAAAACACTGGTCTCTCTCTAAAACACTGGTATCTCTCTCTAAAACACTGGTCTCTCTATCTAAAACACTGGTATCTCTCTCTAAAACACTGGTATCTCTCTAAAACACTGGTCTCTCTCTCTAAAACACTGGTCTCTCTCTCTAAAACACTGGTATCTATCTCTAAAACACTGGTCTCTCTCGCTAAAACACTGGTCTCTCTCTAAAACACGGGTATCTCTCTCTCTAAAACACTGGTCTCTCTCTCTAAAACACTGGTTTCTCTCTAAAACAATGGTCTCTCTCTAAAACACGGGTCTCTCTCTAAAACACTGGTCTCTCTCTAAAACACTGGTCTCTCTCTAAAACACTGGTCTCTCTCTAAAACACTGGTCTCTCTCTAAAACACTGGTCTCTCTCTAAAACACTGGTCTCTCTCTCTAAAACACTGGTCTCTCTCTCTCTAAACACTGGTCTCTCACTCAAAAACACTGGTCTCTCTCTCTAAAACACTGGTCTCTCTCTCTAAAACACTGGTCTCTCTCTAAAACACTGGTCTCTCTCTCTAAAACACAGGTCTCTCTCTCTCTAAAACACTGGTCTCTCACTCTAAAACACTGGTCTCTCACTCTAAAACACTGGTCTCTCTCTCTAAAACACTGGTCTCTCTCTCTAAAACACTGGTCTCTCTCTCTAAAACACTGGTCTCTCACTCTAAAACACTGGTCTCTCACTCTAAAACACTGGTCTCTCTCTCTAAAACACTGGTCTCTCACTCTAAAACACTGGTCTCTCACTCTAAAACACTGGTCTCTCTCTCTAAAACACTGGTCTCTCACTCTAAAACACTGGTCTCTCACTCTAAAACACAGGTATCTCTCTCTAAAACACGGTCTCTCTCTCTAAAACATTTACATGTCTCTCTCTAAAAACACTGGTCTCTCTCTCTAAAACACAGGTCTCTCTCTCTAAAACACTGGTCTCTCTCTCTCTCTAAAACACTGGTCTCTCTCTAAAACACCGGCCTCTCTCTAAAACACTGGTCTCTCTCTAAAACACTGGTCTCTCTCTCTCTAAAACACTGGTCTCTCTCTCTAAAACACTGGTCTCTCTCTCTAAAACACTGGTCTCTCTCTCTCTAAAACAATGGCCTCTCTCTCTAAAACACTGGTCTTTCTCTCTAAAACACTGGTCTCTCTATCTAAAACACGGGTCTCTCTCTCTCTAAAACACGGGTCTCTCTCTCTAAAACACTGGTGTCTCTCTCTCTAAAACACGGGTCTCTCTCTAAAACACTGGTCTCTCTCTCTAAAACACGGTATCTCTCTCTAATTTTTATTGATCTTTTTCCCCCTCCATTTTCCTCCGATTTTCTCCCATCCCAATGTTAGTCGTTATGCCAATTCCCAATCCCCTTCCTGGTCGCTGCGCACTTACCCCCCACAGTCGGTCTGGGAGAGTGGAGGCTATCACGTGCTTCCTCCGACACACGTCCAGCCAATCAACCGCTTCTTTTCACCTGGCAGCGCGGATTCTCACTGAGAGGGCGTAGCGACGTAGCGTGTGGAAGGATCACACTATCCCACTCAAGTCCTATCCGCGCTTAGCAGGGGCCCCGACCGAACTGTAGGAGTCGCTGTTTACAACGACCCGGACCCACCCCGCCAGCTTCTCCCACCCTCTAATACTGCCAATTGTATTGTGAACGGCCAGCCAAGCTGGTGACAACCCCGGAGCTGTGAGCTGGATTCGAACAGGCGAATCTAGCCGCTCCGGGGTTTGGTGACGAACGCAATCTCTGTTACGCCACCTGACCGCCTTACGGTATCTCTCTCTAAAACACGGGTCTCTCTCTCTAAAACACTGGTCTCTTTCTCTAAAACACTGGTCTCTCTCTAAAACATTTACGTGTCTCTCTCTAAAAACACTGGTCTCTCTCTCTCTAAAACACTGGTCTCTCTCTCTAAAACACGGGTCTCTCTCTCTAAAACACGGTCTCTCTCTCTAAAACATTTACATGTCTCTCTCTAAAAACACTGGTCTCTCTCTAAAACACTGGTATCTCGCTCTAAAACACTGGTCTCTTTCTCTAAAACACTGGTCTCTCTCTAAAACATTTACGTGTCTCTCTCTAAAAACACTGGTCTCTCTCTCTCTAAAACACTGGTCTCTCTCTCTAAAACACGGGTCTCTCTCTCTAAAACACGGTCTCTCTCTCTAAAACATTTACATGTCTCTCTCTAAAAACACTGGTCTCTCTCTCTAAAACACAGGTCTCTCTCTCTAAAACACTGGTCTCTCTCTCTCTCTCTAAAACACTGGTCTCTCTCTAAAACACCGGCCTCTCTCTAAAACACTGGTCTCTCTCTAAAACACTGGTATCTCTCTCTAAAACACTGGCATCTCTCTCTAAAACACTGGTCTCTCTCTCTCTAAAACACTGGTCTCTCTATCTAAAACACTGGTCTCTCTCTCTAAAACACTGGTCTCTCTCTCTCTCTAAAACAATGGCCTCTCTCTCTAAAACACTGGTCTTTCTCTCTAAAACACTGGTCTCTCTCTCTAAAACACGGGTCTCTCTCTCTCTAAAACACGGGTCTCTCTCTCTAAAACACTGGTGTCTCTCTCTCTAAAACACGGGTCTCTCTCTAAAACACTGGTCTCTCTCTCTAAAACACGGTATCTCTCTCTAATTTTTATTGATCTTTTTCCCCCTCCATTTTCCTCCGATTTTCTCCCATCCCAATGTTAGTCGTTATGCCAATTCCCAATCCCCTTCCTGGTCGCTGCGCACTTACCCCCCACAGTCGGTCTGGGAGAGTGGAGGCTATCACGTGCTTCCTCCGACACACGTCCAGCCAATCAACCGCTTCTTTTCACCTGGCAGCGCGGATTCTCACTGAGAGGGCGTAGCGTGTGGAAAGATCACACTATCCCACTCAAGTCCTATCCGCGCTTAGCAGGCGTCCCGACCGAACTGTAGGAGTCGCTGTTTACAACGACCCGGACCCACCCCGCCAGCTTCTCCCACCCTCTAATACTGCCAATTGTATTGTGAACGGCCAGCCAAGCTGGTGACAACCCCGGAGCTGTGAGCTGGATTCGAACAGGCGAATCTAGCCGCTCCGGGGTTTGGTGACGAACGCAATCTCTGTTACGCCACCTGACCGCCTTACGGTATCTCTCTCTAAAACACGGGTCTCTCTCTCTAAAACACTGGTCTCTTTCTCTAAAACACTGGTCTCTCTCTAAAACATTTACGTGTCTCTCTCTAAAAACACTGGTCTCTCTCTCTCTAAAACACTGGTCTCCCTCTCTAAAACACGGGTCTCTCTCTCTAAAACACGGTCTCTCTCTCTAAAACACGGGTCTCTCTCTCTAAAACACGGGTCTCTCTCTCTAAAACACGGTCTCTCTCTCTAAAACACGGGTCTCTCTCTCTAAAACACGGGTCTCTCTCTCTAAAACACTGGTCTCTCACTCTAAAACACGGGTCTCTCTCTCTAAAACACGGTCTCTCTCTCTAAAACACGGGTCTCTCTCTCTAAAACACGGTCTCTCTCTCTAAAACATTTACATGTCTCTCTCTAAAAACACTGGTCTCTCTCTCTAAAACACTGGTATCTCGCTCTAAAACACTGGTCTCTCTCTCTAAAAACACTGGTCTCTCTCTCTAAAACACTGGTATCTCGCTCTAAAACACTGGTCTCTCTCTCTAAAACACGGTCTCTCTCTCTCTAAAACATTTACATGTCTCTCTCTAAAACACTGGTCTCTCTCTCTAAAACACTGGTCTCTCACTCTAAAACACTGGTCTCTCACTCTAAAACACTGGTCTCTCTCTCTAAAACACTGGTCTCTCACTCTAAAACACTGGTCTCTCTCTCTAAAACACTGGTCTCTCTCTCTAAAACACTGGTCTCTCTCTCTCTAAAACACTGGTCTCTCTCTCTCTAAAACACTGGTCTCTCTCTCTCTAAAACACTGGTCTCTCTCTCTAAAACACGGTCTCTCTCTCTAAAACACGGGTCTCCTCTAAAAACACGGGTCTCTCTCTCTAAACACGGTCTCTCTCTCTAAAACACTGGTCTCTCACTCTAAACACGGTCTCTCTCTCTAAAACACGGTCTCTCTCTCTAAAACACGGGTCTCTCTCTCTAAAACACGGTCTCTCTCTCTAAAACATTACATGTCTCTCTCTAAAACACTGGTCTCTCTCTCTAAACACTGTATCTCGCTCTAAAACACTGGTCTCTCTCTCTAAAAACACTGGTCTCTCTCTAAAACACTGGTCTCTCTCTCTCTCTAAAACACTGGTATCTCGCTCTAAAACACTGGTCTCTCTCTCTAAAACACTGGTCTCTCTCTCTAAAACACTGGTATCTCGCTCTAACACTGGTCTCTCTCTCTAAAACACGGTCTCTCTCTCTCTAAAACATTTACATG